>NC_040904.2:19430855-19759171 GCF_004126475.2 Phyllostomus discolor | reverse complement strand
CGTCAAGAAGTCACAGCCTTGAATTATTTTTACTTTCTTGATTGGTAGGTAACTTGTAAAATGAATCCTTTGCAGCTGAAGGAGAAGCCAGAACAGCATTTGAAAGTTTGATTTGACTTCCTGATGCCTTGTGACTCTGCAACTTTTGAAACTTGTGACAGAGTTCATGCATGAGATGAAACTGACATGAGCCACAAGCCCAAACATCCCCATGCTCATGACTAGGACAGCAGAGTGACGACTAAAAAAAAAAATGCAAGTAGAGAGAAAAGTTTGAGTGGGACAAAAGTGTAAGGGAGATTAAGGCACTTTTTAACATTGTCACATTTCTACAATTATTGGCAATTTCCTATATCTAGATGTGTTACAACAGGATAATGACAAGCTATCAAAAGTCTTAAACTTAATATACTAGTTTTATTGTTTAACAAGTGCACCCTCTAGAAGCATGATGTATTTTAGGTTTAGGGGGTAAAAATCAGATCTACATAATCCTGTTGCTAATTACATGTTTCCTCAGATGCTTAAAAATCTGAAAAGCCAGATACACAGACTCCTGAATTTGTGTACATGTGTAGCTGTTCAAGTTGTTTCAAAACTTTTATGGTTCATGAATTAAAAATACCAGTAGAGGAATGTAGGCAAATGCCATTAATTATGATAGGTTTTGTTGCATTCACTTATGGTGGTTTTATTTCCATGAAATTAACTGTTGTGCTTAGGCTAATTGTCAGTAATTGGGGACAGAATCACTTCATTGTTTTTCTATAGCATGATACTAATTAGGACTTTGGGATATTGGCACGGCCATGTGCTGTATTTTACCTTCTATGTTCAACCGGTGGTAGATAATATCAAGGGCAACTTTTTAAAAAATCTATAAGGTAAAATGTTTCCATTAATAATTAAACATCTTTTAAACAGCCTGTCATAAATTAATTTTAAAACATTGACATTGAAAGAAGCTTTTGTTATAGGTTTAGTTGGTTTCATGAAACATCACCAGATTTTTCTGATTTGAATTGAACCCTATCAGAATCATCTATAAAATAAAACAATTACAAATTTCAACTGCTTAACCACATGCACTTTCATTATTCTATGTGTGTCTGCAACAGTGAAATTATCATTGCTGTAAACCCTCTAAAGTATCACAAGGCTGGATGGCATTGTCTTTCTTTTCTTGCCTAATAGTTAAACTGAGTTTAGTAAAATATTGCATATTATTTGATCTTGGTTTCTAACTACTTTATTCTGTTTTGTTTCTCCACCTGAGAGTGTTTTTTGAAGCATTCTATTTCAAATGAACAGATATATAAACAGCTGAGATTAGAAAAGCTTAGTTTTACTTTTTCCAGCATAGAAAAGTGTGTTCAATGTAGGTAATGGATTATAAACAGAGAAAAATGGAAGAATATTATATTTTTTGAAGTGAGATTTAATACCAATGGGAGAAAATAGTACTACACTGCACAGCCCATTAAAACAATCACAGCCAATGCAACTTTGCCTTTTATTTTCCTTAAAAGAATTCTTCTCAATTGATTTTCCCGGTGGGTTTTTTTTTTGGATATGTAAGTTACAAAAGTTTTCTAATACTTTGACATACAGCCTCCTTGCTTTATTTTCTCATTTTAAGATACTCCTAGCAATCAAGTGCATTTTGCAGTTTACAGTTCCCTGAATTTGTTTTAAATGCATCCATACTGTATAACTTAGAGCTGAGTGTCTCATAGTCATCTCCGGAAAAAGTTTTTAAGAAGAACTAGAAAATTAATTGCCTATTAAAAGGTGAAGATTGGTTTGAGCCAGGAGAGAAGAAACTGAATATTGAAATTGAAAGCATTCATTGTTGGCATGACACATATGCACCAAATCTAAAATTAGAGAAAACTCACAAAATACGTATTTTGGCAAGAGGAATTGTTTAAATTTTCTAAAGCTGTCAGCCCATTTTCTCTGTTTTTTTTTTTTTTTTTTTTCCTGCTAAAGAAAAACTTCCAATGGAAAGCCTCACCTTTTGTACGGAGTTGAAGTGTTTTATTTTTGCAGGAGTGGTCTACACTGTACTGATACAGAACAATTCAATGGCTTCCAGGGGAGGAGCGGGGGACACAAATGAGAATCTTTCTGTCATTTTAGAATGTCTGTAGCAAAGCACGAAAACTATAAAAACCTAGGGCTGTTTCTTTGAAAAAAAAAAAGAACCTTTTGATTACAGCAGTTATTTGAATACCCATTCAGGTTCTTTTGTAACATGTCGTAATAAATGCACATCTCCTAAATGAAGAATGCTCATGAGACGACAAAACTCTAACATAAACTATGTTTAGATGCTGCATTTCAATGGGTTACCCCATAGGATTAAAGGACTGAAGAAAGGTTTTCTTTCTTTCTTTTCTCTCTCTTTCCCTTTCTCTCTTTCTTCATTCTGTAGAAAATAATTTTCCTAAAACAAAATTCAGTCTTTTCCTTTTTCACCTTAATGGTGTATATTCAATATGTTCTCTTATTTTTTATTAGTTTCAAATATAGAGAGTGTGAAAAATGAACAGGTTGGAGACTGACTTTCAGTTTTAAGAATGATAAACTATTATAAAAATTACTTGGGGAACATAATTGTTCTCTTTTATTCATCCTGCCTTATCATACACTCTGGAGAGTAAAGAGGATAGAGGTTTTCTTTCTTGGGTCTGCTAACTGTTCGGGAAAAATACAACAGAGAAACTAGGCCTCCAGTGATACTATGAGCTACATGCATGGGCATTTGAATCCTATAGGAAAAAAACTGGTAAATCCAGTGTGCTTCTGCTATAATCATATTTGACAACCATAGGGACACTGCTGGGGCTACACCGGTAGCAGCCAGCATCACTGACTACCCCAGCCCCAGAATCTTTTATAATTGTAATCAGTCTCATCAGTCCAAGCTGTGCCAACACCCCTAATTAGCCATAGGCTTATTTTTAAAATGAAAAACAACCCCCCTGCAATAACATCAACAACAAGAAGCGCCCCACAGCATTAGCCATGTTCCTTGTGGGATATCTGACTGGGAAGGCCTGCGTGTGGTGGGTGCACTTCCCTCACCAGAGGTGCACGCACCCCAGGGTGACCAGGTCCCATTCTGGTGGCACCAGGCTTGGTGGGGTTTGTTGCATTTTAACTATTTTTTTCAGTGATGTGTTTGTTCATACCAGAAATAGCCTCACTCTCTTACTGCTCAATGGACAGCCCTCCAACGAAGGAAATGCAATGAATGAAAAGAAACAATCAGAGATAAAATATATTTATTCCCAACTAGTTTTAGTTTATGTTGTTCAAATAAGTTCCCCATTCCATGAAACTTGTTTTGTTCCAGGGGTTAAGCTCCCACAGTGCTGAGGAAAGTGGACAAGGACTACATTAAATAGCAAAGACCATAATAAAACAATGCAATGAGCCTGGAGGTGTTTTAAGTTGTACTTAATTTAGAATGTCCCAAGTAACAATTTTCTGCCTCACAACATAGTCATACATGTATAAAGTCACACATTACTCTTCCTATTACATCCATATTTTCTAGAGTCCTACTCTTTGTTGGGCCATATCAAAATCTGTAACTTGGGGCCAAATGTGTGACATCAAACACGGGTCTCAACAAGTAACAGGATGATGGAGCAGGTTCATCAATGCACAGCACGTGTTTTACCAGGGTGGGGCTGCCATCAGCTCCTGCTTCAGGTGACCACGGTCTGCAGGTGAAACCAAACTCTGTATGTTTCGCCTTTCGCTCCATCTCCTTATCATACACTCTGGAGAGTAAAGAGGATAGAGGTTTTCTATCCTCTATCTTGTGATCCATTGTTTCATTTGTAAATAATGATTTCATTACGTGCTCCTTTGCTCTAGAATCCAATGGTAGCCTGAGACAACTGATGATTTTACAAATTGCCCAGCCATACACCAGCTAAGAAAATGGTGTTCTCTCCTTTTTAACAGCAAAGACAGACCAGTGAAGCTGTTATGCCTAGGTATGAACAGAGAGAATATTCAAGCTTTAAATCATGTTTTGGCTATCTTTTCATTCTCTCCTACATCTACTTGGGATGGGATGGCACATGTTTTATCATAAGATTCAGTGCATCATGTTAAAAATAATTTTAAAAAATAAAACCTGATAGGGAGATTTGCCACTAATTTCTGTTATAATCTTGCATTATTATTTAGTATAATGAAATAGTAGAATTATTATAGAGCAACTCCATATCTCTGGAGGTACATAGCTTTCATAAAGTGTCACATGGCAATGGAAAGAAGACACTAATTTCTAGTGCAGTTACTTATGTCTAATTAAGTTGCAAAATAATATAGAAAAAATCTATTGGAATGAAGAATGAAAACCTGCACTTTTTGAAACTGCACTGAAGATTTATTTTTATTTTATCATGCAGGCTCCTGATCCAGGGATCACTTCTAACAAGCTCAAGATGTAGATTATTAAATGAATTATTACAACATAGAGCTTAGCATATGGCCACATTGTAAACTGTCAAAGATATAAAAACACCAAAGCTGGCCATGTGATTATAGTTAACACCTCCAGAGTGAAGTGAATGTGGGCAATTCTTCACCTTCGTGGTTTTCACATGTGCAGTTTTGCTCTCTGGTTTCCTTCTTCCTGTGATCAATTCCCAGGCAAAGCCAGAGCTGTTCAGGAGAAGGTCGAGATTATAGCAATGTCAGCCTTAGCTTTTAGCCGAGTGATGAGGTTATCAATAATGCATTGGAGATCCCAGGAACCTTGTACATATGGACATTACAGCTGCCCGGCATTGTGGTAGGACTTGGAGATTTGAGCTGAGATGTCACCACATCTGCTTTTGAGCCAGGCACTGATGCATTCTCAAGAAATCCTGGGGGCACAGGGAGGGCTGTTGAGATTATCTAACTGAAACCTTGCATTCGAGGAGGTTATCTAGGAGTGAGAATACATCTATGAAATTGTGTTTTTCAAAAGTCTATTATTCAATACTATTCTCATAACCTTTTGTCTCCACGGCTCCATTCTGATGTCCCTAAGTTTTGCTGTTTCTCTGACAAGTTTATTCGTATCCTAACAGCTTGCCTGGCAGCAGTGCTCACGTTCCGTACTTGGGCTTTCTGGTCACGGTGGTAGCTCAGAGTAATAGAGAAGGGGAATAAGTGAGTGTGGAAATGCAAAGCTGTCTCTTGTTACATTTTATCGATCTCATTCTGGTGTCATTCAATTAAGACAGAAATGTGATGGATAGTCTCTGCTCTGATTCCTGGGTTGCTCTCCATCCATCGCAGATAAAGCTTTTGTGTTTTATTTTCAGGGGTGAGGGTGGGGAAAGGGCATGGCAAGTGGGAGAAATCAAAGATCCTGTGTGATCTGAATTACAAATCAATGTCCCTCCAAGGATGCTCCAAAATGTCAAACATACCATGTTTATATTTTCACTTATTTTCTCATGCACAGTGTACTTCTGCTGATGTATGGGAAGAGTTACCAAAATTAAAAGGAGGGCTAATTCTTGTTTATTATTTTCAGATACTTAGACACTATCACCATCCTCCTACCAGCACTAGATAATTAGAAATGAGACACATGGAAAATGACTAGAGTCAAACCTGTGCCAATTTTGAAATTTGAGAAAATGAAAAATTCTCATGTTTTTATGGGCTTGTGATTCTAGGTTAACCTGTTTTTGCAAATAGATTTTAAAGCTGGTAAAATGAAGGGTTTTCTTTTTTAGTTTATAAATAAATTGTTCTTATTATTGCTTATGCTGCAAAGAAGTATGCTTTCATGGGTAAAATATCAGAATTTAGGAATGTGTAAATTTTGATCCTCACTCTTGATGACATACCTTTTCTTTGACTGTATCACTCCCTCTGTATTTGCTAACAGTGTTTTAATGGTGGAGATAGTAATTCATGGGTGAAAAGCTGTAAAATGACAGCTCATGTGGGCGAAGTATGTTATCTTTTTAAGAAATTGAAAAAATAATTATAAACAGACACTAAAGCAGGTTATGCTAATAAACCTCCCTTGGTACCTCTCAGAGCAATACCAGATTCAAAATAAATATTCAGGATTTTCTGATAATTAATGTAAACCGAAAGGCAGTGAGGAATAAAAATATAAGCAGGAGTTTTAATATCAGAGCAGTATGTAAATGCCCAGGCTTCCCTGTGCACTTGGTGTGTGACCTTGAGTAGGACACATTCATCTTGTAGTTTAAACCTCAATTTTTTTTATCTGGAAAATAATAAAACAGAATTATAAGGTTAAGTATATGGAAATGCCCACACTCCATGCTTGTCCTGTGTATTGGCACACTCCAGGTATCAATCACATTTAGTTTCATCACAAACTCCCCTTTACAGTTTTGACACTGAGTAATCTGAACCTCTAACAAGCTTGCTCAGTCCTTTGGGAAAGGAATGTAAGCAAAGAAAAATAATACAGTTGGGCCTTGCCACTGTGAGTCAAAAATGCTCTAGGTCCTAATTCATGGAAGCTAATTTACCAATCTGTGTGAATTTTATTAAAGAAATATCCAATCATTCACTAGAAGTTTGTCCTTAAATTTCACTTGTGGAAGGGTCTGTGTGGAAGGAACTCAGTCCAAGTTGTATTTGTCAAAGATGGTTTACTGTCATGTTTTAACCCTAAAGTTAAAGAGCAGCAGGAAGCTAAAGCAGTTATATACTGACTTTACAAGGGTTATGGACACCAGGAAATGATTTAGTTGGAAATTTCACTGATAGCTCACAGTGTAACTCACTCAGTAAGCTAAAAAAACTAAAAATCCCACAGAATATTATATTGCTGGCATGTGAATAGCCTTTTGGCATTGTTGAAAGTTAAATGCATGTATGTGGGATAAAATATGGCTCCCTTCATAGTTGTTTTCCCTTCTGATGTCATGCATTTTTAAATGAGTGCTTAAAGAAAATCATCTTGATGAATCAAAGCTTACCTCAAATGTACATCAAGGTACAATTAACATCTATTTAAAGAAAGTACATTTATAAAGGGTAGGTAATAAGTAAAATATTTTTCTCCATGATCAAAACATAATAGAGTCTTTATGTTGAATTTTTATGTTAAAATTTGCACAATTATTTTTTCAATTATCAACTTTGTATGTGCTCAGGCTGCTTAACACATCTTTTCTGAAAATGACTGACATTTTGGGTGATGATATGAGTTAACAGATTCCTACCTTCTCACACCATCATCCTGCACTCAGTCCACATTACAGTAGAATATGTGTATTTGTGTATTTATAGGGGGATTAGTGCAATCATCCAGCTTATTTCATGAAAATGATGGGCAGCCCTTGATGTCCTGGACACTGTTCGTTTTTTCTCCCATGGAGATGAGAATCGCTGTAATAAGTTTGGTCATTTTCAGTCACCTTTTAAGGAAACTCATGGGTGGAGTGCATTTCCCCTTTTATGGGTCCAAGGAGGTGCTACCGAAAAACAGCTTCCCAAGATGCACCACATTCCATGGCTAACTGCCACAATTTGAAATAATTCAGAAGGTAGACTTTTAAAAAAGATTATAAGTAATTATCATTGACAGAAACAGACCCTAGGCTGGGATCTTACTTTGTACCTTATAACTTTGCATGTTTAATTCCAGGAGAACAGATAATCTAATATTTATGGCAGTATTGCTTTCTCTTACATTTATAAAATACTGTGTTCATAGTAATTTATAAGATAGTTAAGCATTGGTTGCCAATGATATTTTCCCTTTAAATTTCTTTTGCTGCCTTCAGCGAATATGGAAGTCCTGGTTGTTGTTTATTTTTTATCTGTTCATAGGCTCTCTCTTCAGTTAGACTGTAAGCACTGTGGAGTGAAAAACAATTGCAGATGATCAAAGAATGTTTGTTGAAGTGATCTCGCTGACTCAGTACCTAGGGTGTCCTCAGGAAACAGAACGTGGCTTCATTGTCTCCATCCCTATTTTCTATTCATCAAAGGGATTCAGAGAATGATGACGTCCTTAGACCCTGGCAGCTCCTTCTTTTCAACACTCACACTTAACATACGCTTTACAGAATAGGACTGTCCTTTACAAGGACAGTGTAAACATCTGCTCTATGTTTATTATCGAGCTCACATGATGTTCCAGGCATTCTGTTGAGTATAGGATATAACCATTTGCAAATTAGTAAACTATGCATAAATTCATATTCATTTTTTATAGTCACTTTGTGTTTAAGTTTGGAGGATCTCCTCAGTGTCTGTCTCTGTTGGTCTTTTTGCTTCTTTCTTCTTCTTACTGGTTCTTAAAGTAACACAATTCTTTCTGCATAGATTTCTAGCCATAACAGCGTGGTTTAGAATGCTTCTTCTGCAACCCATCACCACATATCTCAAAGCAATTGTTCTTTTTTTCCAACTTAAATATCTTACTTAATATTTTTAAGGTTGCATCCTAAAATAACTTCAAACTCATATTCTCCAACTGAAATCATTTAAATTAAGTCAGTTTTCTCTCTTGGCTCATTCATTCTCTCTCCCTCTCTCTCTCTCTCATTTTTTACACTTCTCCCCTTTTCTTTAATATGTTGGCAACACTTTGGAAGCCTAAAATTAAGAGTTATTGACTTTGCATAAACCTGAGGTTCACAAAGGTTGTAACTGTTCAAATCAAAAATGAAAGTTTGGAATGTCTTCACCTTATGGACACATCTAAATACCTTCTTAAAGGATCAACCCTATCCTCTTGGAGTTTGCAGGGCACAGTCCTTGTCTCACTCATTTTCCTGTTCACGGTGCCTGGCACATAGCAGGAGGTCAATGAATGCTTATTGAATAGCCATGAACTTTTGTCATATTCGAAGACATTTTAAACACAAAATGAATTAAATTCTACCTTCCTAAACACAGATGTGCTAATTATGCCTTCCTCTGATTAACAGAAGTTTGAATGTTTTGTAACTTCTTCTTGATAATTCTCTCTCCACTGAGATTCTATTGTTCCAGAGGAAAAACATCAAGGCCCTATTTCTGTTTCTCCTCAGATCACTTTAGGCAATCAATATTAGCATTAGTATCTGATTTTTATATTAAAAGATAATACCTTCAAGCTCGCTTACTAAGATTATTTTTGAGAATTCCTGGTGATCTGCTACACAGGGGAATTTGTCAAGCCATTTCATAGTGAAACTCAAGAAAAACTATGCTAAGAATATAAGACATTCTCCAGAATCACACAAATTAAAAAATAACACTCAGAATAAAAAAAATGGAAACTCCCCATGTTGTTGAACCTTCTCGCTGTACTCTCAGTCCGGTCTTTTACCATCTTTCTCACCGAGTCCAATTAATCCCTCTGGGTTTTTGTTTTGTTTTCAGTCACTAATGAGTATAATATCAGCTCTTTGGCAGTCCACTTGAATTACTCAGTCCGGTATTGAACCAAATTTGTCTCTGACCAGTGGGCACAGCAAGCATTCTAAAAGATGGACTTACAACAGATTGAATCAAAAGTGTGGGAAATGGGGGTAGAATTATCTGGACAAGTTAATCAATGAGAATCCATGCAAAACAGAAATGAGGCCACTCCACTTTCAACCTGTGACTTGAGAAAGCTAATTTTGGTGTTTCTATACATAATTGGAAAGGTCCTAAAATATGTACATACATTCACCTCTTATCTCGTTCCCTGTCATGTTAGATCTTTCATGCTTTTCTTAGTAAAATAGGTTTATAAAGGCAAAAACTCCCTATTTTAGGCTGAGCTTCAAATAGACTTGACACCTCTTTGGGTATGAGTGTTTTAGGGCTCTCTTGTGTTTGGTCAGAAGATGTATTTGAACATTTTACCCAAACCTGACAAAGTTCATGAAGCTTAACTCTCACAAATTCAGGTTTATAAATGATGCACTAATAGAAAAAAGTAAATTACCATAGATAAGGAAACACGTTCACTTTTTTGCTGGTCAAAAGATGTTCTTCTCAGTGTAATAGATAATTTAGGAAATCGTACTAATGTTTGAATTACCCTTACAGATTATAAAGTCAAATTAAATAGTGTACATTCACGCTAATGACTATCAATAGTTGTTGCCTGAAGCTGTGTGTCCATCGAGTGGGAAAAGGTCGTCAGCTTGGTTAGTGAAAAGCTTCCTTCAAATTGTCTCTGTGCCATTCCCTCTCTTTTTGGTATTTGTGCAAATCGTCACTGCTTATAGGTAAATTAAATCATAGAAATGTTGATATAGTTCAAGATGGACAAAAATAACTAAAAAAGGTGATACTCCAAAGAACAAACCAATCTCCAACAGACCAAAGCATTTCACAGGTAGGCAAAGATTCATAAGGTGCTCCTTTTTGTCAGTCTGGCTGTCTGTTTTGATATTAGCAAGCAGAAATTTACCTAGTCAAGTTTTAAACACAAAATAAATTTAGATTATATTATTCTATGACATGGTTTCCAGAGTTAGCCATTCATGATTTCAAAAATATACAACAAAATGTCCCAAACCACTATACACTATTGTGAATCATTTCTGAATTTTGAAAGTAGACGTTCTAATTGTTTTTATCATTTTTTCTGATTTCTGTTTTTAAATTAGCAAAAACTGATCAAAGGCCTCTAAAGTGGGCGCTATGCTCAGCACAGTGACCTGAGTGCATAAAAGACATCACTCTTTACCTTAAGCAGCTTTCAATCCTACGTGGTAGAAATCACCTATAAATAAAAGGGTAGCCAAGAATTGCAAGTCAGTTCTTAGTACTAAAGAAGTGATACAAATGATACTCTCTTCAGAGAAAAGATTCAGGCTCTTTTCTTTGTAGCTTGTAGCAATCAATCAGAGGAGGCTTTCGGAAGAACTGTGTTTTGAGAATGGTCCTGAAAGGAAGGCGTCAGACAAACAAAAACATATCAGTGAACTTCATCTCTGCTCCCAAGCTCAGGACCATGGGAAAGCACACATCATAGATAATTCTTTAAGATAAATTAAAAGTTTGATATTTAAACCATTTTTATAACCACATTTTCTCTGGAAGCGTCATGCCCCAGAAGGTTCTAACAACTTTGAGGTAAAAAGTAACTGAAAGAGCCAAGCCACGGAACATGCATGTAAAGACCTATGACAAGGACAGCTGGGAGCAGGGCAGGGGGGATTGAATATGGGGGAGGGGACTGGGCAGAGCAGGGGAGAGCAATGGAGGAAACATGGAGATGAAGTAATTGAACAACAATATTTTTTTTTAAAAGTAACTGGTAACCTGTCCACAACAGTTTCAAGTAACACCTCTTGCTGATTTACCCAACCCACCTTATGAATGGAGACAATGGACCCATCAGCAGCAGGTTACCCCACACATTGTAGAGCTGATCTGCAAAAAGACTGCATTCATTGCATATTTCTGCTATGGCTGCACTTAATCACTGGTTTGGTGATCCAAATTAAATCATGTCTCTCAAAGAATAAAGATGCAGGTATAATATATAATGGTAGAGTCACTTTTGTATTTGTATGTTGGGCAGGTGCGTGAGTCGATAAACACAGGGAGACATTTTTTTCACAGCTTGTGCAAATCCATGGGAGGAATCTGTCAACTCTTCTTAGATCTTTTATGATGTAGTTGATATGTTATAGACTCAAATGAGTGATTAACATATAAAATGCTATAAGAAATAATAACATGTATAAAACCAATTTCTTAGTTTCTCATTCATCTTTTCTAATTTTCTTTGGCTCGGTAAACTACAACAATAACCACCAGTATCTGAAATGTTACCTTGGTGTTATCTTGGATTTCTCTCTTTTTTTTTTGTCACCCACATTTTTTCCCTCCGGGGAGTCCTACAGGTCAACTTTCCACTCTGTTCCCATATAACCAGTTCTCTCTCCCTCTAGGACTATTCCTCTTCCTTGCGCCCCTGTCACCTCCTGAAGAGACCGTTTCGATAGTCTTCTAACTGATATTTTTGTGTCCATTCTTCTCCCCTTAATTATGCCCACAGCAGCAAAGTGACTTTTCAAAAATGTAAGCTATATAAAGCCCTCCAATGGGGTCTCACTAGAAGCAAAGCCCTATCCCTTCCCTTTGCCTACTTGAGGCTGCATTATGAGAAGTCTCTACTGGTATTCTCATTACGACCCCTACCTTGCTCCCACTTGTGCGCTCTGTCCTAGTGGTGCTGGCTTTCATGATGTTCCTCTCACATGCCATGATGCTTCCTGCCTGGGACACTTTCCCAACCAACCTTCATATGACCTTCTCTTTATGACATTCAGACCACTACTAAAATACCACTTCCTCAGAAAGACCTTTTCTGACCTCACAACCACTACTTTCAAATTATTACATGCTCTTTCCTTACCCTGATTTTTTTTCTGTGTGTGTCAGAGCACATTTCAATACCTGGACTCGTGTTATAGATCCATCTACTTGTTTCATATATGTTTCCCTATTGTGGTCTCATGGAGCAAGTATTTTCTCTCTTACTCAATCTCTAGCACCTAGGAGAATGTAGGGCACATAACACATATTCTATAACTATTTCTTAAATAAATTTATTTGAAAAAGGGTGACATAGTTTGCAAGACTTTTCCTTAAGGAGTGAGAAAATTTTCTATAGCCCAGAGGATCTGGATTTAAATCTCAGTTTGGACTCATGGTTAACTTCTAGACTTGGGAAAATCACTAAACACCTGGATTTTCTTTTGTAAAAAAGTGGGAATAACATTATCTATCAGGCTACTTTATAGAGAGGATTAGAGATAATGAGCATTTTGAACACAGTAGTTTTTCAGTAGATGTTCACTGATAATAACAATAGTAATATACATAACAGTATTCAGAAAGTGCCCTGAATTTTAGGCCAGTCTACCTCACAAAAGAAGTGTACAATGAAAATACCCACCCCCTCAGTTCATTACCAGGGACTCCCATGAGACTGTTGAATAAGCACCCTTGGGAAATGGAGTCAGAACCATAGCTTAAATGTTTTAACTCATGTGGGAGAAAACAATGAAAAATACACAAGAAAGAACAATCTTACACTGGGAAATATGAATGCAATGGCCTAATGTATCATTTTATTATTTCTAGGGGGTGCGCATGTTTAATTCATAGAATTCTTCACTGCTTCTAAACTGGAATACACTTAGATGAAAATTGCACTCTTAACAACAACATAGGATTAAAAGCAACAAGGATTCCAGTATTGAAAAGTTTTCTATACATTATATCAAAGTTTATTGACTAGACTAACCCCCACTTGCACTTCATGTAAATGATAAAAAAGGGGTCCTTTCCTCTGACAAGCACACCCTTGGAGGTGTAATCAGACACCTGCTTATGGTTTGACAACAGGGTATGGAATGGATTTCAGTCTCACTCACCTACCTGACCAGTGTCCTTTTTTTTAGGGCACAGCGAAAACAACAGGGGTCCTTGTAAATATTCGTAAATGTACAAGAGCCCTGTAGATATCAGATAGTGAACACAATGGTAGAGTAGAATTTGGAACAGGGCTAACGGAAGATGGTTCCGTGTTCCAGCTCCATTATGCTTTCATTCAATTAGAAATTTGAACTGTGTGCAGAATAAAGTTATTTAAGCTTTCTACAAAAGATAAAGCAATTATAATTGTGTCATATTTAATTATGGGTCACAGAATATTATTAATCTGAAAAAATACTATTACCTAGGTAGCATGCCTGTCAATATTTTAAGGCTCAAAATAATTTAGATAAACTTGTTGTAAGGAGATCGGGGTAGGAAAGGGAGGAGCTGACTGGGAACTGAATTTGAGTAAGTTTTGCTTCTTGAGAATGTGTTCCATATCAGCTTAATGCTTGTGATCTTGAGTGAGCACTCATTTCTCCAGTGGACATTTCTAGGTGCAAAAAATATGTGTAAATCATCTTAGGCCTTATGAAAGCAACACCCAGGAGGACAATATCAGTGTATGTATCAGAGTATGGCTATATCAATGCCTTAACAGAAAAGAAGGCGGGTCAAAGGAAACCACGTCTGTGTGCGAACGGGTGGATGAGAAGGATTTCCGGGGTTAAGCAGTGTTTCACTGGGAGCCTCTCAAGGGCAAGACCACTCTGTCATCTTAAAGTTCTATCTTGGTTTTCTGCGTTAAAGCTGGCCCTTGGGGAGGGAGAAAGCAAACATTTCCAACTGGAGAGAAACCACATGAACAACAATGGCAAGTAGGGAAAAGCTCAGGTTCATTCAGAGAACAGCAGCCAACCCCTTTGGGCAGAAGGGCAGGGAAACTGTGGGTAAAGAAACAGTATGAGTTGAAGTTGGCATGAGACAAGGTGCCTTGATGTAGACTAGATTTTAGAAGAGTTTATTTTTTCTTGTTTTTCTTTCTTTTTTAAGGTCATATATTTCTTTGGAGGTTCTGAACATAACCTGTTCTGTAATTTATACTGAATTATTTGTTCATGTATATGGAATGAATCATTTAAGTCAAGGAAAGTAAATAATATGTAGAATATTATGCTTGGGGTACCTTATAGAAGCAATAAGATACAGTAAGATATTTTAACATAAAATAGAAGTAAAAATAAATGTGAAGACTTGGCATGATTTGGAAAGTATCTGGATGAAAGAAAAAATGGAGAAGAAAGAGTTAATGGTGATGCTGATTAATAGAAAAATGGCATTGCAATAAACATATTAGGTAAAGCTAAAAGGCGTATTTAGAACTCTATGAACTATTTTACTTAAGAGCAAGGGCAAACTGGCTTATAATGTAAACAAGTTTACATGCATATTTATGATGGATTCTTAACCCTTTCACAGCTCTTTAAGATAATATTCATTCTTGTTTATTCATTAAGCTCCAAGATATTTTATATAGTCATATATTTATTTGCATAGTCCTGTTTTGCCTTATTTCATATAATTAAATTGGATTTTACTTGCAAATGTAAATGAACTCATGCATTTATCAAGAATAAAAAAAACATGATGCTAAATTAAATCCCTTTCATGCTGATATTTGAATACCTGTCTTTATCAGGCATTTTGTATGTGTATTTCCCTTTAACTCTGCCCTGGTAGTGATGATTTACTTTTCGCCTTTTTTATTTTGAGACAGTTTTAAATCTACAGAAATGTTACAAATTAGTACATACTGTTTCCATGTATCCTGACCTGCTTCCCTTACTGTAAATACCATATATAACCCTAGTCCAATTATAAAAACCAAAAAAATTGACATTGGTTCTGCTGATTTAATACTATTAGTCTCTCAATCATTTTTATAAAAAGGAATGCCTGTAGAAAGAAAAATATGATAGCATACTATCTGTGTGCTCTGAATGCTATTTTAAGCTTTTAGTTAATGAGAGCTAACATGATAGACAGTGATTATGAAAACAACCTATGGCAAATGATCTTAGCACTTTGTCATGAACTCCTTGTGTGCTCTTTAAGGCTCCATCAAACAAATTTGAACCTTTTTAGCTGATGTAAATGTTTGCTAATAATAGAAGTTTGCAAAATACAAACAGCAAAAACTTAGAAAGAGTAATGCCAGATGTAAGATGTCAACTTTAGCAGTGGCTGGTAAAACCATTGAGGAGATGGTTAAAGATGATGGAAACAGAGCTATAGTCAACCAGGGACTGATGAAAATTAAGGATTTGTTGACATTAGTAAGGGCATTCCTCATATGCCTGGAGCCTAAGAGAAGTTGAGAAAATCTGCAAAGAAAAGAAAATAAGATCTATGTTTGGTGAAGACTTTATGCCTCTCTAATGGAAAATTTCTGTGACACTGAGTTTTGACCTGGCGTCAACCCACTTTGGTGGGCTTCCAGTCTTATTTCGCCACCCACCCTTGTTCAATACCCTCATTTCTCCAGTTACTCAAGCCCCAAACCTACAGGGCAGCCTTCACCTCTCCTACTATTCCCCAAATCTGATTCACTAACAAGTGCTACTACTTTGATTTCCTAAATACTATTTAAACTTTCTCATTCTGTTCATCTCAACTGCTGCTACCACCCCAGAATATGGCTTTCTCCTCTCACACAAGAGCTATTGTTATGACACCCCAACTCTTTCTTGTACTTTATCCTTATCCTACTCTACCTCTCCCCTATGAAGGAGCTGGTTTATGTTTTTTAATTATAAATCTCATCATGTCACTTCTGTTTTAAAGCATTCCGAAGTCTTTCCATTGCATCTAGAGTGAAAATTTTCTTTTAAAAAAGGTCAAAATTATATCTAGATAATGGAATGTTATTCAATGCTAAAAAATCAGAGAGAGAGAGAGAGAGAGAGAGAAAGCTGTCAAGCCATGAAAAGACATGAGGAAATCTTAAATGCATATTACTAGGTGAAAGAAACCAATCTGAAAGGCTACACACTGTACGACCAATCATATGACATTCTAAAGAAGCTAAAACTATGGAAATAATAAAATGATTAAGGGTTGCCTAGGGTTAGGGAGGAGAAAGGAATGACTACGTGGAACACAGAGACTTTTAGGGCAGTAAAACTATGATGCATGATCATATAATGGCAGATACGTGTCATTATACATTTCTCCAAACCTGTAGAATGCACAATATCAAGACTGATGGACTTTGGCTTATAATGATATGTCAATTTAGGTCCATCAATTGTAATAAAAGTACACTCTTTTGAATGACATTAATAATGGGGGAGGAGATATGTGGGAAATCTGTGTACTTTCAACTTTTTTTTTTAAATAAGCTAAAGACCTTACGTTAATTGGCTGCTGCTTAACCCTCTAAACTCACCTCTTTTTGCCCAAGTGGGATATGCTCATGTGTGATGTCCATGGTCCAGGAATCAAGAGGGAGAACCTTTTCTCCTCCACTCCCATCTCGCATTCCTCCTACAGCATCTGCCTAGGGCAGTTTCTATTGTCCAGTGAGAGAAGTAAGAGTAGCAGGAAGTTGATGTATCAGTATTATATCTTAAGTGAGTTTTCCTCTGGGCAGGACATGGAACTGTAAAACACTTAGGGTGCTTTCAGATCTACATCAGAGAACCCCCTGGGGAGGATTTGACTATACTCCCTGAACGTCAGGTAATAGATTTCCTCTTTGCTGTGCCATGCCTAGCTTGTGGTGTTTGGGCTTTACTCCACACAAACTCTCCCATGGTGTCCACCATCCTTCCCACTGCTTTCTTACACGGCTTTTCTTCATGCTTGGAGTAACATTGGTCCACAAGCCATACTCAGGCATTTTTCACCCCAACAAACTCTGTAGGAAGCGCTGCTTTGACCTGACACTAAAGCAGCTAGCTCATCCATGTGTATTATTTATTTTCCAGACAGGAATAAAGGCAGTTTCACTCTGTATCCCAATTCCAGCTCTCCACATGGTCCTGCAGAAACCTCCTCACTAAATTGATTGGAGAACTGGGTACAGTGGTCCCTAAAGAAATTCTCAGAAAACTCTCTAACATCTCATCCCAAGTTTTATGTGTTCAGAGTCCCCTACTTTGAAATTACTTCTAAGATACCTGTCTCAAAACTCTTTTTGCAATCTAATATCTCTTAGATACCATCACTCCAGTTAAAAACTTTTAATGTGTGGCAATAATATATACATAAAATCAGTCAGATCTTAAAGTGACAATTTAATCTCTGATTTTAAATTAGATTTGTCAAATTGGACATTTACAAGGCATTTCAGTTATTAAGATGAGTATAGATAGCTATTAAATTTTTTGATGGAAAACAAAATATTGAATATATTAATATAAGTGAACTTCAACATATAGTGAAAAATTCTATGTGGAAGTGAATGAAGCATTCCTTTCAGGCTTATTTTCATGTTCTACATGGTTAGACACAAATCTGCAGGAAGGATTCCTTCTGTATATTAATCTTTAAAAAGGTGCAAGTTGTTTTGGGGGGAACAAATCCATTAAAGGGAAGCCCCAATTTAAAAATGTCACATATAGTACTTTCGTAAGTTTGAAATATATTGCTATTATGTTTTAATATCCAGAATTTACAATGCTGTAATTATTTATCTTCAAGGGGATGAAAAAGTACAATGAAACTTATGATTAAATATCTCAATCAGCAGAATTACCTTGTAATTGAGCTTGATAGTTATGTGTTATTAATTTCAAAGTTGTGCTTTGGGCTACAGCTTATTAATAATTATTCCAACTGCTTATTCAATCTTTATAACTTTGCTTCTTTTGACGTCAATAAACACATTTTATCTAACAAAAAAATTCTTAAAAACTCAATATTTATCTATTTTTTATTGTTGTTTAATTACAGTCTTCTTCATTTTCCCCCAGTTACTCTCTCCTGCCCTACCCACCCTCACCTTTCACATCCCATCCCCCCACCTTTGTCTTTGTCCATGGGTCCTTTATTCATATTCCTTGACTTGACCCTTCCCCTTCTTTTTCACATTATCTCCCTCCTCCCACCCCTTTGGCCACTCTCGGTTTGTTCTTTAATTCATTGTCTCTAGTTCTGTTTCGCTCACTTGTTTGTGTTGTTGATTATGTTCCACCTGTAGGTGAGATCATATGGTATTTGTTTTTCACCACCTGGCTTATTTCACTTAGCATAATGCTCTCCAGTTCCATCTGTCGCAACTGGTGGGGGTTCTTTTTTCCTTTCTGCTGTGTAGTATTCCATTGTGTAAATGTACCACAGTTTTTTGATCTTCTCAATTACTGATGGGCACTTAGGCTGTTAGCTATTGTAAATAATGCTGTTATAAGCATTGGTACTTATGAATTGGTGTTTGGGGATTCTTTCAGTATAATCCCAGCAGTGGAATTGCCTGGTCAAAAGACAGTTCCATTTTTAGTTTTTTGAGGAAATTCCATACTGTTTTCCACAGTGGCTGCACCAGTCTGCATTCCCACCAACAGTGCACTAGGATTCCCTTTTCTCCACAACTTCAACAGCATTTGTTGTTTGCCGATTTGGTTATATGGCTATTCTGACTGGTGTGAAGTAGTATCTCATTGTGGCTTTAATTCTCACCTCTCTGATGGCTAGTGATGCTGAGCATCCTTTCATAAGTCTCTGGGCCGTCTATATGTGCTCCTTGGAGAAGTGTCTGTTCAGGTCCTTTGCTCATTTTTAATTGGGTTGTTTGTCTTCCTGAAGTGGAGTCGTGTGAATTCTTTATATATTTTGGAGATAAAACCTTTGTCTGATGTATCATTGGCAAATATATTTTCCCACATGTGTGGTTCCCTTTTCATTTTGCTGTTGTTTTCTTCAGCCATGCAGAAGTTTTTTTACCTTGATATAGCCCCATTTGTTTATTCTTTCATTTATGTCCCTTGCTCTAGGCAACTTATCAGTGAAAATATTGCTGCAAGGAATATTTGAAATATTCCTGCTTATGTTCTCCTCTAGGAGTTTATGGTATCATGACTTATATTTAAGTCTTTTGACCATCTTGAGTTTATTTTTGTGTATGGTGTAAGTTGTTAGTTAGGTTAAAAACTCAATGATATTTAAATTGTATATTCCTGGTTATTGTTCAGTAGAAAGTACTATCATGCTTATTTGTAATGTATTTAAAGAGCCAGTAAAATAAAAATCTCATTGGTGAATTATTTTGCCATGTGAGCGTGCAAACTAGGGGGATGCACCTGTTCTCGATAGAGGTCATTAACATGTATGTGCTCCTGGAATCACCAACCTTACCTGATAACCAAGGTAACCAAGTTAGCATTGATTTTTAGGAAGGTCCTTGTTTCATCAGCTCCTAAGAACTAAAACTATAAACTAGTACACCGAATATTCACAGAAGAATAATTAGGAGGCCTGCATTACTCACCAAATAATGACACTGGAATTGTTTCCTTGACATCGTTAAAGATGCCTGCTTGACACACACATTGGGTTACAAATGATGGTCCCAGAATCTGGGGAACTTAAAGAAATTTCATATCTCAACATCTACTGAAAGATGCTGCCTCAGGAGGCAACCTCTGCCCTGGAAATAAGATCCGCACTCTTCCTGTGGCCTGTGAGTCCTTGAGTCCTGAGTTTCCTGTGGTCCATCAGCTGGTCTCAGCTCACTCCTCCTTGCTCTCTGACTGTGCTGTGGCTCCTCTTACTGTTTCTAATATCCTGTGTCTTTTTTGCATTGGATTCCTTGAATAAACTATTCCTTCTAATGGAGAAACTTCATATGCTCTTTTTCCCATGGCTAGGTCATTCTCATTTCTCAAATCTCATTTCACACATTTCCTCTGAGAGACCTTTCCCCTTGGCCTTTCCTGATTAATTTATCTATGTAGGCACTCCTCCTTCTCACTCTCATTATTCCCCACCTTTGCATAATCACTTTTTAAAAATTTGTAATTACATATTTGACACCTGGAACATTACTAAATAACTATGGAACACTTTAAAAAATTTTTAAAGATACTATTTATTTTTTTAGAGACTCGAAGGGAGGAAGAAAGAGAGGGAGAGGAACATCAATGTGTGGTTGCCTCTCATGTGTCCCCTACTGGGGACCTGACCCACAACCCAGGCATGTGCTTTGACTGGGAATTAAACCAGCAACACTTTGGTTGTCAGGCTGGCACTCAGTCCACTAAGCCACACCAGCCACAGCTGGAACAAATTTTTATGAAATGAATAAATGTTCTCAAAACCTGGAAAAACACAAAGGCAATAAAAAATGTTAGTTGAATGAATGAATTTAAGAGCAAAAGACTACTTGATATAAAACACTGTCAATATCTATTTCACTTTATGAGTTATTTCAGAAATATTTTTTGAGAGCAGGACTCTATTAAATGATTCACATCCCCAATGAATAATTGCCAGTTTACGGCCAGTTTTCATGCTTTATTATGTTAATCTTGCAACTGTGTATAACATTTGTTGTCTGACTCTAATGAAGAAATAATGCTTTATAGAAATAGTCGTGTTTCAACTTTTAATGATTTTTTAAAAAAGATAACATTTTTATTTTCAAAACAATGAAGTATTTTTGTGATAGCAAAGACTATAACACTGCAAATATCTCAATTGTATTTTTGAAATTATTAAGTAGAAATTGAAAGGTGTGATCTAGTGTACTGGACTTCTAGAAATACATTGAAAATTGAGGCTCTTCTCTGAGGAATAATATTAAGATTTTTTTCCAAAAACAGAGTAACACATATTTGCTGCAAATAGAGAACAGCATAGTTGATAGATGGGGTTTTATCTACAGTTCAGATCAACACTACAAAAGCATACAAAATTTTATTGCCTACTTAAGACATAGTATAAGCATATTAATTATGGGCTCCTGATATGGTGACATATGAGATATTTTGCATAAAATTTTGACATTTGAATATATTTTAAATGGTTACTTTTCAGAAATGTATTAATTAAGCATATTACTTTCACCAGAATAGAAATATCATTTTTTTAGTCTCAAAACCTTTAGGATTTATTTATTTTCATTTTTAATATATATTATGGAGTACGCTATTATAATCATCCCAATATTTCTCTTTTGCCCCTCTCTAGCTGGTACCCCAGTTCCCTGTAGCAACCCCCTCCCCTAGTTCATGTCCATGAGTCATGCATATAAGTTCTTTGGCTTCTCCATTCCCTATACTGTTCTTAACCTCCCCCTGTCTATTTTGTACCTAGCAATTTGTGCTGCTTAATCCTTGCACATTTACCCCCATTCTTCCTCTTTCCTTCCCAGCTGGTAACTCTCCAAATGATTCTGGTCCTGTTCTACTTGTTTGCTTAGTTTGCTTTTTAGATTGAGTTGTTGACAGTTGTGAATTTGTTGCCATTTTAATTGAGTTTCAAGCTTATTTTTCTAATATAGTTCTCTTTAACATTTCATGTAATAATGGTTTGGGGATGATTAACTCCTTTAGTTTTGTCTTGCCTGTAAAGATTTTATCTGACCTTCAATTCCAAATGATAGCTTTGCTGGATAGAGTAATCTAGGTGATTGGTCCTTGGTTTTCATCACTTTGAATACTTCTTGCCAGTCTCTTCTGGCCTGCAGTTTCTTTTGAGAAATCAGCTGAGAATATTGTGGGAACTCCTTTGTAGGTAACTGCTTGCTTTTCTCTTGCTGCTTTTAAAATTATCTCTTTATCTTTAACCTTTGGCATTTTAATAATGATGTGTCTTGGTGTTGTCCTCTTTGGGTCCCAACCCAAGTTGTCCCAACTTGTTTGGGATTCTCTGTACTTCCTATAATTGTATGTCTTTTTCCTACTCCAAATAGGGAAGTTTTCTTTCATTATTTTATCAAACGAGTTTTCAATTTCTTGCCCTTCCTTTTCTCCTTCTGGAACCCTTATGATTTGGGTGTTGGTACATTTGGAGATATCCCAGAGGCTGCTTAGTCTATCCTTGTTTTATTTTAATTTTTTTTCCTCTTGCTGTTCTGATTGAATACTTTTTTCTTCCTTATGTTACAAATCATAGATTTGATTCTTGGCTTCATCTCTTTCACAGCTGGTTTTCTGTAGATTTTTCTTTATTTCACTTAATGTATCCTTAATTTCTGCTTGTGTCTTTGTTATGCTGTTGAAGTACCCAGGGAGTACTTTGAGCATCCTGATAACCATTGTTTTGAACTCTGCATCTGATAGTTTGCTTATCTACATTTCCTGTAGTTCTTTTTCTGGAGTTGTGTTTTTTTTTCATTTGGGCCATATTTCTTTGTCTCCTCAATTTGGAAGCCTCCTGTATTTGTTTCTGTGTGTTGGGTAGAGTATTTTTGACTCCCTTAGTATCATGGCCTACTGTAGAAAAGCACACCTATAAATTGTATGGGGTGGAGCCTTAGGTAAGCACCAGGGTGGGGCAACCCATTTCACTCTTTCGTGGCTCTCTGTGGCAAAGGACTCGGAGAGGGACAATGCTGCTGCCTGGCTTTTGGAAGTTTGTCCAGAAGGAAGCTGTCTACAGGAATTCACCCTGTTGCCAGTCGCTTTTTCCCTGTGTACCACTTGTGTCCTTCTATGTTGCCCTCGTGCTGAGTCCCAGAGGGGGTGAATCTGTGTAAAACCTAAGACATTTGTGGGACCTTTAAGAAGGGTCTTCTGCAAATCCTTTAGTTTCTTCTGCTACCTCAACCCCCACTGGTTTTTATAGTCATAGGTTATAAAGATTTATATTCCCGGTGCTGGAACCTTGAGCTGGGTGGTCTGGTGTGGGGCTGGGGTCCCTTGTTCCCAAGGTATCCCTCCCAATTTTTATCCACCACACATGAATGTAGGACTACTTGTTCCTCTGACTCTCCACTCCACTATGCATCTCCATGTCTCTCCAAACCTCCCCTTCTCTATGCCTCTCTGTGTATCTTTGTATCTCTGCCTCTCCCTACCTATCTGGATGAATGTGGCTTCTTTAAATCCTTGACTTCCATACAACTTGATCTTCTGATGAATCTGGGTGATATTTCTTTTATAGTCTAGTTGTAATTTTTGTTGTATTTATGCAAGAAAGCAAAGTGTGTTTACCTATGCCTCTATCTTGACCAGAAGTAGTCAGTTTATATCTTATTTACACAAAAATTGATGGGGTTGAGTACAAAACCTAAAGAGTATATCAAATACTACATCAGGGATGCAAGTACAAAAGTGATCATTTTTAAGAACTCCACATGTGGTTTCAGAAACATTTCAAAACAATGTGACAGTTAAAACCAAAACTAATAAACATATAAATATCATCATCTAAGGATATTTTAGTTTGTTGGCCTTTGTTCAAACACTGAAGGGTTGCCCTATCTGCCTTCTAAGTTTTGCCCCAAGTACTTGCAATTATTTCTGCTTTTGAACTGCTTGTATTATAAGTGGTCCCAGCTAGCCTTGACTCTGAAATGGTTCTGTCTGTCCTAGGCCATCCTGGTGTCAATGAGTTGCTATCAGAGATTTGATCTACCTACCTTTGACCTCTGCATGCTTAATTCACTCTAAGTCCATGGGGTCCCTGAGTATGATTTGTGCAGGTCATCTGTGAGTGGGGTGCTTTCTCAGTTTAAAAAGTATAGCCTGGAAAATACATAAGATAGACAGATGGAAAGTGAGTTACATGGTCTCCGTGGTGGATGCCATTGAAACAGGAAAACACAACGAAGGAGTCATCCCCCACAAGGCTATTTAAGGCCACCAGAAGTTGAGTTTTGGCCATGAAAAAGAGTATCTTCCAGGCAGTGACTGTCTGTTCAGAAACTTTGACACTAGGTTCATTGGCCTATGTTTATGTAAACAGCAAATACAGCACTAAAGATGCCCCTTTATGGTGAAAAATGTTGAGAACATATGGCAGTACATAGGTTGTACTTGAGGAAAGCTTATTCCTAGGAACTATTCCTGGTCACTAAAAGGGAATTTAGTTAACAATCATTACAATAAAAACATTACTGAATTGTGATAAGAAGTACATGTGCCTCATCTTGCAGAAAGAATGAATTACTAAATTTGGAAATTAAATTTTTCTAAATGCAGAAACCTCCCAAACTCCAAAATTCAAGATCATGCCATAGTTTTGTTTTGTTTTTGTGTTTTTTTTGATGAAACAACCAAAGAAAATCTGAAGAAACCATTCTCATATGGAAGGAGGAAAATGCATTTCAAATAGCAAATATATTTTTAAAAACACATCTGAGAGAATTGTAAAGTGTTCTGTTCTTGAGAATACTCATTTATTATATATTTGAGGAAGCCAGGAGCCTATATAAATTGAAATGCTTAAAATTGATATGGAAAAGAAAATATCCTCATTTAGAAAGTAAAGGGAAAATAATTTAATTGCCATTAGTAGTGGTGTATAGGAGTTTATGTTGTGCTTTCAAATAATTTACAAACATGAATATTATTTTAGTTTTGATAGTTAAACATAATTGAAATTATGCTTCCATTAAGGGTAAATAGAATACACATAGACATATTTCTTTTGTTTATTGAGCTATGTTTTCTGCGAGAAAGTTCCTAGAGGCAAAAAGCATAGTCATTTTGTGGCAGGATAAGACTGATGGGAATAAAGTCATTTGTTGAGAGATGAGAGGAAGGTGACTTCTGAAATAAGGATTTCATATGCTAATTCCAAGGTAAAATTTTTAGAGTGTGTAAAATTTTCTTGAAATATCAACATGCTATATAATAATGTCTTGCTTGCATTTTGTCAACATAAAGAGAATCTTTCCTTGTAGGTTTCATTGTTTAAAATATATGTATATTTTAATGCCAATTTGACAATGACTGTACTCTTAATTTTTGGTGGATCCTTTGTTGCAAAACCAGTTCAGGCATGTTTGCTTTAAATGATTCATGCACACTAAATAGAAAGAAAACAATTCACCGGGAGCTATATCAAATACAGCCCTGCAAATGGTATGAGCTTTTCCAAGGATCCATATTGTCCTTGGACTTGGCTGTTGTATTATACTTTAAATGGAATTGATTGTGTGGTTGTAATGAAAGTAACATATTGATTTCTATCCAGTGTTACAAAGAGTAAATAGAAAAATGTTCCTGTCTTTGACCTGCATTCATAACTGATGGGATTTGCTGGCTTTAGACCCAATCCTTAATAAGAGATAAGATGCAAATGTAATAAAACTGGCTTCAAAGTTTAAGGATCTTTACAATGCTAATCAAAGATGTTTCTTGTTGCATTGAGATGTGTTGTATTGATTAGATCACACTTACCTAGGAAATGTTACTTTCTTTAAATGCTACTCATAATTTATCATGTAATTAGCATTCCTATGTGCCTTCATAAACATATGAAGGTTATTAACATGGAGGTTATGACAGAGTAGTATACTTTTTAATTATCCTTAAAATTGAATTGCTTTTTCAGTTATTTAAGCGAATAATGATGGCTTAACTTCAAATTTATTTGACTAATTATTTTTAGTTACCATATATTTTTGTATGTGGAGTAAATTTTTACATTGTATTATACTAGAAAAGGTATAAATATCAGTGGATGGTAGTAGTCTATTGCAAAAATATTTTTATGAAGAACTATCCTTGTTGAATAGTCATTCAGAATTATCCTTATATTATTTATGAAGATATGAAATGCTTGTTTCCAATATTTTCCAAAAACTGCCTTTTTCCTACATTTTTCTTCATAATTTAGGAGGTAATCAAACATGAGTATTATAATTACATTTTTTATTCTAGTAGTCAGGATTTTATGAATCTTTTTCCCCATTCACCCTTTGTAAATAAAGCTCAGACCCTATTCACGCTCCTGTAAATAAACCTCAGTTCTACACAACAATGAATTTGAAATATAAAGTACAGTTGGTAACTTTACTTTGCTATAAATGAAGGAATGCAAAAAATTAAAAAAAAACTGACAATTCATTCGTAAGCAACAGTTTCTTTACACATTATGTGACTTTTTTTGGATTTGTTTTATGTTTTGGGTAAAACAGTTTTGTATAATGATGCCTAGATGAAACAAAACAACATAAAACAAAAATTAAAAAAAAAAACAACCTAACACATTTGACTGCTGATGTTTCTCAGTTGTAGCTTCCAAGAGCCTCTCTGCTCTTCCCAGCCCACTTGATACCCTGCAGGTTGCCGCAGACAATTCACAGGAAAGGCTTAGACGAGGAGCTCGCATGCTTCTTGACTCCATTTTAAACCTTTTGTTCACACCAGGGTGGCATTTTTTCACACTGCATGTGGCAGTTTTGACTCCTATCCAACTTGTCTTATAAAATCAAAGTCTGTGATTTTTTTTACATTCACAGGGCTGCTTCCTGAACTGCTATTGCAGTCGTGTCTTCCTAGTGATTGGCACAGAAGTTTATAGCAAAATGTGTTTCAGGGAGGGGGAGTAAGAAGGAGGCAATATGAAAAATGTTCTGGCCTGAAATGCAGCAAATAAATTTTGAGTAGAACAGAGGTGTGACTCTACAAAGATAGGACATGAAAATCAAATATACTTACCTCTATTATTAGTTTTTCCAGCGCTATGATGAGTATACAGGGTGATTATATAGATTATATACATATATATAAAATACATATAATCACCATATCACTTTCAGATTACATAATTTTTTTAAAGCTATCACATAATTACAAAACAAAATCCTATCCTCAAATGAATACAATTATTTTCCCATAATATTTTATAAAGTCAATGAGTGCAGATGAATTTTACTTTTAGATATGATTGTTTAACATACTCCATTTGACTTTAAATTCAACAATGAAAGAAGGAAAACCTATTATTTTAAAAATAATATTATGAATCACAATATTTAAATATCTTCTGTATTAATCTCATCATTCTTAAAGTTTTCTTCATTCCTCTGATTAAAATTTTCAGTTTAGTATTAATTCAATTCATTCATATGCTTTAATAATAAATTGCACAAATATTTCAGATAAATTGCATAAAATAATAATTATTAAATAACAGAAGTAGAAAATTTTACCAAATACAAAAATATGTATGCATTGACATGTTTTTACAGAGTAATAATTAAGGTAGATATGAAAACTACAGTAGGAAGTCTTTGTAGATGATCTGGCAATAGTAAATATATCCATATTTTCATACTTTAAAATTCTTATTTTGTTTAAAGGTGATATTTTATTTTGTATTAACAAAAACATATAAAAGAACATTCTAAAAATATTCCCTAGAAATGTGATTTAATTCAGTATTTTTTAATTCAATAGGGGAAGGTTTCTATTTTAATCAACAAATAGATAATAAATATATGCTTTCTTATATTTTCTGAAGTTATGGAATGTTACATTCTTTTACTTTTAAATTACTGTGCTTTGAATAAAAACAATTCAATCAAAGCACAAACAGAAATGAAAAATCAGTTAATGGAAGCAAATCTGTAATGCAGTAATAAGTATTTATTATCAATGCTAACAAATTTTATGATGAAATAATTTTCTTGCATATTTTATTAAATTTTTGGCTACAAAGCCAACTTAAATAAGTAAAATCATTTTAGCTAATAAGAGTTATGTATTCGATAGATATAATAGAACCATATCATTGTACTTTAAAAGTATACATGTAAAAGAAATACTTGTCGATAGGTTTTCTGCCTTCTTTTAGAGAATACCTACCTACACTTAGTATATCTGAATTATTTATTATAATGTTTTAAAAATGAAATGTATCTGTTATAATAAGAAAAGCCTCACTTTAGAATTTAGAATTTTCTTTTTCCTTTCTGGAATAACAAACCATGACTGACAGGAACAAAGCAGAGAAATAGCACTTTGTTGTGAATTCTGGTAGACAGAATAACTGCTTGCTTTTCTTTTTACATACAGAAACATACTTTAGCTACAATTCTATAAGGTATGAAAATAAAGCCAAAACACAGATTTTTTTACGAGTAACAGTTCAAATGGTTAATGAAAATGAAGCTCTATTTAAAACAAATATAGTGCACTGGATTTTGTGGTATGGAATTTTTTATGATGTATATATATTTATTAAGTGCAATTTCATCTATTTTTTTAATTTAACTAAAAATCTGACCTCATTAGAAAGAGAAAGAAAATAAAGATATTTATATTCTGATACAAAATTTTATAAAGATCAAATAAAAGCCTTATCATTAAAAACAAACATTTGAAAGCAAATAGAATATCCAAGCAAACACACACCTACTTACTTTAAATTTAGTCCTAAGCCCTCATGAGAAACTAAAGAGCATCTAGAAGTCTAACAAACCATTTGATGTTAACAATATGAGAAAGACAAAAAAGTCATGATCTAAAAAAATGTAAATTTATGAAATAAAATTTACCTACTTTTGCAGCTCATGTTTGTTGAAAGTACGACTGTGTCATGTGCATGACAAAGAATGTAGAAATAATACATTGATTTCACCATTTTTCATTATCAAGAATAGAAAAACCCATCTTTTATTGCTTTAAGTTTCCTATTTCCTCCCCTCCCCACCTGTTCCTTCCAATTTTTCAGACTGTTCTTCAGTCCAGCATATCTTCTATTTGAGATGAACCAAATAAGACTCCGAAACAGAAACACGCAAAACAACCACCACCCAGCTGAGGATAAATAGGTTTTCTCCCTTTGGCCTATCCTTATATGTTAATAAAATCAGCTCATACATTCTGCCACCAAATTCGGCTTGGAAGTAATCCTCTGCTACTTAAGGCTGGATGAAAAGAGTACTCATTGTGAATTATGTTTCATCCGTCACAATAACCTTCTTTATTCTGTCATGGACCTCCCCTTTGCCTGTGGCAATTACAGAAAATAGGTATGCCTTGAAGTATGAGATAGTGGTTTCTCAAAACAAAACAAAATTTGTGACACACAGACAATGCTCCCTAAGTAATACACTGAAGATAGGCGCATGAGGCTTTTTGAAATGATTCTGACTTTAAGGACTCAAGTAAAATAATACATGCTGGAACAGGCAGGTGTACATATGGTTGCCATCGGTTATTGCTAACATCAGTTACTGATGACAAGCACTGAATTGTAATTGTATTCAAAATGTACACAGCATTTTTCATAGTGTATACTCTCTAATTGAATCATGTAATAAGATACCTGTTATAAATATATGGCATTTATTTAACATATAAAATTACAGTAACTCTTTTACATATTTAAGAGTATTTCAAAATGTCAGACTAACATTTTCACTAATTCTTAAAGGGAAAAAAAAACAAAAAAAAATCTTTCCAGGAACAGAGCTTACCAAACATTTTTTAAAATTTAAAATCAATGTATTTGATTTACTTACTCTTACAAATCACTGAAATTACCTTGAAGCAGGTCAAGTTCACCTTTCTGGAATTAAATCTGTTAAATGACAGACATCATTTAATCATCTTCTTAAAAAGATATTTCAACTTTTTGGCTTACCAAGGTACAGTTACACCACTTCTAGTTATAAATGAGTTACAAGATGTTTTAAAGTAACAAAAGAAAAAACATAGTTGACAGAAAAGAAAGAAAAGAAACTGCCCCTTCTAGGACCAAAAGAAAGTCACTGCTGATGAAGTAACATAAATGGTCATTGTAACAGTTGAGTTTTAAAAAAAAACATATAGTTTAAGCTAAGACAAAATTCACAAAGTCTGAAGAAAAAATTCTTGAGACTAAAAGGAAAACCTTTTGGCCCATCACACAGGTTGGGCACAAAAGTGCTTGCTAAGCTATCTATTTCACACATGCAACGACAGAAGGTTCGATATTCATTCGATCGATGAGTGGAAAGGCACAATGGCAAAATCAGACAGACTTCTTTTCAAATACAGATCTCCAATGTCCCCCCACAGTCTACAGATGCACGGCTGGTGGTGTGGCTCAGACGGAGCAAGGGTTACATCAAGGCTGTTCTCTGGACCGTGCAAACAGTCTAGACCAATGACCTGCAGCATCATGCCCTTTGAAGAAGAGGCAAGTTCGGTCATGATGAAGAAAAATCCAGGCGTACCCCTTTTAACAATAGGGAGCAGCTCCAGGCTGCAAAGAGGTAAGCAGGGGTAAGAAGAAAAACGGCATCTGCTTCCATGGTTACAGGCCAACTATGAGAACCTTGCTTTTAAGGGAGTCTGTTCTCAGGCTCCCTCACGGGGTATGTCATGCATTATAAGCAAAGGCAGGTTGAGCTGAAATCCGCGTAGTTATTTCAGAGTAAAATGATACGGAGCACATGGCTGGCAGAAAAAAAAAAGTCACATGACTGTTATGAACCAGACTTGAGCTATTTCAGAATAGAATATTTTTTCCTTATACCAGCTTAAATAAGGCAGTATATTTGTATAAAGCAAACAGCGATGATAAACTTGATATTCATTTCTCAGGCTCTTATGTGAGCAGAGGTCAAGGGTCAAGATAATACCCCCACCCCCAAGGAAGAACCATACAACTATTGTTAATATTGCTTTATTATGGATATCATTTTAAAATATTTCTTCTTTTTTTGTTTGCCGGACTATAACATCAAATATACATTCTTGCGAATCTCTTTTTTTGACCTGGTTCTATTTGATTTCCTGCCCTGGATTTTCTCGTGTTTATGTTCATTATTGTGGTTAGATCTCATGAGGAGAGGTAGGAGGTTTGGGGAGAAACTTCTCTGGTGCCGTGTTACCGGTCTCTGAGAAAGCTGGGTTTTCTATGACTTTTGAAATATAGTGAATTCAAATTTGTGTCAAAGCCATTAGCCTCTGACAATAGCTCTGTTTCTGATTCATGCATTTATATTTTACTCATTGCTCGATACATCGATGAGACCCTATATGCAAATATGAAAGTTTTTTTTTCTTTTCTGTGAGATGTTTAGTTGCAAAGTTGAATCTTGTGGTATAATATACTCTATTATAAATACCTGATGCTTTATGAATAAATATGACCAATAAGAAATGTAGCATATCTGTATTATAGGTCTGGTAAAATGACCACACAAAATGTAGACATATGAATAATTAACATAGATGAACATTCCTCTAACACTAAGCCATAACTAAATATTAGAAAAGTTAATGTTTGGTTATCTCCCAAAGAAGTACAATTAAATAGAGATGCTCTATGGAATTTTTCCTTTGGGCAAGCTTGGTTTGCAAGTATATTGTTAAATTTGGTGAATGACAAAGAAAAGAATGCTCCAAACAACTTTCATTATGTTTATTTTTCAGAAGCTCTGTATTTACTATAAATAAGCACCATATGGTCTTGTAGTATTTAGATATTAATTTCAAATACTTACCTGAAGGAAAATTACCTTCTAGCTTTACAAAAGCAATTAAGTGTTGATGACGGTGGCAGCAAGAATTTTATGCTCTCAATTGAGAAATCAAACAATAATTTTCTGGTGTGTTCCTCCATACCGATGCTGTGTTTTTAGTTAGATTCCTGGGTAAATGTATGCATATGGTTTTCTTTCCTTCAATGTGCTGATGTATATTTTCTATGCTTGCATCATATGGAAAGTGTTTGGGGTAAAAATGAATTATTTGTGCCGATATTTTACTATTATAATAATTTAGACACTATTATAAGCAACAAACATCTTAAAGCAGTCATGTTCTAGTTTCTTTGAATAATTACCTCCTGCTAAGATAATTTAACATCGGAGTTTCTTTGATGTAACAACAGATTATACTTGCTACCAAAGGTCAAATGCCAGTTATTTCTTCTATGGAAAATCTACCTGTCAATTCTCCAAAGGAAAACAAAACAAAAGCAAATGCACTGCAGTTTACATATTGCATGATAATTTGTGAGTTGTAGTTAAAAGAAAAATGAGGCTATGGCATGAAATCTGTTACAAAAAAGATAGTTGGATTCTTGGTTGTTGTTTTTTTTTTCCCTCAGTTAACATTTAGCCATTAGTCCTGCTCTTTTGTTTTTCCAAACATACTCAGTTTTATGACTATTTATGTGTGAACATAAATTACACTAACTTGGCAACTGTGGATATAAAACACTTGGAGACATTCTCATAGAATCAGATCAGTAATTAGTAAAATGCTATTACTTTAACACATTATTATGAAGACAATTAATGCTGAGTATTTAGAGGGAAAAATGACAGCTTCTTAAGAAGTATCCTCTGTATGTGAGGGATTAAATAGCTGAGTAATATGTTTATACTTCATGTAGTCTGCAACACAAACTCCATTCATTGAACAAGATGTGTTAGACTTAAGTATTCCTTAGAGTTAAACTTTAGAACAATTAGTGTATTTTACTCTCTCCCATGCAAAATCAAAAAATAAAAAATTAAATTAAATCACAATTTACCTTGGCTATGGAGCAATACCTTTATAAGTGAAATAAAACAACTGAAATTTTCCATTACCTAGTGCTTTGAATATAGTAGATGCTCAATAAATAGATCGCCAATGAATTAACAAGCCTGTGACTGCACAAACTAAAGACCTACCTAAAAATAATGCAGTGTCATGGAAGACAGGGCCTATTTACTGATGTATTTTTAAAATCTTTTTCTTATGACCTTGCTACACAAATAAGTACTTTGTATCAGTAACCTAAGATTGCTGGATGCCAACTATGTGTCTAATCAAACTAGAACAATCTAGGAACATCTAGTGAATCTCTGGAGCCACATTTGAGGTTACTGGATGTTCTAAGACAACAAACAAATCCAGTTTAGTAAATATTAGAGGGATGCTGCATTAAACAATGCTAAATAGATTTCTTGTACAATGCTTCTCAGGGCATTCAAACAGCTAACATATATAGAGTATCCCTAAGAAGAGCACATGTTAGACACTATTTTTAAAGTTACTTAATCACTTTTTTCAAAAATGCTCATTAAATTATATATGTATGTATGTATTCAACTTATTTCACAAAATACTCTTTAATTTCGCATGGCCTAATTTAAATGATGCTCAGAAACTGGCTAAACCAGCTCGATACAACCAATTGTAACTATTACTTCCTAGACTCCATTTTTAAGAGACATTGTTTTCTTTGCCTGAAATAAGCTATGGCAGAAGTATTTTCACCACAGAAATCAGCAAATACTGCAAGTAAGAGGACCTTTTTTTCTTTCTTTTTTTTTTTTTTGAGAGCCGGTTGTTAAACATTTACCAGCACACCATTGTCTAATTTCCTCTCTCAATCCATCTTTGTAAGTAAGTTATGGCCACTCAGAGGTCAATAAGTTCAGAAGTTTTCTATTCATCAACCTGTCTAAAACAGAAAACTATTTAAATCAATTATGAAGATTAAACATAAAAGAGGGGGATGGCTATGGAAAATATTAAGCACTCTAATTTTTCTTTAGAGGTTTAGCATTTATGTCAGGAAGTCATATAGTTTATCTTCCTCTAATTTACCTGCATAGGCATCCATGTTTATTCCTTTTCTATCAAAATATTTATGTACTTTGATATATTATTGTCTAATCATTTCTAAGTGAGTGCCTGAGAATGGGGCTCTGAAAATTACCAGACATCCTTTAGATGTGTCTCTAACTCAGGCTCACTTTGTTATCATTGGATTTTTATAAAACCAAGATGAGGTGTCTTGAAGTAATGTATACTTTGTCTTGCCTGCCATTTAATTTCAGTCATTTAATCGGATGTATTAACCCACTTGACTTTTGGGTAAGATTATTAGGAGGAAACAAAAATGGAAAATCTATTAATAAAGAAATTGAAATATGCATTTCTGATAGGTAAACCAGTTAATTTCCAATTAATCCTTTATTGTGGGTAGATTATTGGTAAACTCTCTAAATGTGGGTAGATAACAAGTGCAGATATTTGACTAAGTAAAAGATAACTTAGAGTCATGAATGGTTTACTTTCTGGCCTCATTGCTTGAAGAAATGAGTTAAATGGTATCATGTTTTGAAGGGTCTCTAGGATCTACTTTGTGACAATACACGAGGTTATTTATATTACAATTTTAATTTCCATTCCCAAACACATACATCCAAAACACTTCAGCTTACATGGCCCTCAAATTAGTTAATTAATCTGCACGTCTGTTTTGGGGACAAGTATTGTGCTATTCATTGGGAATTCAAACATGATTAATAGCTGGTCTCTGCTCCTGTGGATCCCACAGCCAAGTATGAGAAGAAAGCAGGGTAAATGTGCTGCTGTTGTGAGAGAAAGCCATCTGAATAAAAGACTGTCTGCTTTCAACCTGATATACATCTATATTACGGACACCAAGAGTTCTCCAAGTTCCAACAGGTGCTGACGTATCCCAGAGAGCTGCATGTGCACAAATAACCGTATGAATAGTACAGCCAAGGTGGCAAGGACATGATTCTTAATATAGTCCTAAGTAAAGTATAAGTGGAGACATAAATGACAGAATCTAGCTACACATCCTGTTTATAAACACAAGAAAGTATTTCCCATAAAGTCAAGATTCTTAAAGGCTACTTCACCATGATCATAAAATAAGCACAATTCTAATCACAATGTAAATTACTACAGGCATTCAACTAGAGGATATTTTCTGTATCCATATGTGTGAAATACGTATTTGAATCCTCATTGAATAACATGTTTTTTGTAATTGAAAAAAATCATTTGAACCTGCTAATGTTATGCTTCTGAGACTTCTCGAGCCAATGAAAAGTTGCAAAAGCCTTTACTTCATCAATATATCAACCACATTAGATATGATGTACAATTTTAGCACTGGAAAGTTCTCTATGCCACATAATATAGAACTCTTCTTTCTTTCAAGCAGTAATTCACAATTTTGAAAATATGGCAACATCCAAATTTATGCATGAATGTTTTTCAAATTACTTACTGTATGTAAAATATTTAATGACCATACCTTTGATTTTTTTATAATTTACAAGCATGATTTATACATGATAAGCACTATTATCTTCTAGTTTTAGAAAGAAAAATAGACCCTTATGATGTTTTTTTAAAGAAGCTCTTTCATGTTTTGGTAACGCAAAATTATTTTTAAAAATGTTTTATCGAGAACATTTAATTAATCTTTACTAGCCTAGATCAACTCTCCTCCCTTTTGTTTTTCCTTTCTCTCTGGGTCAGTTTTGTTTTCCACTTTTCCTTCTGTCTTATCCAATCACCACCCCTTTCTTTCTGTTTTATTCTTATTTATGCTGAGGTAAAAGTAATAAGTGACTAGATGGCAATGGGAAATCTAAAAATAATATGCAGAAATTTTCACACTAGGAAGTTGTAATTGGACACATAACTCAGCTCTGAATTTTCAACCACTTTTTAAGAAATACTTTTTCTATACTTTAAAAAATGTAAAATAAAGACAATTTCTTACCCTACTAAAAGGGAAAATGAATGTGCTACCCTTCCCCATTTTTTTATCTGAAACATGAGGTGTATATGTGTTTATAGTAAGTTAAGTCAAGGCTCCATTATTGCCTTGATTTCTAAAACTTATTGTTTATTGTTAGTAACATAAATCACAAAAAGCCATTTCCCTTAATGAGCATGTTACAATCTTCATATTGTCTGAGCATCAATTCTACCTTGCTTGCGTGTATGTGTGTGTGTGTAAAATCACCTGAAGGTAACATATGTTGAAATAAGCTCTTATTTTTATAAATGGATGCCAACAAATGTGCTGCTGTTATATTAGTTTGTGTTCCCTTTTGTATTACTTCTCGAGGAGGTAATTGAATCCTTAATATACCCAACAAACTGCTAGATTAAATTTGTTTTCATTAAAAATAGGCTCATTCCTTTAAACATTGTTTTTCTTTTAAGAGTCACATTCATGGACCTAAACAAATGTTCCTTTCTAATTCTTGTTTATTATCGTAGAACACATATATCATATTATTCAATAATACTCAGTATTATTAAATAAGAGTAATGTCTATAGGGTGGTTCTTCTATTGATTTATATTTACATATCATGCATCATGCTTTATCTACGAAGACAGGTGATTTATAATCACCTTTATAGCACGTAAGTGGTTACCTTTCAGATTACTTTAGCTCACCTAGGGGTACTGTTAATATTCAGATCTGATTCAGGTGCGTGGAATAGAATTTGAGATTTTGCTTTCCTAAGGAGACTCCAGCCAGCGACAATGTTGCTGGTCTTGGGAGCCCAGTTAGAAGAACATGTAGGAGTGCGAGGGATCCTAATAAGGAAACGTAAATCTTGACTCTGCCCCTGATTCTGACCTTAACCTAGAGGCTCATCCTCTTGATCTTGTTTCTTACCTTTAAAATGAATGGAACCATGTTTCTCCTGCTTCCTCACAGAATTGGTCTGTGGTTCAAATTAAATTAACTAGGAAAGCTCTTTAATAACAAAGGAGCATGAGATGAGGTGGTATGAACAAATATCTCCTCTTATTCTTTGAATAGTATATGATTTTATAGTAATAACCTCATTTCTGCCAGTGTCTTTCCATTTAGGCTGAAATGACAGACCCAGTTTTAAGGTAATCCTCCAAAAGTTCCTTCCTTCTTCATGTTTACACTCTCATTTCTGTTCATTCATTCATTTGGCAGGCATTTATTGAGTAGCTACTGCGCACCACGCATTGTGCCAGCCTCTGAAGATACAATGGACTATTTCCACTTCTACTTGTTTTCATTCTCCCAAATAATTTCATTTATTGATTTTGCCCCATACTTCATATCTCTCTAATCTTTCCTTCTGCTTTCAATAGACTGTTGCAATGATTAATCTGAAGGTTATATTTTTCTCTTTGAATCATTTTTTTCCAACTCCACAAATATTTCCTGATTTTTCACCTCTTAGTTTATTATCTGAGAAAAAAGGAATATAAAACTAAAGAAGTTGCAGAGGGGACAGCCCTTTTATCAAATCACTGGACTTCTTTCTGGGGAGTAGAATACTAACAATTTCTCAAATTGTACAAGGTAGAAAATGACTGCAGAATGTGACTGGCATCCTCGGACTTGAATGAATCTCATACAAAGGAGAAAAACCACTCCTGGTTCAAGAGATTTGCAAAAGACTTGCAGATGGCTACGTTGTGACAAAAAGAGATGAGAGGAAGAGGGTAGATATCACAGGTGGAAAAATCAGACCTCTCATTCTCTTTTCTTCTGTTCGTGTTGAGTGGCTGGGACAAGTGATCTGGCATGGATGAAATGGTCTTAGAACTCTTTTGAAGGCATGCATGAGGGAAAACTGGACATTCCCATTGGAGTCACACTGTGATGGCCTTAAGCACTAGCTACGAGAGTCTGCACTTAGTTTGGGGGTCACGAAGAAATCTTTGAAAGTCAATGTTACTGTTGACCTTCCTGCCGTGAATTCAAAGTCAACCTTTAATTCAAGTCTGTGGACTCTAAATGTGAGTCAAGTGAGCAGATTGGAAAACACCAGGCAACCTTTGGCCAGTTTTCATCAAGGTGGCATGGCAACAATAGACATCATATAATGGTATGCCTCCTTCACTAACTAGTCAGCCTGTTGATCTTAGAGAAGGCATTCACCTCTGTAAGCCTTAGGCTCTTTTTCTTAGTGATGGAAATAAACTGTGCCAGTTTTCCAAGGTAGTTGTAAGGGATAAATATGGTAAATAAATTTGAAAGTGTGAACTTGGAAAGTATAAGGGTTTGTGCTACTATAAGGATTTCCCGATGAATTTTTTTAAGATTTTATTTATTTATTTTTAGAGAGGGAAGGCGGGAAGAGAGAGAGAGAGAGAGAGAGAGAGAGAGAGAAAGAGAAACATGAGTGTGTGATTGCTGGGGGCCATGGCCTGCAACCTAGGCATGTGCCCTGACTGGGAATCGAACCTGCAATGCCTGGTTCGCAGCCCACGCTCAATCCACTGAGCTACGCCAGCTAGGGCCTGAAGAATTTTTTATTCCTACCCATCCCTCTTCAGGGTGGGACACTGGAGGTGGCTTTCTGCCAGCATTTCCTTGTCTTTTAATGGAATGCCATCCTCTTACTCTGTCATTTTAAGATTCAGTGTGCTCCTTCTGAGAATACATGTAGCAATTGATTTGTTTCACCTCTTCTTTTTTAAAACTCTAAAATTGTCTATGAAGCCACTCCTTCTCATTTATCCTGTAATGAATTTGTATTCATGAGCAGACTGCACTAATTATGTTGTTATTCTGACCTTAGCTTAGATATCACTTCTTGACACATCTCCGAGCCACCGGCCACTGCGCCCCAGGGATCACTCGTCACCCTTCTTTATTTGCTTTATGGCACTTTTCATTACCTGAAATTATGGTCTTTGTTTATTTGCTTGTATGTCACCATAGTCAGTAAGATTTTATTAGTTCATTAAGTGACAGGCAGTGTCACAGGAACTAGGGATGGGAACTGAACTAATGCGTGCCCTTAAGGAGACAGACGGCAATAAATATTGATGATAACGATATCTATCTATATGTATAAATGTCAGGTGGTAAAAAGTGCTACAAAGAAAAATAAAGCAAGCAGCAGGATCAGAGAGGGAAGGTCATTATGCCATTTTATGTCAGATGTTCAGGGCAGGGCCCCCGATTGTGTGTGTGTTACGTGCCATTGACACCAATGAGTGGTGCCTGCGATGTCCTGTCCTCAACAGCCCTGCCCAGCTCCCAGAGCTCATGCTTATGGCTGTTTTTTTAGGGAACCCATCCATCACATACTTGGTCTTCTTTTTTCTCCTCTTGTCTTTTATTTTTCCCAGCATTACTGTCTTTTCCAAAGAACCCCGCCTTCTCTGATATGCCCGAAGAAGGACAACTCCGATTTTGTCATTTTCTCACCAGTGATGTTTCAGGCTTAATTTGCTCTAGGACCCACCTGTTTGTCTTTCTGGTGGCCCAGTGTATCCATACAGCTTTTCTACAATATTGAACTTCAGATGGACCCCCCTTTTTGTTTCCTATCAGCTTTTTTCACTGTCCACATTTCTCATCCATACATACTAATTGGCAATACAAGGGTATGGATGATCTTAGCCTCTGTCTCTAATGACAAAACTTTTTTCCTGGTGATTTTTTCCTAATTATTCCATTGATACCCTTCCGAGTCTCAGCCTTCTCTTGTGTTTTCGGCTGATGAGGTACTATTTCTTTAAAGACCAGAGGGAAGTAAGGGAGAGGCATATCCAGGGAAAAAATGTACAAAGCAGAAAGAACTGCAAGTGCAAAGGCCCTGAGTTGGGGCGTAGTTGATATGTTCAGGGTTAAGCTTGGAACTAAGAGTGGCTGGAAGACAGTGAGCCAAGTGAGAGTGACAGGCGATGAGATGCAGAGCGGGCGGTACCCTTAGGCCTTATCCTGTAGGTCTTTTAGTCTCTGTTAAAACCTGAGATTCTAATCCAAGTGAAATGTGGAGTCTAGGGAAGGCTTTGAGCTGAAGAGTCATGTCATCAGATGCAGATCATTCTGGATGTCATGCGATGGAGACAGTATTAGCTGGGAAGAGTGAAAGAAGGAAGAAAAGAAGGTATGCTAGAACTCCGTCTTACCAGCTCCCTGGACGCCACTGTGTACCTTGCTGCTCTCACTTGTTGTGTCGCTTGAAATTAGCCATGGTGGGAAAGTTTATGCCATGAAAATCTGCAGAAGCTGTAGATCAGGGATTTCTTTTCTTCCTTTATATATATTTTTTGTCTATATCCCTCTGTTGTCTTGCTCCTGCTCTCACTCTCTTTTTCTCTCTCTTGCCTTCCTTTCTTTCCTTCCCCCTTTTTTTCTCAATCCATACTTCCTCTTTTCCTTCTTTCCTTCTGTCTTTGTTTACTTTTTTTCTCTCCTTTCTTCTTTTTCTTTCTTTTTACCACAATAAATGTTTACTTTTTTAATAAATAAAGCTTTGATAAACATTCACCAGCACATCCCTGAGGAGCTCAACCAAAGGTTGTTGCCACAGTACACACGGAAGATCGCTGTGGCTTAGATTAGACTAGGGCGGTAGTGAAGGGGTACCAGGAAGCGGTAAGACCCTAGAAAGCACCTTCAAAGGAAGCATTGAAAGGCTTTGCTGAGTTATTAATTTTTAATTATATTTTATTGATTATACTGTTACAGTTGTCCCAATTTTCCCCATTTGCCCCCTCTGCCCAGTACCCCATTTCCTCTAGCAATCCCCCCTTACTTCATGCCCATGGGTCATGCATATAAGTTCTTGCTTGAGAAACGGATACAAGAAGAGTGGTTTTCAGGTGTTTGACTGGAGTAACTGAAAGGATAGTTGGTTGGGATAGAAATGGCCTGAGAGGGAGCATTTTGGGGGTCAAGTGTCAAGAATCTGGATTTGAAGACATAAACATATAAATGCCCGTTAGGTCTCTCCAAATGAAGATATCATGTAGACAGTTTGATATTTGAGTGTGGCACTCAGGAAGGGAGCCTGGATTAGAGATATTGGTTTGGGAATCAACTGCATAGAGGACAGTATGTCCCTACTCTTCATAATTTAAATGGAGACTAATTGCCTATGAGTTGTTTTTTTCCAAAGTTTTCAGGCAGAGCAGAGATACAATGCTAATGCATAGCTACTGCATCTTACTGAGACTGCTGAGTCAGGTATTCTCTTGATACATTTTTTATAATATAATTTCATCAGCTAAGTAAAATTTGCCATGAATTGATTGAATCCCTAGTTAGCCCAATTCAATTTTATATTTATGCTTCTTGCTTCTTGAAACCAATCAGTTACAGGTGCCACGTTTCTAAAACTTGTTCCAGGACCTGATGCTGCCTGCATCAGAATTAAATGGGTGTATTTTTAACTGTAGAATTCTTCAATCAAATACTAGACCAATTAAATTATTAGTCCAGAGGCCCAGGAATCTGCATTTTAACAAATACTCATTGCTAGTAGTATGCACATGAAGATTTCATCACTCCCTCTATAGCGTGTAAATAGAAAGTATAGTCTCTTTTAATCTTTTTTTAGATTCTCCCATTGCACAAAAATTAATGGTTGTTTATATCATTTAATTTACCCACTAATAATCTAAGTTGTTTTGATTATAATAAAATTCAGTCATGAAGATTTCTATCTTTAGCACACAAAACCAAACTTAATCACCCCTCTTTTTTTTTGCAAAAAGTGTAATTTTACAATGAACTGTAACTTTAGGACATATTGTTCAAACAGAAAAACTCAGTTTTAATTATAGAATTGCTGTGGTAATTTTGAAAGTTTGCTAAATATTTCTGATTCTCCTCTGTCCTGGGCACATGATAGAACTGTGTTGTATTTCCTAGTCCCCGTGAGACTGGGGTCAGAAAAAGAGTGGAGGTCAATTACTATTGTACCTGAAATCAGAATATTTAATTGCCAATGTTCTTTCATCCTTCTCATACCTTTCCCATAAGTGAGATAGAGGCTGCCCTGTTTACCCACTTACCTGGGTTACAATTAGCAGAGTTCCTTTGTCACCTAGTGGTAGACATTGAGTGTGAGCATGAAATACACCTTTGTAATTTTAAGTCAGTAAAGTGACATTTGGTTATTATTGCAGTGCAATCTTCTTTCTCTGGCAAAACTAAGTTATTTGGACCTGAGTTATCTCTCATTCAACTAGCTGATATTGTGAACCGACCAAAGCTAATCTGTTCTTTCACCAATTGTCAGAGATTTCTGTCAATATTTTAATCTTTGACAATAAAAAATAGGTTGGAACTATATGTGTCTTCTCTTATAACTTTGTTACCAGATTGCTTAAAGGACAAACAAACAAAAGCAAAAGAAACAAAGCCCTGAGTAAGTTACAGGCCAATTTCTGCAAACATCCAAACTTTTCCTAACAATCAGTTACAAAATCCATCAAACAGCCTATTCCAAAAATCTGGGGGTAATCTCTGTTTTCTGTCCCTTGTGTCATGCCACCTGGCACCTTATAGGAGAGGTTTGCTGCTGAGAAAATGTATCAGTATTCTGGTGGCAAAAGCAAGGAGTCTTCCAATAGTAGCAGGCAATGGGACCGCTTTCTAAGTTGAGGGATGGGATATGTGGAATAGAATTCCAGATCTATGATGCCGAAGAAGTTGTTAGCCTCTTAACCTTGAACTGAGATTTTTATACTTTGTTCACACAATAGTGAGATGATTGCCCAGTATTTCTAGCCAATCACATACCTTGATCACCAGTTGTCTCACCAATGAAAATTGTTACAATCATTGTAAATTACTAAACTCCCACATACAGTTTCACAGAGCAATACTTGGAAATTTGAAACATGTGTCACAGTTGCCCTGTGTGAAAACTACTCATTAGGAAACTTCAAATTTCAACCATCCTAGAGAGTAGATCCCACCTAGAATTTTCCAAATGTTAACTAATTTTTTCTGGTTTGTAAATTAAAGGTAACTTAATGTACTTTATACTATACCTACTGGAGCATTTTTAAGTAAATTACAGACACTAACAGAATTAATTATGTATTTCTGTTCATTTCTCTTTACGTTCTACTAGGAGCACAAACAAAACTGACCAGAGGCTTACAGTATTTTACTTAAGAGAGACAGATGTATTAATCTGTGATTTTATTAGCTTACTTTAGAATTTGTTCTCAATATTTCTCTAGTTTTCAAGAATTATTCATAATTAATTAACCAAAAACAGATATAATTAAACTGTTTATATATAATGTAAGGTTTGTTAAACAAACCAAAAGAAGAGACTACATTGGGTTAATATGAAAATCTGGAAGCACTGGGTTTTAAGATTAGATTCCTCTGTTCTCTTTCTGCATATTCATGGTCTGGGAGGGGGACCAGCTTTCCTTAAGGTTTTAGTTTCCAAATGTTTTGCCAACTAGGAATGAACTAGGTCAACGAAGGAAAACATTCTTCCTGCAGCCTGCATGAATATTCTCCTGTTTGAAAAACGAGACTGGCCCATCACTCATTTTGGTACTAGATTCTCACATTGCCGGAATATAACGCATAAAACCTCATCAGGAAGCATACACTTTCCAAAGTGTTCACCTCATTTCAAATGATTTTAGTTACTCTTATGAATAAATAGTTTTTGAAATCTGTACCTGTTCATCAAATTGATAAGGAAATTAATTGTAAATACAGCATATACTATAGCATTTTAAAACATCTCTAAAAAGCTAGGAATGGTGTTTTAAGTATTAAAAGTTTAAATAGTAGACTTGTTTTATGGGATATTTTAGTACTAATATTATAAAGTAAAGCAGTATTTTAAAATGTAGCTTTCCACTGGTAATTCCCTGAGATTCAAAAAAACTTTTCTTTATCAAATTAGAGATATTATAGAAATTAATTGCTGGTGATTTGTTTGTTTGTCCATATGACAATCTTTTGTCTCTAAAAAATGTATGGTATTTTATAAACAACTATAACAATAAAATTACAAGAGCATGTTTTCAGTTAAAATTCAATTTATGTAAACTGAATTTTGGCTGGACTTATGAATTTTTATTTTTAAAGTTGTACATTTCCAAATTTAGAAAGCCCCCCTACGATGAATTGGGCTGATTACTCCTAGCCATTGATTTTATTATTGTGCAGTGGTTTTTAGGGGATCCCAGAGAAGGAGAGAAGACAACTCCAAATGGCAGAATGTAAAGTAAAATACTTAAATGTTTTAGACATTGCATTTTAATAAGAATGTTTTGATTATAAGATTTTTTGAATGAATGTAAAATGAACATTGAATGTTAGTTCATAGAATTTTTTAAGTTTTGCTTTATCGAGGTATAATTAGTATATAAAATGATAAGAAATTTAAAGTGTACATTGTGGTGATTTGATATGTACATTCATTGTGAAAGAATTCCCCCATCTAGTTAATTAGCATACCTATTACCTCCATATTTAACTTTGTGTGTCTGCGTGTGTGTGTGTGTGTGTGTGTGTGTGTGTGAACGTGGCAAAAGTTCATGGAAATTTTTGATGATGACCACATTTTGGTTCATCTATCTTTCCCCCAGTAGATGCAGCTTCTCTCAGCCAGGAAGCAGGCTAGGGTGGTGCCAACCAAAGGGTGCTCCACTTGCCAGGCCCTTCCGACACCAATCAGGAAACAATAAGTATGAAAACTGAGAGCAAGCAGTTAGAAAGTTTTATAAAACTTTGACACAGTTATTCTGTGTCCGTTGGCTCACATAATAAAATAGTTCCTTAATTATTTTCCAGTTACTCATTTTCATTGTCTGTGTCTATTTGAGAAAAAAAATCTGGCTTTTCAGCCCGATTAGTTTGAGATGCTCTGTGTTAGGGCTTTCAGAGTTTTAAAAAAGATATGGGGTGCATCCAATCAATAGTAAAATGTATTTTTGCACTCTTTGAAACATCAAGCCTACAACAAGATTGCATATATTCCTCAAATAACTTATATTTGATTAGTAAACTTCTCCCTCTCTTTAAGATATTCTTAAATATTTATGTGAAAACATTCTGAATGCAAGAAGTCACATTTAAACACTAGATAGAATTTCAATGGAACTGCATGTATAAAATCCTATTATCAGTTTAATATAAACCCATTTTTTTCCTCTCAGCTACTCCCTAACTTCTGTAGTCAGGCATTTGCCTGTGGTGCTCTTTAAATATTTATTAGGAAAGAACTTCACAAAATATGAATTTATCAAACCAAGATGTGATTTCTCATGAAACCCTTGAATTTTTGCATTTAGACATTATATACATCTTGTATTTGATCAAGAAAAATATTTTTAAAATCCTTAAAAATGAACTGATGAGATTACCGATTGACAATTATGCTAACAAAGTCTCTTACAGTCACAACCACCTGTCTGTTTTCAAACTCACATCAGTGCGGATTGTTCACCGCTGCTGATTCTGCGGGTGAGAGGCATGCAAACGAGACTGCTTTCCACCTTGCTTTCCACCAAGCAAGCAAAGTGAAGTTTAAACATAGACATCAACAGAGGAAAGTTTTCTCTAATTTGTCACTGAATCAGTGTTCCCTATATTAAAATCAGCGATTCACAAACCCTCACGCACAAAGAGTCATTGTTTGCTGTGCTTTTGGCAAGCTGGCAGTAGCTTTATAAATGTATTATTAAATTGCCATTACTGCCATCTAGTGGGAAGACATAACCCATGTCACTATGTCAGGGATAGGATCTAAGGCCCTCAAGTTCCAGGAGGAAAGGGAAAAACACTATTTGTGTGTCCTAAGTAAAACAGCAAACTGAAAGACACAGTATCATGGATATTGAAACCTAATCGATTATTTACTTAATGAGTTAAAGAGATTTGTGGGGAGATAGGAGGGTAGGAGGGGATGCAATACTGCTATAAGATTGATTTTGTATAGAATCAAAATTACATATAAAATATTGTTTCCCACTGAATACAGTGAGATCACCTGAATCAGGGCATTTGTACACTGTTGTTTTTTTTTTTTACCTACTGGCATGTAAATGAACTGTTTTGCATATGTTTTTTAAGTCTAAAGAATCAAGATAGCACAATTCTTCTCAAACTGTAAGGTACCTAGGAATCTCTTAGCAATCTGGTTGTAATGCAGATTCAGCCTCCATGTATCAATGCCAGAGATTCCTCATTTCTAACACCCCTCAGGTGATGCCCGTGTTGTTCTTCATGTTCAGGCCATACTCTGAGTGATGAGAGCTTCTGAGTAGCTTATCAAAGGGGAGGGGTTCAAAAATGAAGTGAAACCCCACAGAGTGCACGTCTCTGTGTGTTACTGTGTTATATAACACATACAGAAGTTTATCCAATGGCCTGCAGAGTCAAATCGCCAAATACGCTACTTGGCTTCATTGCTCATTATGCCTATAACCTTGGACAAGACACATGACACATCTATCACTCAGGTTCATCGTCTGTAGTGAAAATAGCAGTCATATCAGCATGCCATGGTCCTTACGAGGAATAAAAAAATGGGATTTAAAAAAAATCTCATAATGAACCACATGAAATTGCCTTTTTTGTAGATTAAAAACAAGCATCTGCAATGTTATCCAGTTCAAACTACATGTGTAAACTGTGCAGTGTAACATCTAGCACCTAGTGGCCAATGAATGACGCCCAGCATCAGCAGCACATGTCCCAGAGCGAACTTACAGACACCTGTGACTGTGCTCCCACCCTGGAAAGTTTCATGCAATGAGAAAAAGAATTTTGAAGTTTCCTTAGAAGAAGCCTGATGTAAATTTGTGAAAGTCATTACCTTGAGGTTTTGATGGATGAAATAAGCAATTTGGGAATTACTCTGTAATGAAATCCAGTTAGTTGTGGAAAACAGAAAGAATTACACCAGGTAAAGAAATATTGGGTTGATTTAGTTTTGCCTTGTTACATTACCAGGATCCAAGTGTAGAGTGGAAGAGTAAATGCATTTACTTTTAGAGCAGTGTTTTTAGTTTCACAGAAAAATTGAGGAAGGCCCAGAGATTCCCCACATAATGGCTGTCCCCACCCATGTGTAGCCTCCCCCCACGACCAACATCACCACTAGCACAGAACACATTTTACAATAGATGAGCCTACATTGGTACATCATTGTCACTCAAAACCTGTAGTTTACTGTAGGGTTCATTCTTGGTGTTGTACATTCTATGGTTTAAACAAATGTGTAATGACATGTATCCACTATTACAGCATCATACAGAATAGTTTCACTGCCCTAAAAACCTTCTGTGCTCTGCTTATGCGCTCCTCCCTCTCCCTTGCACCCTGGCAACCACTGATCCTTTTACTGTCTTCATAGTTTTGCCTTTTCCAAAATGTCATATAGTTGGAATCACACAGTATGTAGTCTTTTTCTGATTGGCTTCTTTCACACAGTAACCTACATTTAAGGTTCTTCCATGTCTTTTTATGGCTTAAAAACTCATTTCTTTTTAGCACTGAATAATATTCCATTGTCTGGATGTATAACTTTTGGATTTATGAAGCTGGGTAGTGTATTTTTACACAGTATCCAATTCATATATTGCAGTAACACATCCAAAGTATGAGAACACAAGAGGGCAAAGATTCTAGATAAATTTATTAATGTAAGTCTATTGTGGGGAAAAATAGGCCAGGAAAATATCTAAAGTTTTCTAAGGTATTTGAGCAAATTGTATTTCATGTATTCGACTTCTCTGTCATGTCTTTCTTTTGCTGTATTTTGCACGATTAAATAAGCTATGTTACATTCTTTAGTTATGTGCTGAATTACATAAATGTGTGATACGTTATTCATATGTATAAAGTTTTGCTTCAAAGAAAAGGAAGATTATAGCTTTGTGATTGGGTGGAAGGGTAATAAAACTCACCAGCTGGAAGAAAAACATCCTGCTTTCTTTTGAGTGAAGTTCGTGCCTTTGCTCATGTAAATAGACATTTCCTAACTGTGGCCCTTGGGCTTTAAGCTTCGCCTGAAGTGTACTTGTCTTCACTCTTGTAAAGCATTGTTGGTGAGCTGCAGAAAACCACGTAAAGAATTACAAAAATCTAAAACGTTCAATTACGGGTTAGAGTCAAAGGAAGTTGTTACTGATGTTAAGGGACTTTGTACGTACTATCAAGTGAAAGAGAACATACTTTAGTTCTCTTTTTGAAAATCCTCCTTTTTCTAAAATTTGAGAATTTAGAATCTTCTCAACCTTTTAAGGTGTATAAGAGATGAGTGATAAAATAGTTTTATAATGAAAGTAACTTTTTTACTATATTGTTTAAAGAATAATATTCTGGGTTATAGGAATAATGGCCAAAGAATGTAAGCCAGTCTAATCTATTCAGGGCAGGCACAGTCATTCAGTTAAATTATTAAATTATCTTTATTAGATGATGGCATTCAACCTGATGCTGTATGAGGAGACCAAGGAATTACTGAATTCTATTCCCCCAAGATGCAATACCCACATTTTGTTGTAACAAAAAAAAATAACATTATGGGTATATGCACAAGAGAATTGAAAGCGGGAACTTGAACAGGTATTTATGTACCTGCACTTATATCCATAGGATCATTTTTCACCTTAGCCAAAAGGTAGAAGCAACCCCAATGTGCATCAAAGGATGAATGGGAAAACAAAATGTGGTATATACGTACACTGGAACATTATTCAGTCTCAAAAAGGAATGAAACTGATACATAACACAGTGGGGATGTTCCTTAAAGGCATTAAGCTAGCTGGAATAAGCTGGACGAAAGGGACAGATATTGGATGATTCCCACCATATGGGGTATCTAGAATAGTCAAATAGAATAAGACAGAGTACAACAGTGATTACCAGTGGCTAGAGGAAGGGGAAATGAGGATTCACTATTTGATGGGTACAGAATTTCAGTTGGGAACAATGCAAAGGTCCTGGAGTTGCCTGATTGGTGTAGCTCAGTGGGCCTGCAAAGCAAAGGGTTGCTGGTTTGATTCCCAGACAGGGCACATGCCTGGGTTTGTGGCCAGGCCCCCAGCAGTGGATGTGTGACAGGCAACCAAACATTGATGTTTCTCTCCCTCTCTTTCTCCCACCCTTCCCTTCTCTCTAAAAATAAATAAATAAAATCTTTAAAAAATTAATGTAAAAAGTTCTGGAGATGGATAATGGTGATGGATGCACAATAATGTGAATGTGCTCAATGTCACTGAACTGTACACTTAAAATAGTTAAAATGGCAAATTCTATGAAATTATGCATATTAAAAGATTCTAAAAACAATTAACAAGCTCCAGGCATCATGTAAAATAAAGGTTTTTTTGTTTTGTTTTATTTTTTTGAGAACCAAACAAACAAAAGTAGTCTATGCTCATACCTGCACACCCAAATTTAAGTGGGATTTATGTGTGCCAAATGTTAAGGAAGTTTTTTAAAAATGAAAGTGATTTAGTAAAGGTACTATTAGCATATCTATGAAGTTCAAGGCTACTCTCTCTGATATGATAAAGAATAAGAGAGAATTTAATCACAAAAAGTGTGGAAAATACAGCAAAAAAAAAAAAAAAAAAAACATCTCCACATCTCCATGCATTCCCCTCCAGCAGTGTTAATTAGCACTCAGTCTCTTGGGTTCCTCTATAAAACTGGTAATTCTCAGACCTGTAGTACGTTCTCAGTGATGGGTGCTTATTACTGTATTTTCTACTGTTGTGATTGATGTTTGAGTTTTCAAGATGTAGAGATATAAATTTGATATAAATAAGAAGTTCAACTAAACACTGTACAATAAAAATATGGAGTTTGGGAGTCATAAAAATGAGTTTCAGAACTGATATGCACATATCTTTATATCCATTAAACACAAGTGTAAATGCCAGAGGGCTCCTCCTCCCCTTAATCCCTCTAGCACTATTAGGCAAATAGAATTGATAGTATCACAAAATATTCCATATAGGCATTTATAGCCGACTAAGCATTTTCATATGTGACTTCATTTTATCTTCATATCAATCCCTCTAAAATTCCTATGACAAATGTTACTTAAAAAATTTCCAAACTAATGTAGAGACTGTGACTGGCTCATCACTGAGTTAGACACTGAGTGAAAATCGAGCATTCTTCTGGTCTTCTAAGTCCAAGTCCAACCTCTCCCTTTATGTCCAGCTGCACATTCTACAGTGACTGGGAACAAAGTGTTGAAAACCTTGTGTTTTCATCACACCGGATTCTTAGTCCATAAGTTTATCCAAGAATAAAGCAGTGGCAAAGAATACATTAATCTACAATTTACAGTTTATTTACACAAATATTCTTGGATCTAGGTGCTCAAATCAATAGAAAGTCAGACTTTTCTTCAGCAGCCTTAATTTTGACAATTGCAAGGGGCAGATGGTCTAAATTTCTGTAGAAATGAAGATAGAATGAGTCATATTCCTAAATCTTAAACAGTGTAAGTAAAGAAGCTGGTGGCAAGAGTTGAACTGCAAACCTCTTACAGTGCTGCAAAGGAGAGACATAGCCAACGTGTTATCACAACTTAGACTATCTCCTTTTAATCTATTTTCTGTGCATGTATTTTTTCCTTCATATAAATTTGTTTACACAGTACATTCATTGCCTTTCCTACTATTCCAGATTGTTCAAACTTTAGCAGATTCACCCCCACCCATTGTTTTCCCCGTTCACCTAGGTTTTACTTAGAGGAGGCTCAGGCAGATACTTAGGCTCACAGCTCCTAAGATTATTCGTGTTGGGTCGGTGCTCTGGGCTTTGACGCCAATCACCAGCATTACTTCACTGCAAAAACAGACTGCTTTGGTTTTATGTGGGAACATTGTATAACTGGATTGCTGTGTTAGCATAATACACTAGTGTACAATGGTTTAAAGACCACATTTATTGTGTGAAAGTTTATTTTGTTTTCATACTTCATTATAGGTTAGAATTTTTTCCATATTGCCATAATTTGTTTTGTTAATTGTTACATGCCACCTAAAAGTTTATTATTCCTCTAAAGGAAATGGCAACTTTGTTCTTTAAAAAGACGTAAAAAAACCGCAATAACTTAACTTACTTTTAGAGTACTCTTACTTTCTAGATAGATGCTGTAAAAAATATGAATGTGTATAGCAAAACTTGTGTTAGGTAACAACTCCGGGGACCAGAACAACTGACTGCCTGAGAGGTATAGTTACCTAAAAACTGAACAAAAATTGCCCTTGAATTTTAGAATACATTTAAAACAGCCATATAAACCATCAGCCACCTGTGTAGCTGATGCCAGAATGAAAAAAAAAAAGAATAAAAGATTAAGTCAAAAAATAGACTTTAGGTAAGATCTTAAGGAGTAAATCATACAAGCAAAATTTAATTCTTAAGATTACTGATGCAAAACACTGCTAGTTTGCTAATTAATACCAAGGGTTAAGGAAAATGTTGCCAAATAGATTTTTAAATAGTATATTTGTTATGCAAATGGTAAATGTTTATTGTAAAACAATGGAAAATGCAGATAAATAATAGAGAGTTTATGCATAATTCCTGTTTTGAATGTAACCCATGTCTACTTTGGTATATAACCTTTCATACATTTTTCTATATATATTTATATACATCAATTAGCCCATATTGTTTGCATTGTTATTTTAACATATTACAATTTTTCATATTATAATATGTTCTGAGAATTTTGAGTATTATTTTTTAATAAAAAAAGGAACGGATTTAACATGGATGAGGTTAGCTCCTTCCTGTTGATTTTCACAAAATATCTGTTTGGAAAGTATAGGATACCACATTCCAACTAACTGTTGTTTTTCTGGTAACCCCACAGAAACTCCTAGTGTTCAGTCTAAGGGATTATGCCTGCAAGTCATGAGCATGGCATCTGTGTTTAAACCATGAAGTCTTGAGTGCAGTCTAAAACCACTATGGACAGTTGAGATTCAGTATGCTGGGGTGCTGAGAATAAGCTGGGGTACAGAATGCAGAATACAGGAATAGGGCAGTTTCAGAAGCCAGTGAACAGGAATCAAGAAATGTTTCTATGTAGGGAGACTGAGTGTGGTGAATGTATCAAAAATTGGAGAAGCATGAATCATCAGAATAAGGTGGCATGTAGCAGAATGTATCTAAACTGAGGACCAGAATCCAAGAGACTGTGAATTTGATATGGGTTATCACAATAAATTTTAAAAGTCCTTGGCATACATTAGTTCTACTAATATTCATTAAATATGGGCTTGTTTTATATACTATTGCTAGCTTCAAACAGCTCATAATCTATATAGTGTAATAAGAAATGATGGTCAAGTGATGTAGTACAAGGCAGTATGTAAGTCATGTGGTCCAAGAGTAAGTGATATAGGAGTTCATGTAGTCAAAAAGTCACTTCTGTCTTGGCTGGTGTGGCTCAGTGGTTGAGTGCTAGCCTGCAAATCAAAGGGTTGCCAGTTCAATTCCCAGTCAGGGTACGTGCGTGGGTTGCGGACCAGGCCGCTAGTGGGGGCCACGTGACCAGCAACCACACATTGATGTTTCTATCCCTGTCTTTCTCTCTCCCTTCCCCTCTCTAAAAAATAAACAAATAATTTTTTAATTACTTCTGACTCTGGTGATCTAGAAATTTATGATGATAATAACAGCTTATATTAATCAGTACTTTAGTTTTATTCTCACAACATTATGAGGTAAGTTGTTATCAGGAAAAGAATGTGTATGGTCCTTTACTGTCTTGAAGCCAAAGTGTCTGGGATTGAATCCCAGTCACTTACTGTTGTGGCTTTTGGCAATTTATTTCACTCTCTGTATTTCAGTTTCTTCTCTATAGAAAAGAAGTGATGATTGTATCTGTCTCCTAGAGTTGTTGTAAAGGCTAAATGTGTTAATAGACATAAAGTACTTACAACTAACTAATCATAATATAGTTATTACTATTAGTTTCACTTTTCTTTTTTTTAAGATTTTATTTATTTATTTTTAGAGAGGGAAGGGAAGGAGAGAGAGAGAGAGAGAGAGAGAGAGAAACATCAATGTGCGGTTGCTGGGGGTTATGGCCTGCAACCCAGGCATGTACCCTGGCTGGGAATTGAACCTGGGACACTTTGGTTCCCAGCCCGTGCTCAATCCACTGAGCTACGCCAGCCAGGGCCTTAGTTTCACTTTTCATGCTGAAGAAACTAAGATTTGGACAATTTTAGTAATATATCCAAGGTGTGCAGGGAGTGGATGGTGTAGCCGGGGGTCAAGTCTAGCTCTGCTCGCTCCTGAACCTGAGTTCTTATTTGGCTGCTTTGATGTTTCAAAATTTAAGCATGAAAAAAAGGGTCAAAGGCAAAGATTTAATTTAGATCATGGCTGACTAAATTCATGAGTGAAATAGGGCAGAGATGAGGAAAGGTTTTTTTGTTTGTTTTCTTTTTTGCTATTATTGTTTTTGCAAGGAGGATAGTTCTAATTTAAAATGTCTTGAATTTTTTTTTAGGGTAAAATGTATGACTGTTAGCTGGAAATCCTGTACTAGAACTCAGGATTAGAAGTGGAAGTTGAGATGAGGGAGACACATGTATCTTTACAGAGTTAACAGTGAATGCTGTGAGTAGATAAGATTGGCAGAAAGATAATATTTAAAAAAGCAAAAAAATAAAAACAAAAGCCAAGGTCAGAAGTCATTGCCTCATTAACCAGGGAGAAGAGGAGCTACTGCGGAGTCCAGCAGGAGACAACGCTGCCTCTTATCAGGGAAGAGCAAGTCCAAACATTCCCACAAGGCTAGTGCAGGCTCCCGAGTCCGTGCGTGGAGAGGAAAGACGTCAGTCTGTCGATCCTGAAATGCTCTTGAGGTACAGGCCTCAGGGGTCTTGAAGAGTCTGGCATAATTTTGAGGGGGTGAAGGGGGGCACAAAGAGAGATGTTGGGTAGGAAGAGTACTATTTTTAGAGCATTCAAATATACCCAGGTCCCCTTTCTTTTGTTCCAATCGCTGGTCTGTAAAGTATTTTTCCAGGAGTATCTGGAGCCGTGTAAGGGTCCTGTGGAATTGCGGGGTGAGATTTGGTTTCATCAGAACTTTTAAAGGGAAAAAGACTGCCCAAGAGCCACCGCATTTCCTCTCTGGAGTGGGATTTTGACACAAAGAAACATGCACAGAAAGTTTTATGACTCACCCTTTTGCAATACTAACCTCAAACGACCATTCCAATTCAAAAGGATTAAAATTAAATAAAAAATAGTACGTTTCTCAGTTGTCCTCCACATTTCACATGTTCAATTGTCACATGGGGCTTTTGATTATTGTACTGGATGCTGTTTTTTTCTTTCCTTTTTATTGAATTTATTGGCATGACACTGGTTAACAAAATTATGCAGGTTTTGGGTGCACAGTTCTACACCACGTCATCTGCACGCTGTCCTGTGTGTTCAAAACCCCATGTCAAGTCTCCTTTTGTCTCCCCTCCTCCTCCCCCTCCCCCTCCCCCTCCCCTCTTGAATCACCACCCTGGTGTCCGTATCCACGAGTTTTATTTCTCTTTTTTCTTTTTTGTTCAATCTACCCCCCACCCCCACCCCAACAGTTGTGAGCCTGCTCTCTATCTATGAATCTGTCTCCATTTTGCTTGTTAGTTCCTTTTGGTCATTAGATTCCACATATGAGTGAAATCATATGGTATTTGTCTTTCTCTGGCTGGCTTATTTCACTTAGCATAATGCTCTCCAGGTTGATTAATGCTGTCGTAAAGGGCAAGATCTCCTTCTTTTTTACAGCTGAGTAATATTCATTGAGTATATGTCCCACAGCTGTTTTATCCACTCATCTACTGATGGGCATTTGGGCTGCTTCCAGATCTTGGCTATTGTAAATAATACTGCAGTAAACATAAGGGTACATATACTCTTTTGAATTAGTGTTTCCAACCTCTTTAGATATATTCCCAGAAGTGGAAATGCTGAGTCATAATTCACAGTGTCAGTTGTAGAATATTTTTATCATTACAGAAAGATCTACTAGACAGTGTTGCTTTAGGCGATGTATGTCTTAAGATTTCTGTGATTTTTTTTTATTTATTGTTGTTCAGTTACATGACAGTCATATGACTAGTTTTTACATTTTGGATATTTACAACCACATAAATAGCAATGATAAATAATAATCAGCAACAACAATTTTTGTCACATCCTGTGTCACTAGTGATTCATCTCATCTATGACCAAAAATTATCTTTATCTCATTTGTTATAGATAAAATTTTAACTATTAACAAAAATTTTTATTTTATATCATAGGCACAAGATAATCATCTATCAATAATTTGATCAGTTTATCAGTATAATGCAGAAATCATATTTAAAAGCTAAATATTACCTCAGAAAAAAGTATCTCAAAGAATATAAGAATATTTCTTTATGAATTATTACCTGAAAAATTCCTCATTTGAATTTTATAATTACTGCTTTTTATTCCATTTGAAAATGAAAGAAGTGTCTCATATAGGTATTAACTAGAATTTCTACATGATAAATATACTTTTTGTTTAATAAATATTGATATGCATTGAGGGACAAAAATTTCAGCTTATCAAAATGATATTTAAAAATGACATTGATTAATGTTACAAGAGGTGCCTCTTTGTTACTGCTATGACACTTGCAGTTAGCATGGTACTGGAGACATGCCATCCGCAGATAATGGGGGCTTAGTTCTCCAAATATGAAAAATGTCAAAATAATATTCCTTGACATGTTACTTGATGACCTCCATATTTTTACTAGTGTATTTTCTGTCTCATGTAAAATACAAATGATGTTTTTCACATACATTTTTAGGAAACTGAAAAAATATAGTAAGGCAGTTTTTACTCAGATGTGGATTTAATTTTTAATATGCACCATTTCAGAGGAAAGTGAAGGGCTTCTCTGTGTGTGTGCTATATGGTATTTGTCTTTTCTTAGTCAAGTATTCCAAAATATGATCTACCATAAATTTCTTCTTATTTATTGCTTCTGTTTATTAGAGACACCTGGCCATTACTTATCTTTTTCCAAAATTTTGACTTCCAGTCTCATGTGGAAAGAGCAGAAAAATTGATTTTGCTTTTAGTATTTATATTGACATTAAAAACATGGCAATTTTGCCCTGGCTGGTGGCTTAGTTGGTTGGACCATCCTCTTATACACCAAAAAGCTTTGGGTTCGATCCCTAGTCAGGGCACATACCTGTGTTGTGGTTGAAGGTTCAGTCCCCTGTTGGGTCGCATACGAGAGACAACTGAGTGAAACTTTTTCCTCCTAGTAATTAACAATGATGGTAAAGTGATATTCTACTTGTGTTAGTCTTACTATTAAAAATGTGTTACAAGAAATTATAACAAATATTAAATCAAATTAATTCTACTGTCAACTAAAGGATAGGAATAAACCTGCTAATGTGCTTTTATTTTTATTTTTGTAGGCCTTAGCTAAGGAATGGCAGAAAAGCAAATAGGATAGTTAAACAGTAGCAGTATGAATGTTCTGTACCAGAAGAGTAAGCTACAGTTTTGGAGGGAAACATCTTATTCTGGAGCAGAAAAGGAAGCTAGAAAGCTGTTGAAATTATTTTTATCTTAAGTTTATTTTTACATATTAACTTCTGGCTAACTCGTCAGTTATTCAGCTATAACTAATGCTTGGAATGATTCTTCATTGTTGGCTCACATTTCCTGCAGGTGTGATTGCAAGTCACTTTGTATTTGTCCAGTGGGTTCAAGTAGGTATGTAGAGACCGATGGTGTTTGGATTCTGGAGCCTGAAGCTTAAGGCAGATTTCAGTTCTTCAAGATTAGCCATGTGCCCTGGTTGGCATAGCTCAGTGGATTGATCATGGGCTGCGAACCAAACTGTTGCAGGTTCGATTCCCAGTCAGGGCACAAGCCTGGGTTGCAGACCACGGCCCCCAGCAACCACATATTGCTGTTTCTCTATCTTTCTCCCTCCCTTCCCTCTCTAAAAATAAATAAATAAAATCTTTTTAAAAAATGATTAGCCATGGATTATCTATTTGGGGAGTTTGGACTTTTACATTTTAATTTGTATTTTAAAGTAAACCCCTCCCTTAGTTGATCCTGGACTCATGGATCAGTCAACTTCTGTCACCATCTTGGCGCTTTGAGTTGATTTGCTTAGTTGTGCATGTTCAAAACAAGGAGTAACTCTGCTGCACAAAGGACATTTTTCTTCTGGCCTACATCCTCCTTCAGCTATCACATGATTGACGCATCAATCTGCCCTCTTCCATGCTCCTTATATATTATCTTCCCTCCACTAGTGTTCTATCACTGTGGCTTTAACATCAGACAAACTCAGTTTCAGGTGTTTGATGTTGCAACTTTAATTTAGAATCACAGGAGGTATGTTTAAAAGGAACATATTAGATTTTCCTTTTAAGAGAAGACACCTACCTCTTCATCCAATTTTGAGGTTGTTACTTGTCTTTTCTGTCTTCTACTTGTCTATGTCTGTAAACGTAAATACCTAACGTAAATACCTAACGTATTTACGTTTACAGGTTCGTTATGAGGAAGAGACCAAGTTGTGGGATTTTGTTCCTTTTCAGTCTTCCATTCTCTCTATTCCCAACAGCGTCCTGTCTTCATTTTTGCAGTTGTCTCTCCCGGTCTCTCCCAGTCTCTCCCAGGCGTTTCACTTGGAAACCCATTATCCTAGAACCACAGGTAGCTTGGCTTAATTTCTGATTTAAAAACTCTGTATGTCCATTAACTCCCATTAACTCAAGCCCTTGTCCTTCTATAAAGTTAATCCCCTAAATAGGTTCAGCTGCAATTGCCTTGTTTTGTCATTGTTTGTTATTTGCTCTTGTTCAACCTCTCACTCAGGAGGAGGGCTTGGCCTAAATCTCTGGTTCCAAGCAAAGAACATGGCTGCCCTGGGGTCCTCCAACCCACATGAAAGATTTTTTGTTCTCCTGGTACCACCAGGGGCTACAGTTCTGGCCAGCTCTGTGCTCTTTCAATTGTGAACCTGTCCTTTCAGCACCATGTGCTGATTTCCATTCCTTTTTGGGTTTCATTCACTGAGATTTCATCTGTTTTTGAGGCTGGCTCTGTCTTCTGGAGTTTTTCTTTCTGCATTTCATCCACCTTGTCATGGGTTTGAAGCAATAGCAATATATCGCATCATGAATTCTGTGCCATCTTGACTGGGATTTTCTTTTTGCTGTGTGAAATCTATAAATGTTTTCTTAAAAAGCAATGTTTTATTGGGCCTCTCCAAATATAATTTCATACATATATATGTATATAATGTTAAATGATACTTTTCCTGGTGAGCTAGAATTTTGAAAGAGGTCTTACATCTGAGAACCATGATATATGTGCTCACACATTGTAAAGAAATATTCTAAACCCTCAGATTGGACACTGGAGAAAGTAACGTTTCTGTGTGTTATTGAAAGGCATAGGTATTGACTACAAAAACTTACAAAAGCACCACATGAGAAATTTCACCAGCACAAGTTACAATTGCACTAATTAAGAAAGGTCCCTGCTGCACCTTAAGTTATTTATTTCTCTTCTTTAATCACGAGTCAATGTAGTGAATGGGGAAAGGAACTTAAGGTGTGAATTGTGCAAAGAAGTGACTATATTCACCTTTTCCTTTCTTGATCATTGGAACTTTTGAGCCTGAAACTAGCCCTGTTAGAAGAAATAAAAGCATGAAACTGAATTGTATATTTTAATGCAGGGATTTCTCTCAAAAACCTATGGATCTTTCTAAGAACTTTCTAGGAAGAAAGCATGTTGATTCAAAGTAGCATGATTGTAAGACAGTGGTAAAAAAAAAAGTTGGTTTCTTTTGGATTTTGGTTCCTACCAAGCCTAGGCTGTTCAATAAAATTGCTCAGAAATTTTATGTGAGGCAGGGGTTGGACATTCTCCTTGCTATTATACTTAAAGATGCATCATTGAAACTCTTAAAAGAAAAGGCTACAGGTTTTTAAATATTCATGTGTATACAGACTTTTTGATTGAGGCAAAAATGTTTAATGAAATCAAACCCTCCATACTTTAAATTGCAATCCAATTCACATGAATACAAATGAGCTTAAAAATAAAATTGCATGTGTATAAAAAGTCAAATAAGGAAATATAAATCAGCAGCTAGATTTGTATCTATTTAATTCTAAGCCATGGTAAGAGGATCGCTCTGCTGCAGCGCAGTCACACACTACTAAAAACAATTCATGACTTTTTTCCATTTTATGTAATATTTTATTTTGCCTGATTATGTGTTCTCATAAAATAGACCTCTGTGAGTTATATAAATGTTAAAAGGAGTTATTTCTGGTAAATGTTATTGGCAATAAGAAATTGGCTTACGTAAACTATTTTAGAATTGCTAGGGGTTTTTATGGAGATCAAATTTATCACCATGTAAATTCATAACATATATTTTATAGCTTTGTTGTTATTGTTCTGTTTTGTGTGTGTGTGTGTGTGTGTGTGTATATATGACCTACTATATTCTTTGCTCACATTCTCTGGTTTCTGATTCCCTTCTCTTGAGTTTTTCTAAGTGTCAGATAAATTGAATGCTATTAGTGAAGATTATGTAATTCGAATGTTTTTATGAATTCCAATAAAATATTACATTGCTAGAGTAAATTACTCAGTATATGATGCAAGCTAAAAAAAGATCCCTTCAATCCTAAAAATTATTTAAATCATAATAGCCTGTACAGAATTGAGTGATATTTTGATATTTTCAAATATTAATTATAAATATAAGATTTAGAGTTGGCAACTAAATCATATTTAGCTATATTAAAGATCTACTTGTTTATTGTAAGATTAATCAGCATAGCTGTCAAGTATTTGCCAACATATATAAAAATAGACATGACTATTGAACATAATAAATGCATAAATACCAGCTGAAAGTGCAGACTTGGCAAGAAGAAATTAAGTACATGAATGAATTCTATACTATATAAGACTTCTATTTTATATTACCAATTAGGAATTGGGTACAGATGTGTAATTTGGTTTTTGTAGAGAATATTTTCTTTTAATTTTACTTACAGGCAAAATTATGTTCAAATTCTGAGATTTTAATGTCTTCAAGTGAGGTAAAAGACAGGAATTCAAAAGCAGATTTGAATAAATATTTCATATTTATTAATTTTGAGAGCTTCATGGTGAGCTGTATAATCCTTTGCCATCCAGGAAACTTATTACAAAAACTTGTCCAGTAGAAGTAGATTGACATTAATGGGAAAAAAACTAAATATAATTCATTTTCAAAGACACAGAAATATGCTAAACAAGATAAAGATGTCATTTTGCAAATTTAAAGTGATATTGAAATGTAACTTAATTTTATCTTAGACATCATCATCATATTGGTATTGAAAAAAGACAGATTTTATTGACCAGAATTATTTACTTTATTTTAGATTAAAAGCTGCTTCCTAACATATAAATTGACCTTTGTATCTACTTTTCTGAGATAATTATTGACTTAAACATACTGATTAAATCATGTAGTTAACTCAATTACAAGGTTCATAACTGATAAAGCCTTAGTATGGTTTATAATTTTGTAATATGAACTGACATTTCTCCGGTACTAGGCAGTCTCCAAAATGCTTTCATAAGCACAATCTTTTCCTATGCCTACAACAATCTTTGCAGGAGGAAATAATATCCTTTGTTTAGAGATGAACAAATTTAAATGTCAGAGATGAAAGGTCTCATCCCGTAGATGTCTGAATCAGATCTTCGTTCATATCTTGGGAGGGAATTCAGAGTCGAGGTCAAGTAAGAGTCTGGACACCAGAGTTAGAAGGTCTGAGTTCAAACTGAGGATTTTCCTTTTACCAGTTGTGTGCCTTTTAGCAGTTACAAAAGCTCATGTGTGTCACTTTTCTTACTCATTTAAATGGGGATAACAAAAATGTCAGCATGAAAAGGTTGTTGTAATGATGACAAGAATTGGCAGCTGAGAAATGCTTTTAATTTTAATTTATATTTATTGGATACCAATAATTTTATGTTGACTATTGATTAGTACCAATTCAACCTAGAGATTATAAATTGCAGCTATTTGATGTACTGGTTAGAATTCTTTCGGCTTTAGTGATAGACGTTTAACTTAAAATAACTTTTTTTTTTTAATTGACTTTCTTTTTTTTTTAAGATTTTATTTATTTATTTTTAGGGAGGGAAGGGAGGGGGGAGAGAGAGAGAGAGAGAGAGAGAGAGAGAGAGAGAGAGAGAGAGAAACAGAAACATCAATGTGCTGTTGCTGGGGGTTATGGCCTGCAACCCAGGAATGTACCCTGGCTGGGAATCAAACCTGGGACACTTTGGTTCCCAGCCCGCACTCAATCCACTGAGCTACGCCAGCCAGGGCTTAACTTAAAATAACTTAAACAAAAAGAGTTCAGTTGTCAGACTACTGATTTGGGCAAGTTGGTCATAGCAATTTACACATTCAAAGGAAGACCCGAATCTCAAATTCGATGACATTGGAGACTCAGTTCTTTCCCAGTCCACATCCCTATCCATTTCTCATTTCTGCTTTCATCTCATGGGTTCACTCCATTCTCTCCTACAACTTATAGACTTTGTCCATGTCAATCTCAAGGAAAGACTCTGATTGGCTCTGCTTAATGTATGTGTGGACTCTTTTCATTTCCACCAGTATTGCTAGGGGAAAGGGGAAATACTGGGTTACATGGTCATCTCTGTATAGGACAGGGGTGTCAATCTCATTTTCACTGGGGGCCACATCAGCCTCACAGTTGCCTTCAAAGGGCTGAATATAATTTCAGCTCCTTAACTGTTAAGGAGTAGTTAAATTTATACAGTCCTAAAATTATTTTACCCCTTTGAAGGCAACCTCAAGGCTGATGTGGCCCCAGATGAAAATGAGTTTCACAGCCTGGTCTAGGGAATTGGTTTGTTCTCTGAAGGAACTGAATGGAAACATACGCTGGTCAGAAAAAAGAAACAAAAAATAGGAAAGAAGGCACCATATCTGACTCCCTAAAATCATAGAAAAATACTTACAGTTGATGTTAAACGCTAAGTCTGCTCCCTGAGGTTCTCACAAGGTCATCCTCTCACATTACATGAGTATTGTGCCGTGAGTATTGTACCATCATGCTGGCCATCACCACGCAGAGGCTGTGGACCTTGCCTGTCATTTGAGCACAGTGCAGAGTATTTGTTTGCTCACGTCTGTACCAGCAGATAGACAGGCTACGATAGTCTGATCTCAAAACAGATCAGCAGAGATTGCAGCAACCTAATCCCTGAAACATTTATCAGACATTCATATACTATATTAAGATGGTAGCAGAACCTTTCCTTTGATAATTGCCTAAAATTCCTTAACAAACGAATAAATGCACTAGTTACTTTGTTCCTGTTTTGTTGCCAAGGTAGCATCCCTGTATCACCTTTGAGTAAGTATTCATATCATTAAAATAGTTTAAAGTCATTCAAGGGTATAATTATCAAAGCATGAAATTTGAATAAAATATTTGCCAAGCTCCTTTGGTGCTCCTGTGGTTTCTGGGGGGTACTTCGCAAACCATCAATCCTAGGAGTTTGGGGGGAGGTGGAATTAGAGAACTGTCAAATTATGGAATTCATTTGGAGTCATTAAATCTTCATTTCAAAGAAAAAGAACTTTATATTTAACAATAAAATTATCCTAAATTGGAGCATACTTCACGTTCTTCCTCACTGTGCAAGTGGTTTAATGCTTAAGGACTACTTCCGCTCTATACTTGGTAGGAATTGTTTTCTCGCATTAGGTCGAGTCTGGAGTCACCTTCTGTATTCACAGGTGAACTCGTCACCCACTCCCCAAACCTACTCTTCCTTCCATTATTTCTAATTCAGTAGCTGCCCCTTCAAGTTTGAAGCCTTGAAGACATCCTTAACCTCTTTTCCAGCTTTCTAATCCGTATTGAATCAGTCAGTTTTTCTAACACCTAAATAACTCTTAATTCATCACTTACTTATATCATTATTTTTTACTCCTCTAAATTAGGCCATTATCCTATTTACTGAATTACTTAAACCGTCATTTTATCAGTTTTCTTGTTCTCAGCCTTGCATCCTCTGATCTCTTCTCCATGCTTCCGCACAGTGATCTTTCTCAAATGGAATCCTCAGCGTGCTGACACTGCTCAGTGGCTCCATTGTAGTTAGAATGACGCTTCATTTCTTTACTTGGGTTCCAAAGCCCTTTACAATTGATTCTTGTTCCCCTCTCCAGCAGCATTAGGATCCGGATCTGAATTCTGACTCCGATTAGTGCTAAAATATTGGTTAGGGTGTTAGTTCTTCTCATCTTCATTCCACAGGAGCTTCTGACTAAAGAGTATCTTTATATTGTTTTATGTAATAGACAATTGGGGAAAGGGGGTTTTGAAAAAGTGTTTATGCTGTCCTAGATTCTGTGTGATTATTTTATGACTGAATGATCTCACATGAATTTATAATTAATAGTAACATGAGGCAGCTATCAAACACCATGGTAAGATTTATAATGATATTGTTTAAGTTATTCAGGCTGTTTTTTTTTTCTGTGCCTCATGTTTATTTTGAGGTGGATATATACTCTAATGATATCATTTTAAACATTTATTATTTTTTTCTTTTACATTGCTTTTTTATCTTTCCTGTGAAACACACTCCTAGTTGTAATGTCCCCAAATATATGCTGTCCCCACCAGGGTAAAAGTGTACGTATGCCTAGCTTCCTTCCCCTCCCCACCATGACATCTGTAACAGCTCTCCAGTAATTGAAAATATCACTGGTAAAATGACTAGCTATAATTATCCAATAACAAATTAGAATCTTCAGTTTCATGGTGTTTGACTCTTAGATTCAATCCATATTATTTTTGTGTGGTTGAGTGCTCCATGGTTTTTTCCTCCCTCTTCTTTATTAGATGTTAGATGTAGAAGCCCAGGACCAGCAAATATGCCTAAGATTATTCAGTTGGTTTGTAGTTACACTCTCACTTCCAGAGTGCTTTCTCCTATATTTCCCTCTCCAGTGGTCTGAAAATCTATGCGAGGGATGTCAGGCATAGGCAGCCCCCACTTCGACACTTGAGAAAACTGAGACTCCAAGTGTTTTGGTCTTATCTGAGATGCAAATCTGCATAATGAAATGAAAACCCACTCTTCTATAGCGACTGAATATGTCTGTGTAGGTGTATGTATGGCAGACACACACACATGCACATTTGTGAAGGAGTATATATCTCAACTTATATATCTATATGAATGCATCTCCTCATAGCAATACAGATGGCAATATATAGAGTGAAATATGCCAAAGGGAAAAATTATATACAGTATCTGCTTATGTAAGAACAAAAACTGTGTGCAATTGTCAAGACAGAAATTGTCAAAGTTTTTAAATTAGTATTCAAAATGATTTGAGATTTTGTTCCAAGATAAATTTTGTTTATAATAGCTTGAAATGTATTACTTTATATTTTTGAATCTTATCAATAAATATACCTATAAAATATTTAAATTCAAAGTAATTAGTTAGAAGATGCAGAATTGATAAAATAAATAAATGTAATGATTACCTTAAAGTACTTCCTTAAAGACCAAGATATACAGATATGTTTTTAAAAAGTAATAGATGATATTAATTGTAACTGTAAGCAAACCCAGTATTAACAGAGTTACCTATGAAATGTGACGATTCCTTTCAAAGTGCTCTTTGATAATCTCACGAGAACATTCAACCTAAATTCAAATTTCATTCACATTAAATAAAGGCTCAAAAATATTCTATTTAACTCTGTGGTATCACCGTCTCTTTGAATACTGGCACAAGGGTTGAGAATTAATCATGTGTATTCCACAACCAACTGACTTTTGAGACCGATTTTAGTTTCAGATGGGAAGTAATGGCATTTTCTTTTAAGGGTTCTTTTATATTATGAATGAATCTAATGCTTTTGAAAAATGGCAGTGTCTTACATAGCTGGAAAAAAAAAAGGAAGGCTAAAATTGGCTCCACAAATTTAATCTAATGCTAATGAGTTTTCTAAGTTTTGTGTAAATAGAAACACGTATGTAATTAGTGTTGAGTAGCATATGGAATCCAGCAGCAATGTGTTTTTATGTGTGCATTTAAGGACATCAGAAGAATTTTATTTACAAATATATACTTTAGTATAACTTGCTGCTGTAGACTGCAATGCCTTGCAATATTTAACAGATGTCTATTTCCCCCTGCGTTTTAATAGTATTTCCCAAAAATATTAAATTTGATGTTTTGAACTGTTTGGCTGCCACTTGACCTATGCCCTTATTAAGTATTTTTAAACTGTTTACTTCCATTTTATTTCTTGTATCTCTAAGTGAAGTTATGCTTATATAACTTAGCTCCATGTCTGACCCTTCATATGCACTCAATAGAAGTCCACAGACAGGAAGAGGGGATACATTCTTTTTTAAAACATGTTTATTATATTCTTTCCATTACCACTGAACCCCGGTATAAGCACCTCCCCACTGCAGTCACCACACTGTTATCCATGTCCCTGAGTTCTTTTCCTATTACATTCATGTCTTTAATTCATTTTAAGTTTATTTTTGTGCATGGAGTAAGATAGTTGTCCAGTTTCATTTTCTTGCATGGTACTATCCAGTTTTCCCAACACAATTTACAGAAGAGACTTTCCTTTTCCCAACACAATTTACGGAAGAGACTTTCCTTTCATATATTCTTGCCTCCTTTGTCATTAATGAACTCATTATATATGGGTGAACTTATTCTGTTCAATTGATCTACACTAATCCCATATTCTTTGATTATTATAGGTTTGTAATATAGTTTAAAATCAAGTTGCATAATGCTTCCAGCTTTGTTCTTCCTTCTAAAGATTGCCTTGCCTATTTTGTGTCTTTTAGGGTTCTATACAAACTTTAGGATTGTTACAATATTTTTTTGAAAAATGTTATTGAAATTTTGATACCAATTGAATTGAATTTGCAGATTGCTTTGGGTAGTATGACCATTTTAACACTACTGATTCTATCAGTCTATGACTACAGGATATCTTTCCATTTGTGTGTGTCTTTTCAATGTCTTTCACCAATGTTATAGTTTTCAGGTCATCTTGTTGATTTTTATAACTCTGGTATTTTAAAAATACAATGGCCCTACTCAATTTGGACATAAGGGCTTTAGGTCAGGCACCAAGTCCCTCCCACTCTCATAATATTGCATTATGTTGGGATTTTATTGCTATATTTATACATTTTTAAGATATGATAAGATAAAACAGTAAATCTTGAAATCATGTGACTAATACACAAGTACATGTCCATTGGAGGTAAAGAAATCCTTCTGACTGTGGAGGAATATGATAGTAATTGGCTGATTTGGTGGGGGATTTGAGATGTAATAAAAATAAATGACTAAATAAAAGAGTACTATTTAAGTGATAATTAATAAATTAATTTTATTATTAAATAAATAACATATATACCTTTAGATAATCGATTCCAGATAAATTGTATCAGATCACACCCTGATAATTTTGTAAGTCATTTTCTAAAAAGAAATGCTGTTCACTCACTTGTCACCTTGTCATGTAAAAGTCATCCCTAGCAATAGAGTTACCAGCCAGGTATGTAAATAAATAACTCAGCAGGGTGTATGTGATCTTTTGTAGCAAGCACAAGATTGTTTCTTGAGCCCCCTACCTTGAGTATGCGCATGCACCTGTAAATTACAGGTCTTAGAAAGGAGAAGAGTTGTAGAGTGTTAGTTCTTCATTCAATTGGTACTAAATAATGTTAGGAGGTGGGCCCTTAAGAGTCTTGAAAGAATATCCTGATAACCTAAAGACATCAGAGAACTCACCGAATACAATATTCTGTATCTCATTCAATATTCTGTATCGCATTCTTTTCTTCTTCTCCTCTTCCTCCCCCTCCTCCTCTTCCTCCCCCTCCTCCTCCCCCTCCTCCTGTTCCTCCTCCTCCTCCTTTCCCTAGTAAGCTTGTTGAGGGAATAGCTCATTGTCTTTCTCTAACCTCAGGTAAATTAGAAGTGAAGACGGAAATTCTGAAGAGATATGAGAATTTATGTTATCTGTATTTTCATATTCATAATGTTTGCATGAACAACAATAATGCAAACCTTGGGGAAAACAGAGTTAACATTGCTTTGGGGGAGTGGGGACTGAGACATGGTCTTTTCCTTTAGAGTTGATGTACAATATTATTTTACATCAGTTTCAGGTGTACAGCATGGTGGTTAGGCATCTATATCACTTGTAAAGTGATCTCCTGATAAGTGTAGTACCCATCTGGTACCCTATATAGCTATTAAATATTGACTGTATTTCTTATGCTATAATTTTTATCCCCCTGACAATCTGTAACCACTAATTTGTACTTAATCTTTTCAGCTTTTTCACCCAGCTTTTCTAACTCTCCTTCCATCAGGCAACCAGGACTTTTTCTGTATCTATGAGTACATTTCTGTTTTCTTTATAAATCTATTTTGTTCTTTAGATTCCACATATGGATGAAATCATATGCTACTTGGCTCTGACTTATTTCACTTAGCACACACTTCCATGTTGTATCAAATGATAAAATTTTATTCTTCTTTATGGCTAAGTAATATTGTATTGTTACTTGGCCGTATATATATCACATCGTCTGTATCCAATTGTCTATTGATGGACACTTAGGTTGCTTCCATATCTCCATATCTTGACTATTATAAATAACACTGCAATTAACATAGGGTTGAATATATCTTTTTGAATTACTCTTTTGGATTTCTTTGGATAAATACCAAGAAGTAGAATTTCTGGGACATATGGTAGCTCTATTTTTAATTTTTGGATGAATTTCTATACTATTTTCCATAGTGGCTGTACCAATTTGCAATCCCATCAACAATGCACAAGAGTTCCCTCTCCTACCACTTGTTGTTTATTGATTTATCAATGACAGCCATTCTGACAGGTGTGAGGTGATATCCCATTGTGGTTTTAATTTGCATTTCTCTGATGATTAGTGATGTCAAGCATCTTTTCATATGTCTGTTGGCCATCTGTATGTCCTCTTTGGAGAAAGGTCTGTTTAAGTTCTCTGCCCATTTTTAAATGGATCATTTGGGGTTAAGTTGTATGAGTTTTTAGACATTTTGGCTTCTAACCCTTTCAGATGCATCATTGGCAAATGTGTTCTCCCATTCAGTAGGCTGCCTTTTCATTTTGTTGATGGTTGCTTTTGCTATGAAAAAAACTTTTTAGTTTGATATAGTCCCGTTTGTTTTGTTTTATTTGTCCCAGGAGATATGTTAAAAAAAATTACTAAAATAAATGTCAGGCATTTTACTCACCATGTAGTCTTCTAGGATTTTTTAAAAAATTAAATTTATTGATGTGATATTAGTTCGCAAAATCATACAGGTTTCAAGTATACAACTCAGTGAAACATTATCTGCACACAGCATCATGCACCCATCACCCAAAGTGAGGTCTCTTTCCATTCTCATTTTTCCTGCCTTTGCCCACCTCCACCTAGCCCTGACCCTCCTATCCCTCCATCACTACACTATTGTCTGTGTTTATGTGTTATGTGTGTATATTTTTTGGCTAACCCCTTCTCTTTCTTTAATTCAGTCCCTCTTCTCCTCTGACAGTTGTCAGTCTGTTCTATGTATCCATGTCTCTGTTTCTGTTCTGTTCATCACTTCATTTTCTTCATTAGATTCCACACGTAAGTGAGATCATATATTTGTCTTTCTCTGACTGGCTTATTTCACTTGGCATAATATTCTCCAGGTCCATTCATGCTGTTGCAAAAGATAAGATTTTCTTCCATGGGGGGGGGCGTGTATAGTATTCCAGAAGATTTCTTCTTGTATATGATGTAAGAAGATAGTCTAGTTTTATTTTTTGTGTGTATCTGTTTAGTTTTCCCAACACAATTTATGAAATAGACTGTCCATATCCCATTGTACATTCTGGCCTGCTTTACCATAATTAATTGACCATTTAGGCATGTGCTTATTTCTGGGTTTTCTATTCTGTTCCATTTACTTATGTGTAGTTTTTATGTCATTGTCATGCCATGTTTATTCCTGTAGCTATGTAGCATAGCCTGATATCAAGCACAGTGTTACTTTCAACTTCGTTCTTCTTTTTCAAGATTTCTGTGGTTATACAGGGTCTTTTGTGGTTCCATGTAAATTTTTTTAAATATTTCATTTTATTTTTTTATTTCGGAGAGAAGGGAAGGAAAGGAGAGAGAGGGCAAGAGAAACAATGATTGGTCACCTTTGTTGTGCCCCAGGGCACCAAACCTGCAACCCAGGCATGTGTCCCGACCAGAAATCGAGCCGGCAACCTTACGTTAGTGGGATGATACCCAACCAACTGAGCCACACCAGCTGGGACTCCATGTAAATTTTAGAATTATTTGTTCTGCTTCTGTGAAAAATGCTACTGGTATTTGATAGGGATTATGTTCAGTTTATCAATTGTCTAGTTGAAGATGTCCATGTACCAAAAAGAAACAGACAAAAAAAACTGCCTCTTCTTAAATGAGAACTTAAAATTAAATATATATGTGTGTGTGTGTGTGTGTGTATACACACACACAGTATTGTGCATATCTAAGAGTTTAGTTTTTCTCCACAATGAAACAAATTGGATTTCCATCATTTGAAAAGTTAACTAAAGTATTGGCATGGTATGGTGTAATATGTCATACAATAAGGATAATGTTTTATCCCAAAGGTGCACTGAAATACAAGAGCATAATAATACAGTAGCATGATTTTAGTGTGGTCCTATTACTCTCTTAATTGGAGAATCTAAAACAAATTAAGGAACTTTTATTTATAAGAGACTAGAATAATTGTTCTCTGGGAGGGACTGCTCTCTGTATTCATGTGTTCTGTGTCAAGGAGGATTTTGACATTGATAATAGTTAATTCTTATGGTCCCATATGTTGAATATAAAATATCATCATTTTACAAATTAAAAACTTTTAAAATCAGCATTGCTGCATCTTCAGTTAAAAAGTATAAAATTCTTATCTTGACTAAATGAATTTAGTGAGCTCCTAATCTTGACCATTTTGGCAACTTTTTAATATTAATACTTTGAGAAAGAATTCAAATTCATTTAAATTACACATTGAAATTCAAGTGGGAATGACTTAATATTCATAAAAATGAAAAAGAATAATATACTCAAGATACTGTTGACCATCTTAAAACTAAAGATAGGTAGGTTAGTGGATAGGTATGTAGAAATTAATTATTCATGAAAGTAAACCTGGCATTGAAACATAACATAATGCAACTTTGAGTAAATCAATTCATGACTCTAAATGCCCTCAGTTACAAAATGATAGTGTTGAACCTCACAATCATTCAGCTTCATTTCCGTTCTTTTATAGTCATTTTGGGACATGATTACTTTATTTAAAATATCATTGACATATAAAAAAAAGCTTTGAATGTTTTCCACAAAATCCCCCCATTTCATTTAAGGAAGGCATTGAGCATGCACATAAAATATAATACAACATCTGCTTTAAATTTGAAGACTAAAATCTTGCAGGTTCCCAAAGTGTGGGCCCGTGACTCATGGACTGTCCGATTTAGAACCAGAGCAATGTTTTGTACCAACTGGCAACTGCAGACGTCTTTGCTGTCATCTCTGCATGTAAGAGGCAATCAAACAGGTGGGCCCTTAATGGTCTTCTAAGACACAAATCAAGAAGCCCTGTTAGCAGAGCTGATGGGTGTCTTCAACATTATCTTTGGATTGAAAGAATAAAATAACCCTTGGACCTGACTGGCAGCATCTTCTCTACCACTCTTCATTTCAAGGGTTTCCACCATACAATTTCCAAAAGCCCTTAATGTACTCCTCATGCAGAGGAAGGGCTAGAGAAACATTTGCAGTCTTCGTACAGGAAAACACAAAAGTTGTAAAATGATGAACTGGTCATAACTAAAGTATTAGGAACATGGTGAAGCTCTCCTTCACTACACTGAAAAACCAGATGAAAAGATTTATATACTGTAGATAATATCTTTTTTAATTTATGACATATAAATACAAATCTTGCAAGCCAAAAAGTCAGTCAACTGAGATGCATTGGTAGCTCGTGTTCAAAGTCAATGAGCAAATGGAAATCATTGCGGCATCTACTCTCATTTCCCTAGTGAACATTAGACCACTCAAAACATGTCCTGTAATTTACAGTCCCTTGATAGTAGTTGAATATACACATTGAGAGTGCATTGGCCGAACACTTAAGGAAGATTGAGTGCAGGAGGACCTGCTTACGTTACTTTTGGCTCTACCCTAGATTTTGCTTTTAATTTTTTTCTTAAGTTTAATTTTAATTTGGTTCTTCTATCCTATCCAAAAGAAAGCTTTGGAAAAAGAGACTCATAGCAGCATCAAAGAAATTGTCTTTCTCTCTTTTTTTTTTACTTTCTGAGACATTGTAAAATCAAGACAGAAGAAAGACAAAATGAAATCTGCAATTTACCACGAGTAATTCTTAAACCACAAGAATAGTAGAATTATGTAATAAATGAAAAAGATGATTTTGAGCCATTTCCTAAATGTACAGTGGGATTTTTTGAAATTTAATTTAATATTTGTCTTTTAATAACTAAAAGACCCATTAATGTTTGGAGAAATGAACAAATACAGTTTGTATTTAAAGGTTTGAACTATCAAAATTATCTTTAATTAATATTAATGCTTCTGAATCTCTATATTCTTTTTGTTCTAAGAAATTTTAAATTCTTAGACATGTATTTCATTGAAAGCCATTGTTTACAGTGGTTTGCTTGCTCTGCACCATGAAATCCCCCTAGGTAGTGATGTTTAATATTTTAGAGGCTACAGATGAAAAGTAGTAAAGACCTTAACTTAATTTTATAAAGACTCTTATGTATTCCCAACATGTAATGGGAGAAAGGGACCTGACAAAAAACACCTATTGTAAAACAGTTAAACTGTATGTTTTTTTTTTCTTTTCTCTCCTTTCCCCCTTTTCTTTCTCATTCTCTTTTACCTCCCTGTGTTCCTCCCTGGAGTTTCCTGGAGTGTGTTTGGAGTATCAACCAAAGGTTGTACCAGGACCCTCTGTTTTCCCATCACACACACACAGACACTGTTTGTGGAGAGACATACACATGTATATGTATATATTTTTTCAGATGTTTCCACTGTTGTCTTCAGCCAAATGATGTCCCACTCACTGTGGCCAAATTCACTTTTTTCTGGCTACCAGGTTTTATTTAATTTAACATATTGCATTTTATTGAGATCAAGACAATGGAAAAATGAAATAGTTAATGAGAAAATGTTTATCCGTGAATAATTTCCCATGCTGAAGATAAATGAAAACATATGTAAATGATTTAGTTAACAACAACCCAAAGTTTATGTACCTGCATGGGATAATTCTTCTGTCTTATGTTATTTGTAGGTCTTTCCATTTCAAGAATTCTACATACATAATATATATTTTAAAGATACAATGTTCCTTTGTTGGTACTTACTAGGTAAAAACTTGTGCAAATTTAACTTGTTGCCTTCAGAGTTAAGGTACAAAAGGTGAAAATAGACCCTTAAGATGTTTCAAAGATAATCTTCTTATTTTATTTACCTATTTACTTTTGTTTTTTATCTTGCTTACTATCACTTTATTCTTGTATTTTCTGATCTTCTTTATAACTCTCACATTTGAAATCTCACTTAATATATTTTCCTTCTAAATCAATCTGTTAATTTTCCTTTTTCTCAAATCTTTTGTGGTACTTGTTAACCTTCAGCCTCAAAACCAAACTATCTGTAGTATTATGGGTTATTTCATCATATTAAATAACTTTATGCATTATTTTGATTTCTATAATATACTGATGGTATTTTTATAAGAATTCTCTTCTTTTAAAAAAATAGTTTATTTATTTATTGTTTAGAGAGTGGGAAAGGGAAGGAGAAAGAGAGGGAGAGAAACTTCAATGTGTGGTTGCTCCTCACATGCCCCCAAATGAGTGAGGACTTAGCCCACAACGCAGGCATGTTCCCTGACTGGGAATTGAGCTGGTGAACATTTGGTTTGCAGGCTTGTGCTCAGTCTACTTAGCCATGCCAGCCAGGGCTATACTAGTGGTTTTACAGTAGTTGGAAGGTACTGTTTGAGATATTTGTAAGTTAGTAGAGATTTTATGCATGCTATTCATACAGAATTCATAATAAAGACTAGAAAAGTTCTCAGAAGATCTAGACTTCTTTCCTCCTTTTTCTAAAAGAAAGTCAAATTATTCTTTTTCAATTATACTCATTTTGCCTTGGTGAAAAATGACATCACACATTATGGTCTTTGATAGCTAAAATGTAAATGTATAATGAACACTATATATTTGAAAAGTAGTTACAATTCTTTTCCTCTATTTTTGGAAAACAACTGTGGTTCTTTATATGTATAGATTTGGAGTAATAATGAAAAATGGCATAGATTTTATACTCAGTCAACATTTCTATCTCTTATTTCCTATTACTTATTGTTTGAATTGTCTCTTTTTTAAAAGCTGTGGCTATAAGCCAAGGAAATACTGTAGACGTGGTTAATAAAAATTCTAAATATAAAACATCTGAAAGGGGAGAAAATGATGCCCAGATACAGCAAAAATAAGCTACATTTTATTTTATAAACTTTCATATTTATAGAAGCAGTAGAGTGTCTAAGGCTGTTGTCAACGATGTCCACTTTGTTGAATGGAAAATGCTGAATTAACAAGTGACTCTGTTTCTGTCAAATCCTACTTTCTAGTGAGATGTCATGTGACTCTCAGATCCTCGGACCTCTTGCTGTAACCTACTAGGAACTATACAAAGTCGCAGGAAGGAACTAGGAGAGACATAACATCGAGCACGTTAGATGAAAGGCACAGGCAGCTTCCCCACATTTTATTGACTAAAAACTCCAGTTAACTCAGATTGTATCAGTTTACAAATCTCAAATGTACAAATGAGCAGTTTATACTAGATTTCTTCCAACATGCCAAACCCAGACCACATTGTTCCATGCTTTGTGGGTAGTAATGTGAAAATATGAAGTAGGGTTCACAAAGGTGAGCTAACTGCAACAAGAAAAACTAATACACAAAGTGTGAAGTACTCTAATGGACATTACCACAACAACACCTGGTCCTTAATGAGAAGTTAGTGACCATTAAGATCTTTCTGGAAAACTACATGCTTTGGTTCTCTCATTCACTTAATGCATAAATAATTACTGAATACATATCACTCTAGAATATGGGGACTAACTAGCCATGGTTTCATGCTCTTGTGGATATTATCATCTTGTGATGGTAAATGTATCTGCAAAATAACAGAAGAAAATCACCAGGGGCTAATTATTTTTAGTTATTATTATTTTTGTAGTCCATGCAAACTAAAGGGAATGAATGTTATTATCATATAATGTGATTTGTATTAAGATTGCTGAAGACAGGGAGTTGGATTTAATTCAAGGAAGTGTGAAAGAAAATGCTTTACTCTCAACTGAGTAACATGACTTATTTTTCATTTAAATATAACTGTTTTCCTGTGGTGGTAACCAGCAACAGTAGGCAACACAGTTCATTTATCACATTTAATTTGAACATGGTTGCACTATAGGGAATGAGGTGGCCATCAATTACAGCATTATATTAATATTTGTGTAAAGAATTATGCATCAATATGTTCTAAATGTAAACTTGCTTAGATAAGCGGACGGAATAAGAGTTACATATATCCCAGTCCATCTGAAATATTTGGTGTCTGAATGTGTGGGGATGGGGAGTGAACATGTATCATCATTTATGTCCACATTCTTGTTGCTACTGGTTGGCAATTTTCTCTTCTGGATTCTGGAAATCTCTCACTGAGTCCTGTGAAGGCCTGTTAGGGGGCTGACACTTGATTCATTGGGTCTACTACCCATTAGTCCATGCTTCTCATCCCTATTAGCATAAGTGATCTTTTCTGAAAGCACTGGAGCTCATTAAGAATAATTGGGTCTCTGAGGCTGTAAATAAAAGGCAGACTGGCAAAATTGAGGCAAAGTATGGGGTTAGGATTCCTACACGGTAACCTGCATAGCGTATGTGCATGTGTGTACACACACATACAACTTATACCGAGATGGGTGTTTTACCCTAGAAATAATAATAGTGAAATAATGGTGACGTCAGAAGACCTGAAAGTGAAGTAAATATTTTCATTGATAAACCTGTGATACTTCAGGCACTGCTTTCAATGCTTTACATATGTAACTAATTTTATCTTTACAACTGTCCTATGTTTGGCAATAACATCACCTCCATGCTGCAGAGGAAGAAACTGAGACCCAGAGAGATGGAGTAAGGTGCCCAAGGATACATAGCTGGTAATGGAAGACTAGAACTGGAAACTGAATAAACTGAATAAACTGAATCCAAAGTCTTTGTGCTTAATCACCACTCCAGGCTATCTCTCTTAACAATTCAATCTCATGCTAAACATTTGAGTGTTTACAATAAATAAATGCTTTGTTTAAATAATTTACTTACCATTTGTGTGAAATGAAAAATCATTTCAATATCATTAAAATCTTGTGGATATAAACATAAAATTCAAGATCTTATTCAGAGCACCAAATAAAATAAACACATTATATTTAAGAAACAAGATTCTAATAAAATTGGACTAAAAAAGAAAAAATTTGGAAAAATCAAACTGAAAAGAGCAAGTTGAAGATACTAGAAGCTCAGCATATAAACAATTCTCTATCTCAAGAACAAATCATACCATTTCACAGGAAAGACAAAAAGAGGAACCAGATACTGAACTGGCAATGATCACAGGCCTGAAAGTCAAAAGCAAAAGCCACAAAGAGTGGAAGCCGACCCAGAATACAAAGGAAAAAAACACCACAATGAGAAAGACTTGGCAAAAAGCTAAATGAGAAAGAAGAATGCAACATGACTAAGCCCTAGTCATACCACATACCGAGGCCAATCTGGAAAGAATGCAGTCATTGTTAACGTAACAAGAGCAGTTTTTGTGACATGAATATAACCTGGCAACCAAGGAGAGTGGACTGGAATATGCATGTGTGAACAATAACAACTTCACTGTACTAGTCAGTGGGGCCCGTAGATGCTGTTGAGTAAGCATGTGTACTGTGTGGCTGTCATATTCAAAATGGCTGAGTGGGTAGAGCAAAGAATCTGCATCAAATTTTGTGTTACTCTTTAACATTCCTCCACAAAGACTACTGGGATGATTCAGAAGGTGGCAGCTATGGGCAAGTGGTGATTGGCAGCTTCATTACGACAACACGCCTGCTCATGCATCATGTCTTGTGCAGAGATTTTTGGCAAAACATCAAATCACCTAGGTGACTTGGCCCCCCTACAGCCCAGATGTGGTGCCCTGAGACTTCTGGCTTTTCCAAAAACTAAAATAACCTTTGAAACAGAAGAGATTTCAGATGTCACTGAGATTCAGGAAAATACAACAGGGCAGCTGATGGTGATTATGAGAACCGTGTGAGGTCCCAAGGTGCCTTCTTTGAAGGGGACTGAGGCATCATTGTCCTATGTACAATGTTTCTTGTATCTTGTGTCTTCTTCAATAAATCTCTCTATCTTTCATATTACATGGCTGGATACCTTCTGGACGGATCTCATATATACCCATCAAGAAAAAAATAAAATAAAAATAAACGAACCCAGAAATGATGCAGCTTAAAACAATATAACAAATTATGTAGCTGCTAAAATTACAAACAAGTAATTTTTGTAGATATTTAACAGCCTTGATTTTTTTATTTCCCAATTTAGAAATTATCGTATTTGGGAAAAGTTTGCATTGAATACTTTTATTGCCAGTTGAAAATGAATTCTTGTGGTGTCATGAGGAAAAGAATGCTTGAGATCCACGCAGATGAATGGGGCTCTATGGTATGGTTTATTAATAATGTAAAATTAAGGCGGTTTCCCTCCTGACTTCCCAATATTCCATCTCCATTCAACTTGTCTTCAGCAGGCCAGAATAAAGGCCACACCAAGAGTTTCTGCTCCGTATTAAAGTACAGTCCAGTCCAGCACCCAGCTAACTTAGTGCATGTTTCCAGCTGCAATCCCTTGCTGTGTTGCAATGTTCAGGCTCCCTCCGGGGGCCTGCGTGTGGAGTCCACATGGCCATGGGCCACATGGCTGCTAAGGCCACATAACTATGGAGAAAGGACTTGTAAGTGCCTAGGGTGATTTTGGTTTTTAGGCGCAAGAGAGAGAGAGAGACAGAGAGAGTGAGAGGGAGAGAATTTAGTTCTTTTGAAGCCCATGGGCTCCACTAAGAGATCTCAGTCCCCAACCAGGTAGTTCACCTTGTTCCTGGCTGCTCCAGTGTTGGAGTTTGCGTGGCTCCTGGCCACACATCTGCTGAAACCAGATGGCTATGAAAAGACAGTGCAATCGCGTGTGGGACAAGTGCATGTTCCTGAGGGGGAGAGAGAGCTTCTTTGTTTCCTTGGGTTTCTATTGGCTTGGACACGGGACAGACCAGGTGCTTTTTCAAAGGAACCAATCACCTTCCCAAACTTTCACAGACTTTTGAGAGGTTTACTGCCCTAGTTAAACTGGCAGGGCCTCCTGCTGTGCCCCCAACAATCCGGTACCTGAGACCGGGAGAGAGGAGCATTGATTCCCTTGGCAGAGAAATGCAGTAATCTCCTGGAGCATAAAGCTGAAGCTTCCTGATGGGGCAGCCAGGCTCATGCCCCTCATTTTGTTAAGCTCAATGACTAAGCCCCTTTGCTCTCCCTTTTAAAAATTAATAATTAGTTAAATACCATTGGTAACTCTTGTACTTTAGCAAAGCTTCTGTTGACATAAGAACAAAAAACAAGGTAAACATTTAAGAAGATGCTTTCTCTAAACATTTTAGGAAATCTGTTTAAGAACTAACAGTTGGTTTGCAAATTGCAAATTAGAGTCCTAAATGAACTACTTAATTAACATATTCTCATTTGTTAAACTGAAGTCAAGTCATAAACTTAATGAAGTTCCCAACTATATGGGAGGTAGAAAGTTCTGTATTTAGCCTTTTCATGTAATCAGACAGCGCCTAATTAATAAATAGTTGTGGCATATTGCTGTATAGGTCTGATCCTATGCTTTGTGGTTTTCACTAAAATGCAAACATTTTATTCTTGTACTTTAACAATTGAATAGCAAAACGGGCTGCCCATTATTCAAATTTAATTGTTTTAAAATCCTAATCTCTAAATAGTCTCTGTTAACTAGAATGCTATTGATTCAGTAATCTGTAGTTAAATCAGTGACATACAATCAATATGAGAATTTAAGTGCTTAACCAAGAGTTCTCCAAATAGTTCATGTCAAGCGTAATTCTTTCAAATGTGCCTTCTCTATACTTTTAAATTACCCAACGATCTTGAATTTGAAATCTTTTACTTTCTTTAGGTCTCAGGCATGGGAATTTGCGTGGGGGAGATGGCAGCAGCAAAGCATAAACCTGGGTGAATACAGAATATTGCGTTCCGGGTTTGTTTTCCCTTCCGCTAACATTTATCTCTTTGGCACGATGAAGGGAAGATCAGCGTTGATTATAAATACAAACACCATTAACACTAAAGCAGCATATGTTAGCACTGCTGCAGCCTGATGATGAATGAGCTGTAAGGGAGGCCAGCACCTGTTCTTGATGATGGTGCGTGGCACTCACCCCCCGTGGAGTGGCGAGCGCCCAGACACGTTGGTGCACATCTCACCAATTGTCGTGGTTTATGCAGAAGTTCTGGTAACACTCTCACTCTCTTTCAATCTCTTTTCTGATTACTTCCATACTTGTTCACTCATTCATAGCTTCATGGATGGCTTTGAGTTATGTATATTCAGATGTGAGTGGTTTATACACGTGGCCATGTATTAGCCACGTGGGACAGTATCAAATTACCCCAAGTCCTAGGTGACTAGCAAGCAAGCTTCCAAACCTGAGCAATCCCTTCAAAAAACACCATTGTTAAGTTATCTCACTGGTGTCTGATGTTGATTGGAATTATCGCGCATCTCCACTAGACTGGCTCTATTTGACAGTGGCTGAATGGGTTATTAAGTTGTAGTGTTCTATAAAGACAATATTAAAACAAAATGAGAATAGCTGATATGCTTTATCTATAATTAATACACAAAATACTTAACATAAGTTTGAATATTTCTATAAAACATGGAAAATTCAAACAACACTGTTCTGATACTACCTCCTGGTACTGTTTCAGCAGGGGAGAAATGACACACGTGCAGCTTTGAAACCATTCAAGACCTTTGCTCTGTTTGTATGGCTCCATGGCACATACAGTATTTCCATTAATAGGGTCATAGAATGTGAAATAGTTGTTTTATCTTTAATTTTTACCTCATTTTATTTCGGGTCACCCTCCTTCCTCTTTGCTTTGAAACCTAGTTGACAATTTTTTTTTCCTGTGCCAAATAGAATTCCTTTACCTCAAGTTAGAGCATCCCTACCTGGAGGGAATTCTGTATATATTATTTCTTCCTATTTTTAAGCTCTTTTTTTTCTCACTTCCCAACTGACACTGTTGTTAATTATCTTCAAATTTATTCAGAGCCCTCCATTCCTAAAGAAAATTTTGTTTTTATTTCTCCCTCCTATTTTATGATGTTCTTCTTTCAATTTCTCAAATAAATGGCCAAATCTGTTGCTATTATGTTCTCATATATTTTTGCTTTCTTTACCCACCTAAATTATTGAAATTGTTTTAAGGGGATGTCAATATTCAAAGTTATCAAATCTTACTCTTACAAATCCATGACTATTGGCTATTACCATATTTCTTTTTTAATCTTGCTTAATACTTATCTTAATGACCCAATAGTAGGTTCCATCAAAATAATGACTATGTGTGTTTTATTTTCCAAAGAGTTTCTAAGGAATAGCTGATAACAGTGTGGACTCTGGAGTTAGAATCAGATTCAAAACCCTGCATTTCCACCTGAATAATCCCAGGGAAGTTTCTAACCTCTCTATTCTATTTGTCTCATTTATAAAATTCCAAATAATAAATAGTTCATTGGGCTATTGTGAGGGAAATTAGTCAATACATGTAAAGAATGTGTGAAAAGCTTTACATGTAGTAAATATCCTATATATTATATCTACTATTAGTATTGTTTTATCACTTTTATTTTTAATTACAGTTGACATACATTATTCTATTAGTTTCAGATATACACTCCAGGAATTAGACATTACCTAACTTACTAAGTGATGATCCCAATAAGCCTCACACGCATCTGACACCACCATACATGGTTATTAGAATATTATTGACTATATTCTCTGTGCTATTATTTTTGCCAACCTGTCTAATCACAGAAATTAGCACTGCACCTGATATATATTAACTTTCAACTGATATTTAGTGGATGAACGAATAAAATGAATTGATGAGTGCTACATTTATCACAGCTGATATTTCTGTATTTCAAAAATATCTACCTTACTTGACTTCCACATCACAGAACATCCCTGGTCAAAACATCATCCTCGCCCATGAAACAGAATTTCACTTCCAACATCTCTATGTCAGTAGAAAAGCCATTTTGCAAGTGACATCCAGGGAAAAGCTGAAACATGCAGGAATGACTCGTGACGGAGTTACCGCTGCACTGGCTCCCTCTCCCAGCTTCTATTTTTATAACATTGAAATTCATTATCTTCACATCAGCCAAAATAATCATTCAAAAATATGTCAGAGCACGATTTCCTTTGCGAAAAGTCCAAATTCCACATGACCTAGCCAATAAGACCCTGCTTGACCTGACCCTGCCTATTTCTCTGAGCTCATCTGCAACCACATGTCTTAGCTCATTCTCACTTTTGACACTTGTTATTACTCCTTGAAATGTTTTTCCCTTGGGTTCTCCCTTGGCTGATGTCTTATTGTTCAGTCTCTGCTGAAACATTCTTTTCTCAAAAGCATGGTCCTTGATCCACCCTCTCCCCTCGATTCTATTATCTATTCCTGCTACAGTTTCTTCATATCACTATCTGAAATTATCTTCTCAATAAATGTGTTTACTTGTGTATATCATTTATCTTTCCCATGAGAATTCAAGGTCCATGATGACAGAGATCTGGCCTGCTTGATTCATCATTTTGACCCACTACCTGCTACATTATAAATTATTATAAATTATCTGTTAAAATGTATTAAAAATTGAGACCAGAAGTGAGAGCCATATCACAAAGAGCCTTGTATGTCATGTTGTAGAGATGGGATTGTATCTCAAAGGCAACTGAAGCCTTTAAGAGATGACATAAGTAGAATATGAACATACCTACTTAAGAAAACTATACAGAGGAAGAAGTATCTAAGGCAGCACCTGAAGAGCAGGAGAATTTTGGAAGAAGGGACACGTACATTCCAAGGAGAGGTCTTGAAATGACAGGATCATCGTCATCAATGATGCCATGGGGAATGTTGTGTGCTCAGGGTATAGTGAGTAGATGAGTTCATCTACTGCAGAAATTTCCTTTAAGCTGGTAATAGTAGTAGCATTGGGATATTGGAGAGGAATCACAATGTGCTGTTTTGTTTGGCAATGCAATTTGGAATTATCTTTTCACAAGTGGTGTTCTTTGAAAAGTGAAGATCAACGTGATGAAAATCATAAGGAAAAGTTATCTTGGACATATCATAAACCTTCTGGTTCTTCAGAGCTCAAGTGTAAGGATCATGCCCTAATTATGGACTTCCATGAAGACAATAATAGAAGGATAGCTTAGAGGCCATCGGTCCATCCCCTTCAATCTACATAAACCCAGATCCAAGGAGGTAGCAATATCCTTGAGATCACAGATAATTAATTTAAAGTTAAGACCTGTAACATGCAACGCTGGCCGGTGTGGCTCAGTTGGTTGGACCTTTGTCCCATAACTGAAGGGTTGTGGGTTTGATTCCATTCGAGGCACATACCTACATTGCAGGTTTGGTCCTGGTCCAGGCACAGGTGCTTGTGGCCCCTGGCCCAGACACTTGTGGTCCCCAATCTGGGCACCTAGGGGAGGCAACCAGCTGATGCTTCTCTCTCACATCAATGTTTCTCTCTCTCTCCCTTTCTCTCCCTGGGAAAACAATGGGAAAAAATGTCTTCAGGTAATTATATGTAAAAAAAAAAGACCTGTAACATATAATCAGAAAATTCTATGTTTAAACTATCCCCCCCCCAATTTTAGCCAGTATTTAAATAATTTTTCAGTGGTTTTATTTCCCATCTAAAATTTCTGGATAAGAGGTAGAACAACAGTTTCAAAACTGCTTTACTAAGTTTTTTGAATTTTATCACAGAAGGTATTCCCTCTGTGACAAACCTAATGAACTATCTTAATCATTGAACTATCTTAATCATAATAGACATATAGGGATATTAACATTTATTGAGGAATATTTGTTTGGCTCAAGTATTTTTGCATTCTTAAAATGCTTGTGAGAGATGATAAAAAGTTCTACAAATGATTATTGGCTATGGAAGGTTGTTAGGAGCCACCCACACTATGTAAAGAAATACTATACAATCAGCATCAGCGTTCATATTTACAATTTTAAAATATTATTGGAAAACCTGTGGAATATAAAGTAACAAAAGACTCAAAATGGAACATTCTTCTGTTTCATTTGAAGGAATAAAAACAGACACATGAGAAGCTCAATTACAAGAGCAAAAGGATTTTGTATATATTTATTATGTATAAAAAATTTCTTGTCAATAAATATCCACTTATCCACTAACAAGCAATATAACTGTATACTATCTACAACATTTATTCTAATGCTCAACTTACATTCTCATATGAAAAAGCTAATGGATTAATTTGAGACACTGAAGAATTTCTTAAGTTTAAAACAAACTCCACAAATTATTTAAAACCTTCCCTTTAAACTACCATTTTAATTGTAGATTTTAAAAAAAACAACTTTTTGTTTTCTTAGTTTGCTCTGTTGAATCAATTTGTTATCTGGCCCTTCACTTTATTTCCCATGTAGTTATAATTTTAAATTTAATTTGAGGCTTTTGAGTTTCTTTGGTACATTAAATCGGTAGCTATAAGCATATGATGATCAGTATACAAAGGTTGGAACTCTTTAGAAAAGATCTAAAAATCTCTTTATAAAAATTTACTTTGCAGAAAAAAATGATTATGTCAGTTTTAATAACATGAAGTGAATGTCTTTTCTTTCTTCTGTTTTGCGAGATCCTCTCCTTCTTCAGTCCCATATGAAGTTAAGTGCAAAAGCCTGACAGCTAACTGCCTTCGTTCAGGCAGCTATACAAAGTACTGAAGCTTGGGTCGTATAAATGACAGGCTATATTTTCTCACAGTTCTGAAGTCTGGGAAGTCCAAGATCAAGGTGCTGGCAGATTCAAAGTCTGGGGAGGACCTCTTAATGGTTTGCAGACAGCTGCCTTCTCCTTGGATCCTTACACCACAGAGAGAAAGCACATTCTGGTCTCTTCCTCTTAATCACATCCTCACAGGCTACAACGTCATAGCCTCATCGAAACCTAATAACCTCATAAAAGCCCCATGTTGGTGGTTAGAGTTTCAGCATATAAATGCAGAAGAGGTAGGGAGACAAACATCCAGCCCATAGTAAGAACTAAGCACATATTTTAAGTTTTCTAAGTGTTTTAGAGTTTTCATTCACTTTGACCTTTATATAAGAAATAGTGCAAAACCTTGTCCCCAGGAGCCTGAAGATTCTGCCACTGAGGGATGTGGTGACTGCAAGGGGTGAGGACATGTAAATCTATCAGGCTCTGGGCCTGATTCTAATGAATAACTTTAGGTTTTATCTGTTTTCATACTGGTGTTTCTAGCAATACACAATTTAAGCAAAGGGGTCTACTCTTTAAAAAAAAATGAAACAAACATTTGGAAACCCATTGGTGTATCAGCAAAAGAACTAGACAATGTCACCAAATGGTCACATGGGGTTCTGCTGCCCACCACCCAAAAACTCCAGAGGCAGAGGTTTGCTGAAAAGGAAAAGAGTCTTTTATTTAAAGGCTAATACAATTTTGGAAGAATAACAGGCTTCTGCTCGAAGTCCATTCACTTTAAAATGCCCAAAGACAAATAGCCCCTTGACTCATTACCAGACTAGTTCAAGGCTGAGCCTGAAATTCCTTCTTCCATTTAAAAATACTGTCATTTGGGCTATGTAAGCGGCTGTGCCATGAGTATCCGGGAGCCTTGGCTGGTTCCCAGTAACAGTTCAGCTCCAGGCACCCCTTGGAGTCTGTGCATGGCCGCATCCTATTCACTGGGCATGCTCCCCTTTCCTTTGGCTGCTGCCTGCCGCCCCAGCACCTGCATCCTGCCCCTCTGGCCATCAGCTCACTGCTTAGTCTGTGCTCCTTGCTGCTCAGAGCTGTGCAGCACAGCACCAGTCGCCAGCGCAGCCTCTGCGTATCCCATGGGGAGGGGCACAGGGCTTGTCGCCTGCCTATGTGGTCTCTAGGGCCAGTGGCCTGGGAATACTTGCATCCCTGACCCTGATAGGGGAAGCGAGGGGAAAGACAGAGTGTGAGTCTCCACACTCCCTCAGTTTAAATTTTCCACCCCCAAATCCCACAGGAGGTGGGAGTGCCCAGATTCCCAGCCAGTCTAGGCTGGTACCCACCGCACTTGTCAGGCAGCCAGTGTCTCTGCCCCTGTCATGCTGTAATGATCTGGGAGCGGGTAGGGGTGTTTCTAGCTGTGTGCAGGGTCACAGGGTCTCTGCCAGGGCTGGGGTTTCACATGCTGGTTTGTTTACCTTCACTCAGAGCATGGAGTCAAGCACCAGGTTGCAGCTCAAACCTCCTGCCTTGGGGTTTCCTGTAACCCCCCCTCACTCTGGGGAGTGCAGCCTTTCCTGGCACCTAGGGATCCCTCCCCTCTGCCCAGTGATTTGTCTAGATCCCCCTGTTAGAGCAGTAGTGCATCATCTGGGATCTGATCTAGACGGCCTTTCCATCCACATTGTATGATCTTGGACATGCCTTGGAACCTTTAGAAGCCCACATCTTTCCGTTTGTCCAGGCTTTCTCACGGAGCTCCTGGAAGTGGTACATGGCTATGCACTTCCAATTGAGCTACAGGGGTCTAGGGGCTGAGTAACTGAAAACCTTGGCAATTTAATAACTTTACCAATCTTTTATTTTTGTAAGGCAGAGGGTTATAATAGGAATGAAGACGGGATCTGTGTTCATTGTTGTTTGCTATGTGCATGACACAGAGTAGATAGTTAAACATTTTGTCAATGAAGTAAATGGAAAAACACAGCAGTATTAGTAAAAATGGAGAGTTGGGAAAAGCTGTTGACTCGTGGTCTTGAAATGCGACTGAGATTTGCCAAAGTGGCCAGAGGACTCTCCGGCTGTCTCGCAGGCTCCTAGTTCAGGGCCACCCCAGCTGTAAGATGTTTAACAGACCATCATTTCTTTCAGTTTTGGCAGTACAGGGGAAAAACTGCTGGGGAGCATGTCCCTAGAGCAGAGCCCTCCCAGAGCTGTGGTGGAGGGGCTGTCCATCTACTGATGAAATGTGGTAGGGGAAAGGGCAACTATGATATATCAGGACAATGGTATGATGTTTGGATATATCTGGAAAATATTTTAGACTATTTAATACATACTAAGGGAGTTTTCCTCTTGCCTGATTATTTTCACTGCCAAATACAGTTGAAGGCACACTGATCTACAAAGGAGACTCTTCTGTCTCTGGTGAGCCGTTGGAATGCGTCAAAACCCTGGGAGCACTCAGGGTCTCTTCACCGGTGCTAATACACTCTCTGGTCATTCATTCCCTGGGGGTGGTAGCACCGCCAGCAAGCTCTGGTTTCTGTCCTTCCGCCCTCAGCTTGGTGTGCTGCCTCCCTTGTAACCGAGAGAGCAAGGAACACTTCCCAGAAACTCCAGCTCATGGTTTCAATGTGCATCCTGACTAGTCTCTTCACTTCTTTGTCACTTGTACTGATTCTATATTCCAGGCAACTGAAGCAGCCATAAACTGAGCCCTTTCCATAATAACATGAGGTCTGAGGACGTGTTCATTTTTAGATCACTGAGATACTTGACTCGGGGTGGTAAATACACAGCACAGTGTACAGGTGATGTGTTGTAGAATTGTGCACCTGAAACCTGTATAATCTTTCTAACAAGTGTCACCCCAATAAATTCAATAAACAAGAAAAATAATTACATTGAATGCTTTAGAAAAACTCAGTTAAAGAAACTTGTTTGAAAATAAAAAAAAAATAGCCCTGCTGGTGAGGCTCAGTTGGTTGCACATTGCCCTGCCAACTGAAAGTTCACAGGTTCAATTCCGGTAGGGGCACATGACCAGATTCTGGGTTCAGTCCCCAGTTGGGGCCTGTGTGGTGGGCAACTATACAAATAAGTAGATAAAGAAAATAGCCATGAGGCTTGAACCTATAAAATAGGTCATATTCACCTTCTTAAGGCTTTTACCAGCACCGGCCCCTCTGCCACATGTTACCCAGTCACACCTGTCATGGGCTGCACGTTACCTCTGCTTCATGCCACAGTCTAAATTCTCTTCTCCTTTTCCAAGTACATGTAACTGTTTGGGGGTTCAACTCATTATTCACTCAGCATTCCGAATCTTCTGATCAGAATACAATTCTCCCTGCCCCCAAATAACAGCATATGTCCATTGTATCATGTTTTATCTTTACTTTGGCACATTCTTATCAAAGTCTTCTTCCAGTCATTAATATCTGCCATCTACATCATCCACATATTTTAGATGAAGCAAAGGGGACCTAAGGACTCAGATGGCATCCCAGCTTCTTCTGATCGCAAAAGTCTGCTGTGGAAAGTTATTAGGGACCACCTACACTCTGCAAACATATCTTACAAAACCAGCCACCACAGTTTATATTCATGTTCTGAAATTTTATTTTTGGAACATCTGTAGAATGTAAACGCAAGACCATTCTTGGCTCAAAAGAATCTTCCCATATCCCTGCCTTCTTATTCTCCTCAAACAACCTTTCTCTGATTACTGCCCGACTCGCCCTCACTTGCAAAGAGCCAGCTCTGTCCGCCAAAGGAAAAAGATAGGTCAGTATATTTTTCAACACTGACCACCTGTCTTTTTCCACATTTAGACATAATTTGTGCTGCTAAATAAGTAAATAAGGTTGGCCCCTAGCCACTCAGACTAAACTCTACATTTCAAACTGATACTCGGTTTATAATTTCCAAAAGTCGTTACTTGTTAGCCTGAAAAAAACTGGTTATTTTAAGCACAAACATTTGGTAGACAGAGAGTTTTTCTCTCTTTATCAAACGCCCATGGGTGAAACCTCAGGATGCTGCTATTTGAATCTCACCGCCATCCTGGCCTGGCCCTCGCCAGAGGAGCTTTCTGCACTCGCCTACGGATGAAGGTTGCCACCACAACCCCATGTCCGCAGGGCCCGCAGATGACGGCCTGCCGGCACCACATCTGAGGAGCCCCGAGTCTGCAGGACTCCACTGCTTCCCATTCCTGCTCTTTAGTGGGTTTCCTCCGTCACCACCTCTGAGAAAGCCACCGTGTCCAAAAGAAGGGGTGTTCAGTGTCAACAGTCCAGGCCTCTGCAGCCTCTCACCACTCTCCCTCCACCCGACCCTCCATCTACGTCAGAATTTTAAAAAAAAATCTTTCACCAGACCAAGCCCCACCTAAGCTTTGGGCTTTTCTGCATCTATGAAGTTTGTGGAGAAAATGCTCCCTGATTGTATCCTATTTGGCCTCTTCTTACTCTGCCCTTAGTCTTTTTGAAGTGTCCTATCCTTCCAGGTGGTGACCGAGCACTGCGTACCAGGTGTCAACCCAAAATTCCTTCTGTGCCAGCATTGTCTCACTTTAAACAGAGACAACTGCTCATTAACCTAAAGTACCTATCGACTAATTAGCATTATCTGTGACTTTTTAAACAAATATGCATGACATACATGGTGTACATATATACACACAAAAATGTGTATGCGGAAAAATATGTGCCTATGTGTATACACACACTAGATATGCATGTACACAAATATATATTTCTTCTTTGATTTGTTAGGTTGACAGTTAGTTTTAGCCTCTCCAAAAGCTAACTTTTGGTAATGTTTTTGATTCCATGGCAGAATTATAGCGGCCTGCCCACTTATTTAGTTTTGTATCATTCCAGTTTTTAAGAGAATGGCTCTGGTGATTTGAAGATTTAACCATACCTCTGCTACACTCACTGTTTTATGTTGTTTATTTTGTATTACCTCAGAACTAGAAGTTGAAAAGTTTTAAAAGCCAAGAGACAATAGAGAGAGAATGTGATAATTTCTGGATGCACGAACATGTTATTTCCAACTATAGAAAGACAGTGAAACATGCAGCCAGGAAATTGTGCCTAGAAATACTGGAATAAAGTTTAGAGGGGAAGTGTGGGTTCTTTCACCTATCAGGAAAATGCCAGGAACTGAAGGGCCTTGAGCATGCTTATTCTATATAATTCAGAAGAAGCCTAAAATAGTTGCCATAAGTATGATAACAAAGTACATGACCTTCAAAAATTAGGAAGAATCTAATTAATTATATGGGTCTTTGTTGAGTAAATAATAGAGAAAATTTGAATGAATCCTATATTATAGGTGTTGTTATTAAGCTTGAGAAATACCAAGTTGACTAATGCATTGCTCTCATCCTAAGAAAGCCCGCATTCTAGTTTGGGAGAAATAGAAATAAATATTACAATCCAGACATATGACCCAGATTCTTGAACACATTGAACATGAGCCACTAACTCTCTTGAGGAAGTTATAGGATTCTTTCCAGAAAGTGGTTATGGCTAACCCTCCTGCAAGTGTGAGTGAAGGCAGGAGCGAGGACAGCACCCTGAGGAAGAGGCCCCTTCCTCCCGACTCCAGCGTTACCTGTGCCTCTTGACCAAACCCTCCTTATGAATGCAGCTCAGAGCAGCCGCACCTGCTTGTGCCCCCAACTCCTGCTACTAATTTTAAATTACTTTTCCTAAAGCATTATTGTTCTCTCAGCTGCTACTTTGTCACTGTTGTCTCTTGCTGTCTATTGCATTTCTCTTTTGTTTACCCACTACAAGCTCAAGGTGATATCTTCTCTAATAATTTCCTTCCCTAAAACACTTGTCAAAGATTTTAATAGTTCTGGCTCTGGCTGGCATAGCTCAGTGGATTGAGCTCGGGCTGCAAACCAAAGTGTCGCAGGTTTGATTCCCAGTCAGGGTACATGCCTGGGTTGCAGGCCATGACCCCCAGCAACTGCACATTGATGTTTCTCTCTCTCTCTCTCTCTCTCTCTCTCTATCCCTCCCTGTCTTCCCTCTCTAAAAATGAATAAATAAAATCTTAAAAAAAAGATTTTAATAGTTCTGTATATAATTTTTTTCTACTCATATTCATGGTTTCTATTTATTTCCAAGGTGATTACATTATTTGAATTATTGATCTAATTGTATACTCAAGAATAGGTACTCTAATATGGTTTCTATTTATTTCCAGAGTGATTACATTATTTGAGTTATTGATCTACATGTATACTCAAGAACAGGTACTTTAACCCCCCTCAACTCTATTATTAAAATTATTTTTGGTGATCCTGTTTGATAAAGGGCATCAGGTCATACTTTTGTTGACGCATTGTTGAGTTCAAAGTCTAGTGGAACACTTGGAAAACATTCTTAAGGTGGGTTTTTGTATGAACAATAGAAAAAATAGTTGAGGAAAACAACACTGTAGACTAAGTAATGTATAATATTTTAAGAAATTAATTTAAACATACATACAAATTCTTTGACCGTAGTTAATTTAATGCTGCCTGATCTCTGTGTGGTTCTGATGTTTACTACTCATTTCTCCATTTAGGATATTGATAAAACATTTAGCGAGGAGCTGCTAAGCGAGACAGACAAACAAACAAATAGTTCCCTACATCTATGTGAAACCTTGTTTGATTTTCTTCTTTCCGTGTCTCCATTTGGTCCTCTGTCATGGAACTGACCTTTTGCTTGCATAAAAGTTGATGTATTTGATATACTAATTTCAGAACATTTTCTCTGGGTGCAATTGATGAAATCATATCAATTGTATTTTTTGTTTGTTTGGTGTCTTTGATATTTATTAGCTACTGGGAAAAAAACCACTTACGTGCAATTTAAAGTGGACTGTCTCTCTTTCCGAGCTTTCTAACTGATTCTTTATAGCAGCTGTTCAAGTCACCGGGCAGAAGTGATAATAGACGTGGGAAGGCATACTTCATATACTGCCTTGAAAATTGGAGGAAATGTCCTTTCTTGCTCTAATTGAAAAATCTTCCCACATTACTGAGAAAATAACTAGAGAATAAATGATTTCTTGACCTGTATAATGGGGGTCCACATAAATGTAATTTCAACTACAGTACTTCAAATTTTAAAAATCTAACATGAGTACAGATTTTACCTTTTTAATTTTATTGAAATGCCCTCTATCAGCTATTACCTGTCATAAAATAATGGCAACAAAATCATAGCTAAAAACATATCAGTCTCTGTTATATTTCCCAACTGAAAACATGGTACAAAGCCCAGATGAAATCTAATGAATTATAGTATGTGCATTGTATTAGTAAAGGGACAAGAACGTTGGTGGATTAAAACTATTATTTTAAACAAAATTTTCATATTAAAACTGTTTGGGAGATGACTAGTTGACTTAAAATTATTTCAGTTAACTTCTAGTATTTAAGCTGAAATCTGTATCAGCCTAGAAAACATGGCTATACTTTATAGTTAGACTTTCCTAGTCCGAAATCATGTACATGCCAGTGACTAAAGACCCTTCTTTTTAAAAAGCAATTACTACAAGATGGGGTGTTACCATGGAGTGCACTGTAGCCCTTTGTGCCTGATTGCTGCCAGGTCTTAAACAAGAGATATTGAAAGAAACAAATGCCAGGTGGTCCCATGAGGACATTTTGATTTGTGCGTTTTAACCTTTGGCACCCAGCATAATAAAAAGGTTGGCTGCTTTGACATTGTTTGAAGTTGCAAAAATCTGCAATTTTATTGTTTACAAATGCTAACCTCTTCCTTAAATACCCATTTTCCTTAATTATAAAAAACTTTTCAGATTGAAATATTATATCTTTTTATATATTGCAAACTAAAATGTAATGTGTTTTGAAGATGTACCTCTAAACAGGATAACAGTGGATAATCGAAAGGCTCCTTGTTTGCCCCAACACCCCCCCCCCCATTCCGCCCCAATCCAGACCTTGGCTACATAGAATTTTAAACACTTGGGTGGAAAGGTTAATAATAGTAACACCTACTCACACTTTGCTCATGAAGTACCTTTTTAAGATAAGTTCATCATTTACATTTACTAAATGTATTTGTTTTTAGAAATAGTGTTTCACCATTGGGTTTGGTTCTAGTTATTAGAAATACATTTATGCAAGACAGAGATGGTATTTTATGGATCTATATTAAAACAACCCTTATACAATAGTTCTGAAATGATTTCTTTAAAGAAGTATACGTTGTGCATGGTAACTAGTGACAATCCCAAGTATGAATGAACTGTAAATGACTTTTGAAATTTGGCCTAGTTAAATGAGTGTATAGTGACCAAAACTTTAAAGAAATACATATACAAATATTTAAGCAAATTGCTCCTTTTATCTTAAAAGATGTCAAGTGGTAGATAGTTTTCTTCTAAAGAATTTCTTCTCTCCCTTCAAAATAGATGAATCAACATATGCCACAGAAAACTATCTCCTCTGTGTTATAAATATTTGATATATAGCTAAACGTTGTTTTTATTGAGTTTATTTTAAATGTGAGATTACAAATGCTGTGTGTTTGCTTAGGACAAGAAGAGGGACTTTTGGTTTCTCTAAATTGTGTTCTACCTAGAGTTGGAAGGGATTTATCTAGGACAGATGTATTATTCTATCTAGAATATAAACATGTGATCTAACATCTGACATTGTTCCTTTAAACTTTTCCTTTCTCTCCTAAAACACTGATTCTCCTATTCCTGACACAAGTAGCTCCCAAGTGATTGTTTATCCATGAGGATTTAGAAAAGTACCTGACTATTTTACTCACTATTTGCTATGTTAAGTATATACACATCAAATCCGTTTTACACTTTATGGTTGGGATACACTTTCAATAATATGAATTAGTGTTACAGAAAGGTATATCCTTTAATCCTGTTTTCATTCCTTCTGAATGAAATTTTTCTGTTCCTTTCCTTCTTTATTTTTCTTCCTTTTTCCTTTCTCTCATTTCCTTTTATTGTTAATTTTTTGAAGTAGTATCCCAAGGAATCCCATTTCTGTGAAATTATTCTGATTGTTTCATTTGCTTGGTTTCTCAATAATCTTTTTTGATATACTAATGATTTTGCTGTTTGAGTTTATTTTTTAATATTGAAAGTTGACCCAAATATGATGTATTAAAGATCTAAAGTTAAACTAGCATTAAATGAAATTATATGTATGGATATTATATTTCTTTAAATGCCATAAAGCTGAATAATATAGGTACATTTCTTTTAATTTTAGCTTTTAAAAATGCATTCCTTAATTATAAAGAGAACATTTTAACATATCAGTTAAAATGCTGAGCATCTTCAAATCTTTTCCTTTATCTCATTTTTCAATTACAGTTTACATTCAATATTATTTCATTTTAGGCATACAGCACACTGGTTACACAATCACATACTTTACAAAGTGGCTCTGATATTTCAAATGCCCACCTGGCACTGTACATGGTGATTATACTATCATTGACTGTATTCCCTGTGCTGTACTTTACATCCCCATGACTCATTTGTAACTACCAATCTGTACTTAATCCCTTCACATTTTTCACTCAGGTCCCCAAAGCCCCTCCCCTCTGGCAACCATGAGTCAGTTCTCCTTATGTATGAGTCTGTTCCTTTTTTGTTCATTTATTTCATTCTTTATGTTCTGTGTATAAGTGAAATAATATGGCATTTGTTTTTTTCTGCCTGACATATTTCACTGAGCATAGTATTCTTTAGGCTCATCCATGTTATCACAAATGGTAAGATTTTATTTTCTTTTTATGCCCAGTGGTATCCATTGTGCATACATATTTCTTTTTTATCCACTTATCTATTGATGGGCATTTGGGTTGCTTCCATAGCTTGGCTATTGTAAATAATGCTGCAGCAAACACAGGAGTGCATATCTTCTTTTGAATTAGTGTTTCAGATTCCTTCAGATAAATCCCAAGAAATGTAATTGCTGGGTCCTAAGGCAAATCCATTTTTAAGTTTTTGAAGAAACTCCGTAATGTTTTCCATGGTTGTTAAACCAATCTGCATTCCTACCAACAGTTCACAAGCATTCCCTTTTTCCACATTTTTTGCTAACACTTGTTGCTTGTTGTTTGTTTATTTATTGATGATAGCCACTCCAAAATGGATGAGATGGTATCTCACTGTGGTTTTAATTCACATTTCTCTGATGCTTAGTGATGTTGAAAATCTTTTCAGATTTCTGTTGACCAGCTCTAGGTCCTCCTTGGGAAAGTGTCTATTCAGGTCCTCTGCCCATAATTTTTATTATTTGTATTTTTGAGATTGAGTTGTATGAGTTCTTTATAAATTTTGGATATTAACCTCTTATTTTATGAATCCTTGGCAATTATGTTCTCCCATTCAGTGCATTGTCTTTTCATTTTGTGGATGGTTTCCTTTGCTGTGGAGAAACTCTTGGGTGTGATGTAGTCCCTTGTGGTTTGTTGTGATTGTTGTTGTTGTTGTTGTTGTTTGTTTCCTTTGCCAAAGGAGATATAACAGAAAAATCATTGCTAAGAAAAATATTGGAGAAATTGCTGCCTGTGTTTTCTTCTAGAAGTTTTAAGCTTTTGAATCTTACACTCAATTCTTTAATCAATTTTGAGTTTATTCTTGCAGATGGTGTAAGGGGGTAGTCTAGTTCATTTCATTGCATATATATGTATATATCTAATTTTCTAACACCATTTACTGAATAGACTGACTTAACTGCATTGTATGTTCTCACCTCCTAGATGTGGGTTTATTTCTGGACTTTCTATTTTGATCCATTGATATAGGTGTCTGTTTTTGTGCCAGTACCATGCTGTTTTGATTACTGTAGCCTTGTAGTATAGTTTGAGATCCAGTGACATGATGCCTCCAATTTTGTTCTTCTTTCTTGAATTGCTATGAATATTCAGAGTCTTTTGTGGTTCATATAAACTGTGGATTATTTGCTCTAGTTCTGTTAATAAATTCCATTTTTATAAGGATTGTTTTGGGTAGTATAGACATTTTAATAATGTTATATCTTCCTACCCATGAGCATGATTTATGCTTCCATTTATTTGTATGTTTTTTAATTTCTTTCTTCAATGTCTCATTATTTTCTGAATGCAGGTCTCTTTCCTCCTCGGTTAAATTTATCCCTTGGTATTTTATTATTTTTTGATTCAATTGTAAATAGTATTTTTTTTAAGTTTCCCTTTCCTATAGTTAATTACTGGTGTATAAAAATGCAACTGAATTCTGAATATTTATTTTGTATCCTGCTACTTTATTTCTTTTGTTTATTAGTTCTCATAGATTTTTGGTAGAATCTTTAAGATATTCTATACAGTATCATGTGACTTACAAATGGTATTTTTACTTCTTCCTTTCCAATTTGAATATCTTTTATATCTTATTTCTGTCTGATCGCTGTGGTTAAGACTTCTAGTATTTTGTTGAATAAGAGTGGCATAAGTGGGCTTTCCTTTGTTGTTCCTGATCTTAAGTGGAACGCTTTTAGTTTTTCCCCCTTGAGTATGAAGTTAGCTGTGGCTTTGTATGTGTGTGTGTGTGTGTGTGTGTGTGTGTGTGCTTGCACTGTTTCCTCTTTGCTAAGAGTTTCATCATAAATGTGTGCTGGAGTTTGTTAAGTTCTTTGCATTTATTGATATGACCATATGATTTTTATTCTTCATTTTGTTTCTGTGGTGTATCATGTTAATTGATTTGCAAATATTGAATCAATCTTTACCCAAGATAAATCCAACTTGATCATTGTGTATGATCTTTTAATGTATTACCTGTTTGGTTCACTAATATTTTATTGAAGATTTTGTATCTATGTTCATTAAAATATTGGCCTAAACGTTATTTTTCTCTAATTTCTTTGTCTGGTTTTGGAATCAGAATAATCTGGCCTTTTGAATTTTTTGGAATAGTTTGATAAGGATGGCATTAATCTTATTTGTCCTGTCCAGGAATTGAACTGGTGACCTTTCCCTTTGCAGGACAATGCCCAATCAACTGAGCCACATGCATTAATCTTTTCTGAAAGCCATCCAGTCCTGGACTTTCTTTTGTTGGGAGTTTTTTGATTACTGCTTTGATTTCATTATCAGTCATCAGTCTCTTCAGATATTCTGTTTCCTCTTGATTCAGCCTCGGAAGATTGTATATTTCTAAAATATTATCCATTTTTCCTTATTGTCCCATTTACTGACATATAGTTTTGCATAATATTTTCTCTTAATCCTTTTATTTTGTAGTGGCAGTTGTCATTTCCCTTTCGTTTCTGAATCTGTTCATTTGGGTCTTCCTTATTTCTTGATGGAAGGTTTATCAATCTTGTTTATCTTTTCAAAGAACCATCTCTTGATGATATTGATCTTTTGTATTGTTGTTTTAGACTCTGTTTTGTTTATTTCTGCTATGATTTTTATTATTTATTTTCTTCTAATCACTTTAGTTGTTGTTCTTGTTCCAGTTCCTTTAGATGCAACATTAGATTATTCATTTGAGATTTTTATTGTGTTTTTTTTTTCAGCTAGGCTGTATTACTGTAAATTTCCTTCTTAGGACTGGTATTGTCTCATGATTTTGGATTGTTTTGTTTTCATTTTCATTGGTGTCAGAATATCTATTGATTTCTTCCTTGATCTCACGTTAACCTACCTGTTGTTTAATAACATGTTATTTGGCCTCCATGTGTTTGTTTTTCAGTTTTTTTTTAATTTTGTAATTTATTTCTAGTTTCATGCCATTGTGGTTAGAGAGATGCTTGATATGATTGCAGTCTTAAATTTATTGAGTGTTGTTTAGTGGTCTGGCATGTAGTCTGTTCTATAAAATGTTCTATGGGCACTTGAAATGAATATATATTTTGCTGCTTTGGGGTTAAGTGTTCTGAAAATATCAATTAAGTCCATCTTGTCCAATGTGTCATTTAAGGTTGCTGTTTGTTTGTTTATTTTCTGTCTGGATGATCCTGTCATTAATGTCAATGTGCTGTGAAAATCTACTAGAACTGTATCACTTTGGATATCTTCCTTATTTCATCCACTGATGAAATATTTAGGAGCTTCTGTTTTGTGTGCATCTATATTTACAAGTGTTATACCTTCTGGATGGAATGATCCCTTTATTGTTATGTAATATTCTTCTTTGCCTCTTATTGTAGCTTTTGTTTAAAGTCTATTTTGTCTGATATAAGTACTGCTACCCCAGCTTTGTTGTTGTTTTTCTCTTGTTCTTTCATTTGGGACATGTCTTTTTGCTTCCCCATTTTGGCTGCCTCTCTGTATTTGTTTCTACGTATAAAGTAGACTGCTATCTTTCCCATTCTCGGTATGGTGGCCTTCCCTAGTAGTTGTTCTCTGGGGCTTAGTGACGCAGCCTTCCTCATCACCTGATCTGGGTGTTCCAGGAGTCTTTCTTGTGTGAGTTCTGTGAGCTCTCTTGATGTAGTTAAATCCTGATGCTGTTAGCTCATCTGTGGGTGGGATTGACCTTCAGGCTGGTTAACCATAGGACTGACTGACCACAGTCATCAGGGTGGAGCCAGCAGAGCTTCTCAAGCTAAAATAGAATAAGAACTGGCTGTGTGGAGGGAGCGATCTGCATAGGAATGGTGGTGGTACTTGTCAGGTGTGCAGGTGGAAGAATGGCCCTCACCCAAAAGTCACACAACTTAGTTTCTTCCTGTGTGTTTCTGACATTCTCCTTTGACTTTGTCCAGATTACCTCTAGAATTATTCAAGGAAGACTGCAGTAGGGGCCCAGGCTACCTGCAGCCAGCAGATTCCTCAACAGGGTGTCAGCACGGCAAGGTGGGGCTACAGGGTGCTGGGAGGGTGGGGCTAGTGCATTCTTCCAGGCTGATGCCATATGCTATACCTAAGAAAGAAGGAGCCTGTGGGCAGTATAGGAGAGGGACTCAGCACAGTGACACAGATGGCTGTCCCTCCATCCCTCTCCCTAAGCCAGAGCCCAATCTTTCTTTGTATGACTCCTGTCACCTCTGAGCTGCCTCTCCTCTGCTGGAACCCAGGGTGAGTGTCCGTGAGCAAGATTTTGTGCATTGGTTCTTTAAGAGGCCACCTGGATTTCCAGTGTCTCTAGTTTCATCCTGCTGGATGGAATCTCTGTTGATTTTCACAGCTAGATATTATGGTGGATCCTCTTCCCAGCACTCATGCTGTAGGCTGGGGACCCTGGAATGGGGTTGAGACCTCACATTCCTCAAGGGGTAGCTTTGCAGCTGAGATATCCCTCTGGATTTTCAGCCTCTGCATGTCTCTGCTCTTCTCTGTCCTTTCTACCAGTCTCAGTGTGGCTTCTATAAATCTTTAGTTATGACTGTTGATTTTAGTCTTCAGATGGTTATCCAGTTTGGCATGTTCTATAATTTAGCTGTAATTCCAGTTTGGTCCTTGGAGGAGGTGAGTATAACTTCCACTGCCATCTTAAATCTTCCATCTAAAAATCTTAAAATGTTTAAATACCTGGCACTTACTGCTTGAATAACTTTCCAGCTAGTTTACATATTTTGAATTGTCTTTTCTCTAATTAGTCATGGTTTAAAAGTAGTCTTAATACTGGTTTCATTTTACGTTCCCATATGAAATCCTATTACTGATAAATGTGTTCACCATTCTAGTTTGCTTTTTTTTTTGTCTTCTACTGTCAGAATGTTACATACCTGTACTATATATTCAGATTATAATAAAAATGTTTTTCTAAGGAGACGATTTTTTAAAGTAACTTTAGTTCCTTCAGATTTTGAGTTTAACTTGTAGAGACTATTTTGTAATGAAAGGGTGGTGGAAAGGCAGCCATTTTGTAATCATTGTGTCACTATGCTAAACACAGTACATCAAATATCATTATTTCAAGGAACTACAGCAAAGAAGTACAGTCCTTGAATAATGTGTTGTTATAATGTTGACAAAAAAATAATCGATTTCCATCCTGGGCCATACTATCTCTGCTGAGCTTGTACACTCTCCTCATATATGCAAGAGTTTCCTCTGAATATTTCAGTTTCCTCCTCCATCATAAAGATTTGCATGTTAGGTTAACCGGTATGTCTAAATTGTCCCATTCTGAGTGAGTGTGTGTGTGTGTGTGTGTGTGTGTGTGTGCGTGCATCTGTGATGTAAAAATTCTTGTCCAGGTAGGTCCAGGCCCTCTATCCTGAGCTATAGGGAGAACTTTGGCCACCTGTGACCCTGAAATGGAATTGTGGGTTGGGAAATTGTTTTTTTATTTGTTTGCATTCAACTTTCTTGAATGTATGTGTAGCTTACATGTATTTCAATATTTAATATTAGAAGTAATTTGGGTCTTTATTTAGAATTTTGGTGATTTTTTTACCAGAAATATGTCAAGGAAATTAATTCTTATTTATATCAATTAGCCTATGGTAAAATTGTTTTTCCCATCTGTGGGCATCTCAAGTATTGACTCATTGGTCCCCTGAAAACCCCAGACTAAGAATGGAAGGCACTCAATAAATAGTGAGAAAACAATTATGAATGAACAGATGCACAAGCTTAGTACTACCATGAAAATCCCTTGAACAAATATAATCTTAATCTATACTTTTAAGTTACAAATTTTGAGCAAGCTTCAGAGTATATGGGTTGAGATAGTCAAAGTAGTAATGACTATCTTTCTTTAAAAGTTTATTTTAATTAAAACTCTCTGAATTATTTTTTTTCAAAATATGACAATTACACAGAAAGCTAGCTTAGAATACATTTAGTACAGACTTAATTATAAAAAGAACCAAAATATTGAATGTGGAAGTCCTGTTTAAATAAGTTACAATATTGTACAGATATTAATGTGGAATATCATTTTTCCTATATTTTAACATTTGATGTATAAAACTATTAAAGGTCTTTGAAGATTTGTCCTTTGCATAAATGTGACTTTTCTTTCAACTTTTAAATTAGAACTTCTCACGATACCCTAAATGGCATGGGGATCAATTGGCCAGCTAGTCCACACACATATAGTAAGGGTTGGCCATGCACTGATTCCTGAGTCAGATGCTGTGGGATCACTGGTGTTCAAAACACAATCACACCTCCTTGAAGCTTACAACAAAGTTGGGAGAACAAAAGCCACAAAATAATAGCAAATTATTGTAAAACCTGACTGAATAATGAAATGACTAGATGTGACCAATTGAGGTATTCTCATTAAGGCTGATAGAAGAAGTAAGTTTGGAGAAATAAAAAGGAGACTGTGTGGCAAAATTTACAGAGGCATAGATAAGATGCAGGCTATTCATCTTTCCCTCCAATACTTATCTTGCTTCACTATTATTTTTCAAGGCGTTTTTTACTTTATTTTTACATGTTACATGAACACTTGCTCATCAGATTACACATTTGACAACATTTTATTTATTGTCCAATATTTCATTATTTGCTATGCCAGCATGAATCATTGCCTTTAACTGTTAAATGTTTTTGAGGAGATAATTATTTAACCAAGTGCACCAACTAGCAGAATTATCAGTATACATAAAAGAGTTTTTTTTATGGTGATGGTGACTACATTCTTCAATTTATTGAGCACCTATTATATTTCTCCTGGGTGCTGGCAATGCAGAACTGAAGAAAAGACAAAATTCTCTGCCACCATGCAATCTACATTGCAGTGATGGAAATGGGTAATGAACGGCATAAGTAGGTAAATTACACAGTATATTAAATGATGAAAATTTTTTTAAAAGCAAGAATGTCAAGGGAAGGATGAAAGTTGTATATAGTGTAGACAATGAGGACAGCATTGAGGACGAAACTCTTCAGTAAAAAATTTGGGAGATCTGAGGAGCTAGCCACGTAAGTATCTGGGAAAAGAACAGTTTGTGAAGGAGGAAAGAATGCTGTTTCCTTCTCTGGAGGTGGCTGCCCACACAAGGCTAGCACTTAACATTCAAGGGAGAGAGTAGGGAGCAAGAAGCAGATATTCACTGTTGGGAAAAGAAAGAAGGCCTATTTTTGCTTTAACCATCCTGTTATTATTGTACTCTAAAAAATATTATCTTACATCTAAGAATTCCAGCATTTTGAAATGAAATACCATTTCATTCTATCAAAGGTTTACTGAAAAGTTTTTCTACGTACTATGACAAGTGACATTTCTTCCTCATGAGTTTGCTTATATAGTGGAGAGAAAAGATTAACTAAATTGATGAGAAAAAATTGTAATAGCAACATGGAGAGACTGGGGGTGACATTAGATGCATTTTTACTAAGAGGAAGAAAAATCAAATTTAGTGTTTGCTTCAAGACTCATATATTCCCAAAACATTCACTTTCTAGATAGAGGGAGATATTTCAATTAAATAAATTATTATTTGTGTGAGGTGACCTGGTTATACAACTGTTAGAAAAAGATTGTTTTTCATACTACCCCCCAAAAAAGGTGTATTAAAACATATGTTATGCTTCTTTTTTGAAGCTTATATATTGCCTACCATATGTTTGGCACTTTTACATGAGAAAGGATAATCTTAATTTTGCTTGATTGTATCTGCAAACCAAAAATAATTATGATTATGTAAATATCCTGTTAAATGTGCCCAAAAAGCCTCAGTTGCGATATTATGATTAAGAAATATAGAGGTTAGCCAAATGACATGTATGCGCATATGCATAGCCCGTGGACACAGACAGCAATGTGCTGAAGGCTGTGAGGAGGGCGGGTGGGGATGGAAGGGGCTGGGTAAAGGGGGGAAAGTGAGATTCATCTGTAATATGTCACCAATAAAAAATTAATAAAATAAAATTATGTACTATAAAAAACAACTGTAGTGGCAGGTATGATAAATAACTTACCTACTAAAATTTAAAAATGCATATTTTACTACAATTACCAAATAAATATTTACAATTATATTACATTTAAAAATATATTATTCTTTTTAAAAAATATTTTCATTGTTGTTCACTTACAATTGACCCATTTTCCTCCATTATTCTCCATTATTCCATGGAATATCCTCCATTATTCCATGTCTTAACCACCCCTCCTCTCCCACATTCAGTCCTCCCTCCAAGTTGTCCTTGTCCATGGGTCCTTTATACATGTTCCTTGACTTGACCTTTCCCCTTGTTTCCTCCATTATCTCCCTCTCCCCTCCCCTCTGGTCACTGTCAGTTTGTTCTTTATTTCCATGTCACCAGTTTTGCTTGCTTGTTTGTTTTGTTGACTAGATTCTACCTATAGGTGAGATCATAAGGTATTTATCTTTCACCACCTGGTTTATTTCATTTAGCATAATACTCTCCAGTTCCATGCATGTGTTGGGGAAGGGTAGGAGCTCCTTCTTTCTTTCGGCTGCATAGTATTCCACTGTGTAAATGTACCACAGTTTTATGATCCACTAATTGACTAATGGGCACTTAGGCTGTTTCCAGCTCTTGGCTATTGTAAATTGTGCTGCTATGAACATCAGGGTGCATAGTCTCTCTTGAATGGGTGTTTCAGGACTCTTACTGTATAATCCCAGGAGTGGAAATGTTGGGTCAAAAGGTAATTCCATCTTTAATTTGTTGGGGAAATTCTGTACTGTTTTCCACAGTGACTATACCAGCCTGAATTCCCACCAGCAGTGTACTAGGGTTCCTTTTCCTCCAGCGCTTGTTGTTTATTGATTTGTTTTTGATGTCCATTCTGACCAGTGTGAAGTGGTATCTCATTGTGGTTTTAATTTACATCTCTTTGATGGCCAGTGATGTTGAGTATACATTCATATGTCTCTGGGTCCTCTGTATGTCCTCCTTGGAGAAGTGTCTGTTCAGGTCCTTTGCCCATTTTTTAATTGGATTGTTTATCTTCCTGGTGTGGAGTCATGTGAGTACTTTATATATTTTGGAGACCAAACCCTTGTCCAAGGTATCATTGGCAAATATATTTTCCCATGTGGTTGGTTCCCTTTACATTTTGCTGATGTTTTCTTTAGCTGTGCAGAAGTTTGTTTTTTTTTTAATTTGATGTAATCCCATTGTTTATCTTTAATGTCCCCTGCTCTAAGAGACATATCTGTGAAAATATTGCTACATGGAATATCTGAAATTTTCCTGCCTATGTTCTCCCATGGGACTTTATAGTGTCATGATTTATATTTAAGTATTTTATCCATCTTGAGTTATTTTTGTGTAAGGTGTAAGCTGGCAGCCAAGTTTCATTTTTTTGCATGTAGCTATCCAGATCTCCCAACACCATTTGTTGAAGTAGCTATTTTAACTCCATTTTATGCTCCTGCCCCATATGTCGAGTATTAATTTACCATAGAGACATGGGTATATTTCTGGGCTCTTGATTCTGCTCCATTGATCTATGTATCTGTTCTTATGCCAGTATCAGACTGTTTTGATTACAGTGGCCTTGTAATATAGTTTGATATTAGGTATTGAGATCCCTCTTACTTTGTTCTTCTTTCTCAAAATTGCCAGGGATAGTTGGGGTTGTTTATGGTTCCATATAAATTTTTTGCAGCATTTGTTCTATATCTGTGGAATATTGCATTGGTATTTTAATACAGATTCTGTTTAACCTATACATTGTTTTCTATAGTTTGGACATTTTGATGATATTAATCCTTCCAGTTCATGAATGAGGTGTATGCTTCCATTTATTTGTGTCTTCCTAAATTTCTTTCTTCAGTATAGTTTTCTGAGTACAGTTCTTTTCTCTCCTTGGTTAGGAGTATTCCTAGGTACTTTATTTTTCTTGTTGCTATAGTGTTTTTTTCCTAATTTCTGTTACTGATATTTCATTGTTGGTGTCCAAAATGCTTTCATTTACTGAATATTAACTTTGTGTTCTGCTGTTTTGCCAGATTCTCTTAATAGGTCTAGTAATTTTGGGTGGAATTTATAAGGTTTTCTGTGTACATTATCATGTCAGCTTTGATCAAACAGATCAAATGATCTATCCCACTATCAATAGCAAGTGAGCCAGTATTAATAAGGGTAAAGAGATTAAAGCTGTTATAAGAAAGGAGAGCAAATATGAGATGACCTATTGAATTATAAATGAAGAGAGTAGAAGGGGGAATACTAATAAAAGTAGGTACTTGAAGCAATGCTAGGAGAGAAAGTAAAATTTACATCATAAATAAAAGGAATGAAGAGGAAGAATGGAGTAAGAGAAGGGAGGTATATAGTATTAGGTTTAAACAGAAATTTTTTTTAAAAAAAATGAAGTTAGAGAAAGAAAAAGGAAAAAAGCAAATAAATATTTTAAAGAGTAAGAACCAAATTGGAGAACAAGATCCACCACAGGACTGTCAATAACAAATGAGATAAAGTTAATAAAGGTGGGATGGGAATAAGAGGGGGGAAAGGAAGAAGGAAAAGCTTAAGAGATGTCTGGAGGAAATGACAGTGGTTTTGAGATGATAGAGGGAGAGGGAATACTAAGAGTGAGGAATGAAACCCAGGCTAAGACAGGGAAAAATTAAAATGTGAGATAAAAAGAAAAAAGGGCTGAATGGAAGAGGAAAAATTAACATTTGAGATGAAAAAAAGAATGTGCTGGATGAAAGCAAAATGGAATAGGAGAGGAAAATGGTCAAATTTGAGATTTGAAATACAAAAATAGTGAAGACCTAAAGACAAAAATGACAAAAATGCAACAACAACTACCCTATCCACAACCAATGACCAAAAATTGCTAAAGGTGGAGAGAGAGTGCAGCTATTTTAAGAGCAGGAAAAGGAATGTGAGATGACGATTGACAAGAAAATTGGCTTTGAGAGGCTGGACTGGGGAGAATAGTAAGAGTGCAGAATGGACATAAGATGTAGCAAGAGAGAAAGCAAAATTTAAAATGAAAATAATAAGAGGAAATAAGAAGATAAAATGGGGTAAGAGGGTAGAGGAGTAAAATACGAGAGTTGAAATAAACTATAATATAAAATCTAGTGACTTAATATGCACAAAGTTGAAGGACAAAAAAAGAATGTTAAAAAACTATGCAGAAAAAAAAAATATCACAAATCATGGAGAAGACCACCGTGGATTTCACCTCGGTAGCTTCTAGTATTTGCCATTGTATTTTCTTTCTGGATCCACCTCTGATGATGTCAGATAGTTACCCTGTCTGGCCTTAGGCAGCCTGTTCGAGATTACCAGTAATATACTGTTTGCAACTGACTCCTTTACTTCTTAATCCAGTCACTCTGTACTCAGCTGTCAGGCAAAGAACCCAAGGTGGGAAACAATCCCTCCTGGTGGGGGGGGGGGGCGCATTACTGATGACACTCAGAGAAGAGTGGCTTGTCTGAGTGAGATGACTACTGAGATGACTATGCAGTGTGGTGAGTGGCTCAGTACCAGGATCCTGGAGGGTGCTCTCCCAGTTCTCTCCCTAAAGCCACCACCCCCAGTCTCTCCTCAAGTGTCTAGTCCATTCTGCCCCACCCTTTACCAAAACCTGGGTAAGTGGCTGCATATGAAAATTTATGCGAAAACCCTTTACATGACTCTTTCTGTCTCCAGCCATCTGTCTCTGGCAGAAACACTCCTGGGGATTTCACAGCTGGGTGTTATCTATGTACTTTTTGGACTTTAGTGTCTTACGCTGGGGAGCCCAGCTTGGGGTTTAGGTTGCACACTTCTCAGAGGGATCCCCCCAGCCACTTACATTAGCCCTCTGGCCTTTTAGTTGCCACCTGTGGGCATCCAGCCAACTCCCTAGAGCTTCCACCACGCTCCCTACCAGGCATACCATTTTGAAGTTGTTTCTTGTACCTGTGCATGGTTATAAGGTTTCTCTCTTACTATTGTTCACTTGTTTATTCCAGATGGTTTTGCCACAATTTAGTTGTAATTCCAGATTGGTCCTGGGAGGAGGTTAGTGTAATTTCCACTTGCTCCTCCACCATCTTGGATCTAGCATCCAAAATATATTTTTCTCTATAAAACAATGATGGTGTATACATGGGCTTTGTGAAATGAAGTTTGACATAATGTTTTCATCTTTTCTGCTGATCCAACTGTAGGGCTTGGCATTCATGTGCTTTTACTTCTCAAGCTATAGCACCAAATATGATCTGCATAAAAATCACTCTTTCAGATCCAAATACCTGAAATTATAAACCAGTTGCAAAGTATTGACATTACATAGTGATATTTCATGAGTGTACCATGATGTTTGGCTTGTCGTTGGACTTAGAGATATGTGAAGTACACAGTTATTTCCAAACTGCTTGTCCATTTCTTGTATCTTAATTTCTTTGAAATTTACCTAGCTTTCCTCATTTTCTGCTTCCGTGTTTTATTTTAGGGTCAACGTTGACATTTAAGTGATCACTTCACATGACTGCAACATGTTATAAGATGAATAAAATGCAGGTTTTCCATTCACAAAATAGTTTTCTTCACAAATAAGTTATCAGGAAAGGACATATCTGCTCATAGCTTTTTCCACTAATACCAACTTAAAAAGAAGAGAAAGTTCCCTAAGAGGCAACATTTTCTGATGGAATTAAGTGAAAAAAAAATTGAAATTATAGTACCTATAGTACTATAGCACCCATAGCCATGCACAAATCCAATTATTTTAGAGAAAATTCTCTTTCCTCACAGACATTTGGTTAAGCCATTCCTCCTAATATGTGATAGACTTATAATAAGGTAAAGCTGAGATGCATATGGCTCAGGTTTCGAACTTTACTGGGTTTGTGAAACAATGGATATTATCTCCTTTCTTGTTACATACTATAATTTTCACATTTTCAAGGTCCTTGTAACTCCTGAAACAAGAAAATCTGATTAACATTTCTTTCTTTTTTCTTTTTATTGTTCAATTACAGTTTTCTGCCTTTTCCTCCCACCCCTTCTCACCACCCCAGCCCTCCCCACCTCCTTCCCCTGTTTAACCACCCTTGTTATTGTCCTTGTATCCTTTATAGTTGTTCCTGTAAACCCTTCATCTCCCCAACATTATCCCCTCCCCTCTCCCCTCTGGTCACTGTCAGCCTGTTCTCAATGTCAATATCTTTGGTTATATTTTTCTTGCTTGTTCGTTTTGTTGATTAGGTTCCAGTTAGAGGTGAGATTATATGGTATTTGTCTTTTACCACCTGGCTTATTTTACTTAACATAATGCTCTCCAGTTCCATCCATGTTGTCGCAAAGGGTAGGAGCTCCTTCTTTCTTTTTGCTGTGTAGAATACCATTGTGTAAATGTACCATAGTTTTCTAATCCACTAATTTATTGATGGGCACTTCGGTTGCTTCTAGTACTTGGCTATTGTAAATTGTGCTGCTATGAACATTGGGGTGCATAGGTTCTTTTGGATTGGTGTTTCAGGGTTTGTTGAGAGTGGCCATCATAAACAAATCAACAAACAACAAGTCCTGGTGAGGTTGTGGAGAAAAAGGAACCCTAGTGTATTGTTGGTGGGATTGCAGACTGGTTCAGCCACTATGGAAAACAGTATGGAATTTCCTCAGAAAACTAAAATTGACCCAGCAATTCCACTGCTAGGATTATATCCTAAGACCCTTGATTAACATTTCTTAATAAAATGTTTATCAAATTTATTTGCTAAGGGATTTTTTTTACATCAGATCTGGTGTTCCCTGGAGTAAAGTGCTGCTAAACTACTTTAGTAGTTGCAGCTACAATGAAATCTATATCCAATTAACAAGAATGTTTTCAGTTTTGTAAAACCTCAGTGGACAGCTTGATACTGGAGGATCCTGTAAAGCAGTGATTTTTAACCATTTTCATCTCATGTCACACATATACTAATTACTAAAATTCTGTGGCACACAAAAAATAGGTATAATTTTGATTCATTCACATAGCCATGGCTATTGTCCTATTGGTTGTTGTCAGTTTTTTATTTGACAATCTAAGATCGAAGAGGTCAGTTCTCCTGACTAAATTTACATAAGGTAATCGCTGCTATAGAAGAATCTGAATTACTGACCTTCTGGAATAGTAAATAGTAATTGGCAGTAAATAGTAATTGGCTACTTACAAAACAATACACTTAGAACATATTTGAAGATCCAGCATCTTTGGAATTTGTGACGATCATTTTGGAGCAGGCAATTAAATATGTATTTCATACTTTAGGTTCTATAAAAATATTCTGAATTTAGGGATAAAAATATATGCAATAGAATTGGCCTTAAATATGAAAGGGGCTAGTATTTCTAGAAACACATAAGTTTCTTGGAGGCCCAAGCCTCTTTACACCCTAAACTGTCTTGTTCATCATTGAAGTTCCAACCCTAGAGCTCCTCCTCCTCTTATTGGAATCAGTAAAAACCACTCTGCCTTTTTCCATACATGACTTTGTTTAGGCTTTCCTCTTCTTAAATTTCCTTTCTCCTTTGTGCCTCAATCACTGACCATCAGAATCTCTCACTGACTTCAAATGATCCTGCTACTACCTAAGACCTTCTCATTTTCCCATGGTGGACAGGTATTATCCAAGCTTCTGCGAGGTAATCCAAATGATTCTTCCTTTTTCATGGATCAAGAGGACTTTGCTTGCCTGTTAGTTATAAGACATTCTGTCAAGTGCTGTTATTGCGAAATATATATAATTAGTCCAGTATCATTCATGAGGCACTTCATAATCACAGACCATATATTTCTGTTACCATGGTGTTTTTTGAGTAGGTACTCAAAATTGAATGGCATGGCAACTTCAAAATCGGCTTTGATCATCTTTTTTGTGTTGGAAAAGTCACACTAAAAACATACTAAAAGTCACTTTCTGAGTTTCTATTTTTTAGCTTGTTTACTAAAATACAACAGGGTACTTCACATATAAACGAGGAATTTCTTTCTTTAGAACCAAGTCATGCTTGACATATTTTCTTATTGCCACTTGGTTCTGACCACTTTTCAGCTGGTTGACTTTTTTTTAAATTTTGAATAGCAACATGACACATGCAAATACTTCTTTCTTACTACTTTCACATATGTTTCTTCATATCTTCAGATATGAAGCTTTTCAGATATGGGACTTTTCTTTTTATAGTTAGAAATCTTTCATTATTAACACTTTACTTTTAAATAACTTCAAACTTACAAAACAGTTTGGAAAATGCTACAGAAATTTCTTTATGGTTTTGAACCAACTTCCCTTAACATCTTACATATCTAGGATGCACTTTTGTAAACTAGGAAATTAACAGTGAAGACTATTAACTACTCTGTAGACCTAGTCAATTTTCCTTAGTCATCCCACTAAGGTCTTTTTTTCTTGGTCCTGGATCCAATCCCCAAATCACCATAGTTTCCTCAAATCTGACATCACAATCTTTCTTTTCTTGTCATGGCCTTTTACACTTACACAGAGAACCTAGCCAATTGTTTTGTAGAATGTCAGTTTCAGGTTGTCTGATGTATAAGTGTGATTATATCCTTTGGTAAATATATTCATAGTCTTAGTAATATTTGTGAGGATTGTATGAATGGAAAACATTTGTTTCTCTAAAAGCTTTGATGAATTGCAGCCTTACTTTCCATGTGGTAAGAGTAAATATTTTAGAATTTTTTTTATAAAGCCTTTAATAAAATCCAGCACCCACTTATGATCAAAACTCTCAGTAAAGTAGGAATAGAGGAAGCAAACTTAAACATAATGAAGGCCAGATATGACCAATCCACTGCCAGCACCACATTCAATGGGCAAAAACTACAAGTGTTCCCCTTAAGATCAGAAATAAGACAGGGATATCTGCTTTTACCACTGTTATTCAACGTAGTACTGGAAGTCCTAGCAACAGCAATTAGACAAGAAGAAGAAATAAAAGGCATCCAAATTGGAAGGGAAGAAGTAAAGTGTCTGTATTTATAGTCATAATACTGTACGTAGAGAACCCCAAAGATTCCACTGAGAAACTACTAGATCTGATACATAAATTCAGCAAAGTAGCAGAATAGAAAACTAACATCCAAAAATCAGTTGCATTTCTCTATGCCAATAGTGAACTAACAGAAAGGGAAATTAAAACAATCTCATTCACAATTACTTCAAAAAGAATAAAATACCTAGGAATAAACCTAACCAAGGATGTAAAAGACCTGTACTTGGAAAACTATAAGACACTGAGAAAGAAATTAAAGATGATACAAATAAGTGGAAACACATACCATGTTCATGGATAGAAAGAATTACCATCATCAAAATGCCCATACTACCCAAAGCAATATAAAGATTCAGTGCAATTCCTATCAAGATTCCAATAACATATTTCTCAGAACTAGAAAAAATACTTCAAAAATTTATATGGAACCACAAAAAGCCCCACATAGCAATAGCAATCCTGAGAAAGAAGAACAGAATTAGAGAAATCATGCTACTTAATATCAAACTAGACTACAAGGCCATAGTGATCAAAACAACCTAGTACTGGCATAAAATCAGACACACAGATCAATGGAACAGAATAGAGAGCCCAGAAATAAACCTACACCTTTATAGTCAATTAATATTCAACAGAGGAAGCAAGCACGTACAATGGGCTAAAGATAGTTTATTCAATAAGGGATGTTGGGAAAATTGGATATATATGTGCAGAAAAATGAAGCTAGACCATCTTCTTACATCACACACAAGAATAAATTCAAAATGCATCAAAGACTTAACTGTTAGACCCAAACCCATAAAAATCCTAGAGGAAAACATAGGCTTTAAAATCTCAGAAAATGCTTGTAGTACTATTTTATCTGATATATATCCCTAGGCAAGGGAAACAAAAAGAAAAATAAACAAATGGGACTACATCAAACTAAAAAGTTTTTACACAGCACAGGAAATCATCAACAAAATAAAAGGGCAATCCACGGAATGTCAGAACATATTTGTTTATATATCTGATAAGGGGTTAATATGCAAAATTTATAAAGTAGATACAAAACTCAATGCCAGGAAAACAAACAACCCAATCAAAAAATGAGCAAAGGACTTGAATAGACACTTCTTCAAAGAGGACATACAGATGGCCAATAGACATATGAAAAGATGCTCAACAGCACTAATCATCAGAGAAATGCAAATAAAAACCTCAATGAGATGCCATCTCACACCTGTCAGAATGATTGTCATCAATAAATCAACAAACAATAAATGTTGGCAAGGACGTAGAAAAAGGGGGAAACTTAGTGCACTGTTGGGGGGAATGCAAACTGGTGTGGCCACTGTGGAAAGCAATATGGAGATCTCAAAAAATTCAAAATGGATCTTCCTTTTGACCCAGCTATCCTGTTTCTGGGAACATATCCAAAGGAAACTAAAACACTGATTCAAAATAGCATAAGCACAACTATGTTTATTGCAGCGTTATTTACAATCACTATGATATAGAAGCAGCCCAAGAGTCCATCATAGATGAGTGGATAAAACAACTATGGGACATTTACACATTGGAATTCTACTTGGCCATTGAAAGGAAGAAAATGTTACCCTTTGAAACAGTATGGATGGGTGCAGGAACATTATGGTAAGTGAAATAAGCCAGGCAGAGAAAGACAAATACCATATGATTTCACTCATATCTGGAATATAATGAACAAACTGAACTAAAAACCAAAGTAGACAGACTCATAGATGGAGAGCGAATGACAGCTAGTGGAGTGGGGGTTAGGGGGCGGAGGGGATGAGCAAAAGGAAAAGGGACTCATGGACACAGACACATGGTGGTAATTACTAAGGAAAGGGAGGTATAAGGGGATTAAATGGTATTGGAAAAATACAATAAAGATTAAATTTTAAAAAAGAATGTCTTAACATTTCTTCCTTGCAGGTGTTTTGTTTGTATTATTTCTTTGAAAATTGATATAGTGTTCCAAAGCTCAGTAAAGTTTCTGTTGACATCAATGTGCATCTTTGATAAAAAAATATTTTTAAATATGAAAATATTTTTCATCACACATGTTATATGTTTTTTTTTCTTGGTAGTCAATAGTAGTATCAGACAACTCAAGATGCCAAAATTTAATTGCTCTAAGTGACCTCTTCATTGCCCTGGCTGGAAAATCTTAGGTTTGACTGATGCACCTCTTGAATGTATATCACAGAGAAACCACAATCAAAATATACTACTTTTAAATTAAGATTGTTAAGGATTTTTTGATATATTTCCCTTCTTCTTCTTGGTCTCCTAATGTGCTTTGTTCTCTGCAAAACTTTTCCCATCCTGCTTCTTCCCTAACTTATCCACTCATTTTGACCATTTTCTTCATTGACCAGTTTACCATGCCCAAAATGCAGTTTGATTTTTCTCCCTACCGCTTCATGGCAACTGCCCCCTCATAGAGTGCAAATGACTTTCCAATAGCTAATCTGCTATTGTGGGTATCATTGGACAATGCTCTTTTTTAATGAAGCACTTACCTACCTTCTCATATTCTCTCTGGGTCCTCTGCCTCTTAGCCTATACTATTCTCTTAATCTGGATGTGTTCTCCCTCTCTCTTTTCACATTTGCACATGCTGGTTTTTCATCTAGATACAGTTCAAATGGTACCTCAATGATACCTACCCTGATCAACTAAAAATAATTAAAGGACTCTCGTGTTTGTAATTAATTTTGTTTCATTTTTTATCATCAGTTGTAGACATGTCTGTATCACCTTCCTCAATGGGCTATAAATACCCCAAATGACTGTTATGGTCCTTTTAACTCAGTCCAGTGCCTTATTCGAATACTGATTTATTGACTTGATTTATGTCATAAATTTGTCATTATTATGGTTATTTGTTTTATTTCATTTGGTTTACTCCACCCTGCATACGGTATGCTCCTCCCAGAGATGATAATGCTACACTACAACACAGAGGTCACTGGCATTTTTTATTCATTCATTCATTCATAATTCATAATATGGGCAGGAAAAATTAGAATGAAAGTATCTGGGAGCCTCTTGAAAATAATACATTTCCTCTCAATCACTCACATGAACCTTAGGCAGTAACTAAAGTAAAACAGTTTTTAATCAAACCCAAAATGCTAAGGCAGGAAAGATAATCCCATTATTTGTAACTAACTTGTAATCCCATTATTTGTTGCTCCTTTAGTGACCTACAGATCAAAAAGGTATCAATTCTGACACTTCATTTCTAAAACTTAATGCTGTTTTTAATTTATCTAACAAGGACCTCTTAGCACCTAAAATAGGTGCTTTTAAAAGAATACCACTCAATTGTCAGCCAAAAGACAAAAGAATAAATACATATCTAACATTTTTCAAAGGTGAATCTACAATGTTGATGCCTCCACAATGTTCAATAAAAATCAAGCGTTCTTAGGGACAATTTACTAATTTGCGAATTGTTTCTGGACCTAAATATCTTCATAAATAATGCAAGTGTTAAAAATTGGCCATTATTTGGGGAAATATCTGTATGTATATGCATAAGCACAATCTTTTACAATACAAAAAATACTTTTCAGGACCTTGTTACTGCTTCTGAGATCAAGGAAAGTCTTGATGCCAAGATTTGAACAGAGAAGAGAATGAAATGCACAGTATGGTAAGTGACTTGCAAATAGACAAGTACAGCCAAGTCTTTAATACTACATTGTGTAGTTATCATTTGCAAATTGCATACATATAAAATGCATACTTAATACAGTCAATGTTGCAAGCAGTTGTGAAATGTGACCTCAGTTGAATCAAACTTTGTCCACTCCTATGAGTTTATTTTGATAAACTTGGTGTAAAAGACATTTGACTATCACTCATGGCAAGTAATTTAATTCCAAGTTTTTCAGGGTGTGACTAAGTAATACATATCTGTGCTCCTATAACCATGAAGTGTATTAAAATGGCATTTGGGATCATAACACTAGTTTCTAAAATAGAAAGCAAAGACTTTAACTATCTTAACACTTGGTTTTTCTTTAAATAATTTAAATGGCTCAAAGGATTTTTTATTAGCTTACAAAAACAGTTAGTTTATCTAGTTTATAAGAATCTCTAGGATCCTGGGTTGTTTTCTTTACTTGTTCTGTTTTCTATGGTGGATATTAGAAACATTGTGTAAGGTTCCTTTTGCTTTTCTTATCTTATTCAAACAACTCTTTGTAGTTGGTTCTTAGAAAATGGGTGTTAGAGGTTGAAAGAACAAAGATAAGGGGAGATAATTCCAGAGCATTCCATAAGCAGAGACTCACTGCAGGCTCTACATCCCACCGGTGTCCACCGCCTTCCCAGCGTTCCATGTTCGGGAGAATGCAGCATGTTTACAGTAACACGGTGGCAAGAATTACATTTTTCTTCTGTTAGTCACATTTCAGAAACAGTAGATCCCATTTACTTGAGGCTATTTTTTTTTAGACTAGAACTCCTTAAATTGAGATCAGGGAGTAAGTTTTAGATAAGATAATCAGCAATCCCTCTGAAACTATATGCAATGTATTGTGTGCATTCCTTTTGTCTGTGGAGGCGATCAATGGTTTTTATCAATTTTTCAAGGATTTTGATGACACGACTTTTCGTTCTATCTAACACAGCTCTAATTTAGAACAGATGTGATTAAAATGAAAACTATGGAGGAAGTGTGGAGTTTTTGTATACATATTTTTCTTAATATGCCAGGTGGTGTTGGCTACAACATGTGCACCTTCATGGCTCCTTTTTAATTTTACATGTTTTTCAAAGAAATAAATGCCGTTCAAAAGAGTTTTGTTGGTACTTTCCCTTTCGTCATTCTTTAAAACATAACCCAAATTTAAAGTTATTCTTCCAATTAAATATATATACACACATATGTGTGTGTATTATATATATATAACTTCATTCATGTTAGTTTTATAGTCACTTTACAAATCCTTACATAGGCTTTTCATTATCTTATGACTAAAAGTATATTTTTTAAACACATTTATTTTTTTATATATTTTGCTGATATTGGACCCCATTGTGTGAATATTGATCTTTATGGACACAAGGGTTTGTTTTGTATTTGTTTGCTTGGTTTTGCTCACAGTTATAAGTAGAAAAATCAGTTCTGACCTAGTCATAATTTGTCCTTACTCTAGCTTAAAACTCTGCAAATCATTGTGCCTCCTACATAATGTTTCTCTCCCTCCCTGCTAATGTGGACATTGCCTGCCACCTGCATTTACACTCTTGAAGATACTTATTCTTTGGTAACCCTGTGACCTGCTTCATTTTTACTGAACTCTATTAACAAAGATACTCAGTTAGCCTGTGTCTCTACCAACTGATAATCAATTTTATCTTTTTTATTCATTATACCAGCTATAAAGAAATAGTTCAGATATTTTGCTAGTTTCTTTGGTGGACGAGAAAGGAGGTTGTCCTCGTTCATGATAAGCCCAAGAAGCCTACATGCGCCAACCCATGTCTGCATTTGTTGGTAAACATGTTCCCCACCTAGAAGATATCTGAAGGCTGTTCACTTGAGTCATTGTGCCAGAAGTGTTTTTTTTGTGATATTTTTTCCCCTCTAACTGAATCCCTTTTCCAGAAGAAGACGTTGAAATTTAATAAGATCAATGTACAAGGCCAAATGTAGAGGCCAACAGTTGCTCTGAGTTATGGTGTTCTTTCTAAGCCAGATGCTTGTCTCTTCTGCCCAGCTGCAAAATTTCTCTGTGCATAAGGGTCTCTTGAGTGCCAAAGGGGACACATAGCGGCTGTTGCATGGATGACCCCGCTCCCACTGACTTCTGGAGTGAGTTTTCCTTAGAATCCTCCGAGGAATGCTTTACCTACCCACCTATCCCAACATTTGGGATTTACTTTTAAAATGGTCAGTTAATATTTCTGGAACATAAACTCTTGGCCAGAGTAACTGGAAATTTTAGTTTATTAAACTTTTACATACTTAACTATGGTCCACAGGGTATTTTAAACTCGGCCATTTGGCTTCAGATCTGCTTTCTTACCTCCAAAAATATACAGAGTAAAATGTATGAAAAGTGATTGGAATAAGTACTTTTTCCAAGTCCTCAGTATCTTATTTCTGTGAGATAATGGAGACAAAAAAATATACAGTATTTCATGATTAAACACACTGTTTGAGTTGGAACTTAGGTCTCTAAATACATAAGGTAATATACATAAATGTGTGAAAATCTAGCTTGGGAAAAAGTCAAAACCTTATGGAATAGTTAAATGACTTATGAGATACCATGCCTTGAAATATATGGAACTTTTCTCAAAAACTATGGTAGGATTACATGCTCTGACTTGCTAAGTTTCCCATGTTATATTTTGGCAAGAAATAAATTAAATTAAGTTATAATAATAATATGTATGGCAAGATCCCTTATAGAAAAAAGTGCATCAATCTTACATTATAGCCACACTTACATTTATACAGGAATATAATTTTATTTCAATTCCAATGTCCCTGGTTATATTTTGCTTTCTTGTTTTGTTGATCAGGTTCCACTTATAGGTGAGATCATATGGTATTTGTCTTTCACCGCCTAGGCTATTTCACTTAGCATAATGCTCTCCAGTTCCATCCATGCTGACAGTAACCAGAGGGGAGGGAGATAAGTGGGGGAGAGAAGAGGAAGGGTCATCAAAGAACACATATAAAGGACCCATGGACAAAGCCACCTAGGGTGGGTAGGATTGAGTGTGGGAGGTGGGGATGGGTGTGGTGGGGGACAGTGGTGAGGGAAAACGGGGACAACTGTTGTTGAACAACAATCAAAAAACAAAAAATCAAAAGAAAACTGAAAAAACAAAACATTTGTTTATATTAAAAAAAGAAATATAATTTTAGTCCTTTTGTTTTACAAAAACAAGACCAGTGACTATGTATTTGTTCATGTAGTAAAAATGTCTTGAAAACACATCTAGGTTAGTGATTATGTCAATGACAAAAAAGGGGAAAAAAAGGCCTCTTTGTTTTAAGTTTTATATACTTCTGTATTATTAGATTTTTTAACCCAAATAGGTATTACTTTTATAATTTAAAATAGTCAGCTATGATATTTATTAAGCTACTGTCCAATTGCTTCCCTCACACAGCCTGCTACTTGTTGAACATGTTCAGCAATATTTATTGAAAAATTCCAAATAATTTATTCAATAGAAATAAATGAAGTATTGGGTTGGGATTGTATTCTTATATTGCATAAAGCTTTATTCCTTCAGTATCTATGTTTTTTTTATTTTTTTTGCAATGATTAAGGTGACTCATTTTCTCTTCTATCTGCCGGTTATGATTTGTGAAGACATTATTTACTATATGTCTTTATACAGTCAGTTTAGCATTTTACCACCAGTGGTATTATTTGTAAACTTGCCAAAGCCCGACTTGAATGCCCTACCATTCCTCTGGACCACCCTTAGGAGAAGTGATCTGAACATACTGGTATTTCTTAGTGCTTTTTCTGGCTACAATACCTCCTTCACCAGAATTCTTCTATATTAATCTAAGATATCCTCAGAAATAATTTGTTTTCCATGCAAGACAATCCAACATTAGTTTAATTCTCACTTGCTGGTCCCACACCTTCCATTGGAACCAGTATTAATATTCATATATGATTTATTTTTTTAAAAGAACATGACTATGTATATGTTCCTGGAGGAGGAGGTGCCCATATTCTTCTATGTAACCATACAGTGTTTTTTAAATACGGTTCACCTACTGTGTGATCCTAAGCAAATTCATGAAACAGGCCAAGCCTTAGTATTCCAAATCCATTAAAAGCAAGTATATAAAAGTACCCAATCCATAATATTGTTTTGAGGGTTAAATGAATTATATGAAAAGTAGGATAACGCCCTGCACAGAAGCGTATGAAATAAATACAAGTTGTTTTGATTATTTGTAGAAATATACTAACCATGGCTTTTCTTATTAATGAATATTTTGAATAATTAATTAGTAATAATAAGCATATTATGTATATTGGTGTACTTTGCTTTGATGGCCTGATGCAAATATTGGCGAATTCTTACAAAAGATGCCTAGCAGTTCTGGGAAAGACGTTTTGATCAATAGTAACTGTTTATGACAGTTTAAGTATCTGAATAACAAAAAGTAATAATAAATGAAGTAGTTCATTGTAATGCTTCCCAATTCACTATTTACACTTTAAATTGTAATTGTTAATAACTTTAAAAAGTGGAAAATATAACTCTGAATCTTAGTTGAATAGTTTTTCCTCATCACACATTTAAAAAGTCACCAGTGGAGAATATTAAGAGTATTGGTGAATGAGGAAGTTGCATTTGCCCACACTGCTGACCCAGCAGTGGGGTGGGGATGAGAAAGAAGAGCAGAGAGAAATTAAGGGAAAAGATAGGAAGGGGGAGAGGGAAATGGGAGAGAGGGAAAGAAGGAAGGAAGGAAGGAAGGAAGGAAGGAAGGAAGGAAGGAAGGAAGGAAGGAAGGAAGGAAGGAAGGAAGGAAGAAAGGGAATCAAAGAGGCAATTAAAGACATTTGAGTTTGAATAAAGGGCACTCAGAAATTTTTCCAGTCTAAAACATATCCTTTGTATGTTCTGCACATTAGATTGGCAAGAACTCAGTTTCTCTCAGAAATTTAGGCTAGTAACCATTGGCAATTTACTCTGAATTAATTTTACCAGATTATCAGATTAGGATTCTGCTAAAAATCATGCCAAAATCCACTTGCCTGAGGAAACTGGAGTTTTGATTGAAAAGTGGAACTGACAGGAAGTTTGGTTTTGAAGCACAGGGTTGCTGGGCTGGAGGGTGGGGGCCTGCATTCTGTGGGCAGGGAGAGCCCAGGACAGCCAGAGGGCAGTAGATACCTGAGGGCTGGCTGCTAGAGTTTACCAAGAAGTGAGTTTCCCAAGACAAATAGCCTGCTCTGGCACTTTGGCTAAGCTCTGCAGTGGCAGGCAGTGCACATTCTTGGTATGCACTCTCGTTACATTTAATCACAGTGATATTATTTGTGAGATTAGAGGTACCACATTCTCTGAGAGGACAGCTAAAGGTTATGGGTTTAGACCTGCATTATCTGTTCAGTCTTATGTCCCACTCTTTTTGTTTATGCACTGAAACGTATTATATTTTAGACCTTTACTCCAAACGGCTAATGTAATATTCATCGTGCTTTTAGCAGACCTGGTATTTCAACCCTACAACCTCATCAGCATTCCATACATTGTTTTATATGGGCCTTGTGAAGTATGGAGTGGATACATCAGAACTGTACCAGGCTTTTCCCTCCCACTGCTGAACATTTCAGACTTCTTCTGAAGGTTATAAATCTGAAATGTAATATGTTCCGGGGTGTGAGGAATGCCGTGATGAAAGGTTTGGCCAGATGAAAGGGCAAGTCTGTTTGCCACCAATGCCTTTTTTCTGAGAGATCTACATTCCGTTTCAATAAATGTTATCTCTTTATATTTTAACAAAAAAGTTATTATTAGAATATCTATTGCAATAGAATATCAAGTTCAGTTGATATCAGCATGATTACTTTGTTTTAGTTGCCAAAAAATGTAATCTCTGTAAACATGTTAGAAGTTAATGTTCCATGAGCCCAAAGCAGGTCCTTTAGAATGAAAGTGGGGAGACCATGATAAAATTGTGTTCCTATTCAAGATTAACAACAACAACAAAAAACTTGTATTAATTTCTCAGGGCTCCATAATGAAATACCACAGTGTGGGTGGTTTTAAACAACAGAAATTGTTCTCGCCCAGTCCTGGAGGCTGGAAGTCTGATCAAGGTGTCAGTAGGCTAAACTCCCTCTGAACGCTGTCGCATGCCTTTTTGTTAGCTTCTCGTGGTTTCTGGCAGCCCTCGGTGCTCCTTAGTGTATAGAGTGATCACTCCGCTCCCTGCTCCCGTTGTTACCCAGCATTCCTCCTGAGTGTGTCTTCAGATGTCTCTCATCCTCTGTGTGTCTGTCTGTAAGGTTCTTCTTTTTTTATAACAACTTTAGTCATATTGTTTTAAGAACCCAACCTACTCCAGTCTGACCTGATCTTAATTCATTCTGACCCTAATTCCAAATAAGTTCACATTTTTAAGTACCAGGAGTTATAACTTGAATAGGTCATCTTGGGAGATGCAGTTCAACCCACAAACAAACTCAACATAGGAAAAAAAAAACAGATGACAAACATATACTTAAACCATGATAAAGGAACAAATGTTCCAAATAAGAAAATCACTTAAGTGGAGTGTTAAATTATTTATCATATTACACTCAAGTCTATTAATGAGTATAAAATGGCTCACAAATATTGTCTGTTTTGCAGAATCTAGTTCCTTGTATTTGAATTTGCATTCATTCCGTAGACTTCCAATTGGTTATTTTAAATTGATCTATAGATATCCATATATTTTATGTAATTTGAGACTTCCCCTTTATGTAACATTAAATATTCCAGTCAAAACTTTTTTCATTATGTAGTTCCTATTGCTTAGCAGTCCTTACTAAGTGCCAAGGACTATATGTATGGGTTATTGAGAATGAAAAGAAGGAAGTATAGTCCTTGTTTATAAAGTCATGGGAAGTAGATAAAGCAAATTGCAATAGATGATGCTATTTAGAAGTATGTCTTGTACTACAGCAAGGCATAGAAAGAATGCTAAACTAGACTTTGGTCTGGAAATAGTCAAGAAAGTCTTTCTGATAGGGTTAACACCCATGCTGTCTCCAAACAGAAAATAGCTAAGGAAAGTGCTGGAAGGAAAGGTGTGCCCAGACTGGGGAGAGAAAACATGACCGTGAACCCAGTTGCATGCATTGATGATCTAATATGGGTAATTTGCAAGATATGTTATTAGAGAGCTAAGTAATTATTATACCACAAAGAACATTTACAGAGCAGATGCCCATTGTATAAGAAGTAATCAATAAATATTACCTTAGACACAGTATAGATAGTGATCAGATGCCTGGGTTCCCATGTCAAATAATTTGGATTTAATCCTGTTATTCCATTACTCGAATAATAGTTAACCTTCCTAAATTTCAGTTCTTCCTCTATGCAAGGTAAATAGTAATAATGTGATCTGATGTGATCAGATCACTGGTGAGGAGTAGAAAGGGGCCATAGGAGGAAGTTGCTCAAGGCAATGGAAACAGCCTAAGACAGGACTGGTTGAGAAGCTGGATGCCTCTGGAGCACATGGAATTATGGGCCAGAAGATTTAAAATAAAGGGGGGACAGAGACTAGGTCTCTTCCTTGAGGATGCCTGGATGACTGTGCAGCAGCTGCCTGCATTTCCCAGTGGATGGCATTTTGGATGGGAAGGAACTCGAAGCGCAGCCTAAGATCAGGCCGGTCTGGCAGAGGGTGGCAGCGTTATTCTTCTCTGGGTGTTCCAGAGGGGATGGGCTCTGAGGCAGAAGCCCACCATTCTTCCAAAATTGTGTAGATTTTGTATCTTATGTTGTTTTAGTTTGTAAGCCAATCCTATAGAGAAATAAGATCATTAAAAACTAGCAGGGAGAATGGTAGGAGAACTCAGGTGTTAGGGATTCTAGCCTTAATTGATAGATTTAAGTGATTAAAGCTGTAACTAAAGAGTTAAAGAGTTTACATTCCAAAATTATGTAGCTTTTGAATAAAGACTCCTTTCCTTTAACACCAAACCTTTGCCTTCAGAGTTTCGTCTAGAGCACAGGTGGCAAATACAAGGCCTGCAGGCCGAATCCGGCCCTCTGCTCTGTTTTATCCAGCACCTTTTTTCTACCTGGTGGCAGCACCAAGCTCCTTGCCCCTAGTTAAGGGGTAGTTACATTTATACAGTCCTAAAATTACATTCAGCCTTTGGAAGGCAACCTTGAGGCTGATGTGGCCCGCCTATGAAAATGAGTTTGACACCCTGGTCTAGATGACTGAGGCAGGCAGCAGGATCTCACAGGCTATTCAGTCATGATGATATATTAGATCCCTGGGGCTACCATAACAAATTGCTATAAGTTAGGTGGCTTAAAATAACAGAAATATTTTCCCACAGGCCTGATGGTCAGAAGTCATAAATCCAGGGGTTGGAACTTTGGTTCCTTCTGGAGGTTCTAGGGGAGAATGTGTTTCATGACTCTCTTGGCTTCTGGTGTTTCTTGTCTTGTAGACACACCACTCTGATCTCTGCCTCCATGGTCACATAGCATTCTCCACGTTTGTCTCTGTGCTCAAGTTTTCCCTTCATATGAGAGCCCCAGTCACATTGGATTTAGGGCTCATCCTAATCTAGAATGACCTCCTAAACTTGATTACATGTGCAAAGACTCCATTCACAAATAAAAACACACACACAGTTGCTAGGTATTATATATAAATTTGGGGGAGACTTTTCAAATCAATACAATAGAGTGCATTTCTTTGTGATGGAGTGATAATTACAGGAAATTTATATGACTACTTTAGTAGAGTTAGCGTTCAATACATTGTAGTTATTATTGCCATTCTTTATTTGAGATTATTTTTAATGGTTGACTTTGAAACATAATTATAAGAGACACATGCATAGGAACTTGATATCAAATAGCATAAATTGGAGGTCAGTCCCAGAAAATATATGCATCTGCAAACTTTTTTATTAGATTATCACTTACCATTTTGGTGTTCTATTCATTTTTCTATAAAAAAATAAGTGAACTTTTTCATAACTCTGCCATGGTATCCTAAATGTGTAAATAGTGTATCCATTGTTAACAAGTTTTGGAGTTGAACATGCTATTGTTTTAAGTGGTCATCTAACATTGTGTTATGAAGAATGTAGCATAACTAATCTACTTCTTAGTGTAGAAAAAGAAGAAAAAGAAGTATAATATTTTAGGGAAGATGTCCAAGCTCAAACACAGAGTTCAAACTTTGTTTAACATAAGTTCTTACTTGCGTTGAGTTTTTTAAAATCTTGTCCCCAGATTTATTGATGTATAATTGACAACGAAAAAAATAGGATATATTTAAGCTATACAATGTGGTATTTTAATATAAGTATATGTTGTGTATTGATTTTCACACTCAATCAAGCAAATTATTGTACTCTATCCATCCCCTCATGTGGTTACCTTTTCTTGTTGTGAGGACACTTAACATCTACTCTCCTAAAACATTTCAGGTGTTCAATGAAATTCTGTAGTTACTCTGCTGTACATTAGATCTCTAGAACTGATTTATATTATAGCTAAAAGTTTCTACCCTGTGACTAACATCTCTGCATTTCTCCCATCCCCTCAGACCCTGGCCACCACCATTCTCCTCTGTGTTTTCCCAAGCTGGACTTTTCTAGATCTCACATATCAATGATGTTATGAAGTATTTGTCTTTCTGCGTCTGGCTTATTTCACTTAGCATAACATACTCTAAATTCATTCACATGGTCATAAATGACAAGATTTTCTTCTTTTTAAAAGCTGAACAAAATTCTATTGTGTATATATTTATCCACTCATCCATCAGTGGACACTTCATTTTGATTCAGCTCTTAGTCAACCAGCATATCTTATGCATTTTTCTCAAAAATAATATAATCTTTGAGTTTTTGATAATTTAAAATGTCTTTCTGTCACCATCACATGTAAAAATTTAGGCAGCTTATCAGTGATAATACAGGATGGGGCAAAAGTAGGCTTATAGTTGTATGTGAAAATTTACTCTTGTATTATTATTTATGAATCATTGTATTATTTTCCATACAAACAACTATAAACCTACTCTTGCTCCACCCTGTACTTTCCACTTCCTGTGAAAGAAAAATAAAGTCAATGAGGCTTAAACAGTAAAGAAATACACTGGTTCACATAACTGAAAACAGTTATAGGTAAGATAGAATTAAATTTGTATTTTAATATTATCAAGGTTCTAGTTCTCTTTTCTCTTCTTTCTCGACAGTGATGTCAGTTTCATATCCAGTTCTTTGTTCTGTCGTAACTACAGAAAGGTGACTCCCAGAAATACATGCCTCCTTTATACATACGAAACTAGATAGATTATCACCATGCAGTCCAAACCACATTAGATTTTCACCTAATTCTGTTGGTTTGAGGCCATCATAATTCATCTGGGTTCTCTGCAGTTGGACCTAAATCTTTTTATCCAAAATATAATTTACCTCAATGTTATATAGATATTGCTAATTTTTCATGTTGTAGAAAATAATGTGACAGCTCCTTTTTATTTCTATGTGGATAATCTCTCTCTTTTTGTCTCGATACTGCTACAATTTGTTCTCTAAAATTGTAATTATAACTTTTTCTTTGTTAGAGTGATCTAGGTCTGCATTTTTCTCCACCAGTTTTTCCAAGCACATGTTGAAATATTTAATTTGGCATTAAGCTTGAGAAAGTTCTATTCGATTCTATCTTTGATATCTTTGATTTTTTTTGTTACTTCAGGAACATTAACTATCTATGAATTGTATTTTTATTTTAAATTTTTCTATTGATCAATCTCCCTTTCATGACTTTTTTGCCTTCATTTTTCCTGGAACAAGATAAATCTCTTTGATCTGCCTGCTAAATTCTTTCACTTTTTTCCCCTTTTGTGCTGTTGTTGAAAACATTTTTCTTTAATTACGTATTTGTATTTCATGTTTTTCTACTTGTCCCAGTGTTTTACTTGGAATTCATCAGAATATCTTGAGATCTTTTCTGACTGCAGTTATCTGGCATGCAACAAGGGCAGCTAAACAGGGAAGGGGCAGATTAGAGGAAAAAGAATAAATTTCATTTTAGGAATGGGGACAGGGTGTCTATGGGCATTTAAAAAGTGGAATCAGAAGCACTTATAGAGGTATCTGTGCTGAAGATTTGGAGGCTATCAGCACTTTTGTAAGACTCAACTAGATTTCTAATTAGAGTGAGAAAAGAAAAAAAAACAACCAGAAACTAAGAAGGAAATCTTGAGTGATACTTATATTTAACTGTTGAAAACAAAATTAGATAAATGAGAAAACATCTAAGGGAAAGAGTGTCATGGAGAGCAAGGAGTAGTTTTATTACCTTAATACATACTTCTCAGGAATTGCTTTCTGGACATTACTTCCACACTTAATAAAATGTTGGATAACATACCCATGAATTTTTCAATGATTTTTTCTATTTAAAATATTTTGTAGTGCATATTTTAATAAAATTAATTTTATAGCGATTTTATATTTATAGAATTATTTCAGAGGTAAAAAGATCTCCTGTATACCTTACATACAGTTTCTCATTTCATTAATATATTTGTCACAATTGCTCAAACATACTCAATACCTTATGACCATCTAAAATCCATATTTTACTCAGATTTTCTTACACTTTTGTACCTAATATTTTTGTTGTTGTTGTTGTTTTTCCAGGATCCCATTCAGGGATTACATTACATTAATAATCATGTCTTCTTAGGATATGCATGAATGTTATTGTTTCTGACTTTGTTTCTAATGACCTTGACAGTTTTGAGGTTTACTGGTCAACTTTTTCCGTAGAATATTTCCCAGCTGGAATTTGATGCTTTTGTTGTGCTTAGATTGGAGTAATGCCACTCTGGAGAGACGACCACAAAGGGATTGCCATTCTCATCACATGATATCCAAGCTGAACGCTACCAAAATAACTGATCACTGTTATGTTCCTATTTATCACCTGGTTTGTGGAAATACTTGTCAATTTTTTCCACTCTAAATTTGTTATTATTATTCTTTTTATCTCTCTTTTATTGTGCTCTTTGGAAGGAAGTCTCTATTTGTCCACACTCAAGGAGTGGACAAATATGCTTTACCTCTTTAAAAAATGGGATATATAGACTTGGAATTTTTTGGAATTCTTCTGCATAGAATATTTGTCTATCATTTCCAAGTTACTTAATTCATTAACTTATATTATTATGTACTCAGAAATATTTATTTTGTACTTTGGGTTATAATCCAATATGACTTAATTTATTTTGCTGTTCAAATTGTTCCAACTTTGGCCATCAGGACATCTCTCAGTTGGCTTCTATATGTCTTTGATATATATTTATCATTGTTTGGTTTTTAGCACTTACTTTTTGGCACTGTAAGATGCTCAGGCTCATTTTGCATATTTCCTGCCAAGTCCTGGAGTCAGACATTTCTTCAAGGAGCCCTATTTTCTTTTATTGGATAATGGTATTAGAAACCAAGGTCTGGGTGCTGGATGTGCTCATTTACCCTGCATTTACTGTGTCCAAGGCCTTATCAACTGATAGAGAAAAACATACAAACATTTAGGTTGCCTCTTATTTTTTTCATTATCAGTTTATAGTTTTCCATACATATTTTTTGTATGTATTTTATTAGATTTATACCTAAGTATTTATTATTTGGATACTTTTACAAAGGGTATATTTAAAATTTCAGATTATTATTTTTTTATTTTTGATAAAGAGGAAAGCAATTGACCTTTAAAAATATTTTAATATCTTCTAGTGCTTTTGTGGTATATTGACATAACATTGTATGAATTTCATATGTATGTGTTGATTTGATATACTTATATATTATTGCAGTATGATAACCACTGTAGTGTTAGCTAATGCTCCTATCAAATCACATAATTATCATTTTTGTGTGGTGAGAACATTTAAGATCTACTCTCCTGCAACCTTTATGTGGACAATGCAGGAATATTTACTATAATCCAATGCTGTGCACTAAAACCCCAAAACTTACTCTTCTAACTTGGCAGTTGGCATTTTTGTATTGTATCCTGAAACTTTGCTGTAGTTGCTGTTATTTAATTTTTAGGAATTTTTTATATAGATGATCCTATAATCTATGAACAGAGATATTTTATTCTTTTCCAAAATTTATATTTTTATTTTGAATTATTGCCTTATGGTACCAGGTAAAACTTTCTGTATGATGTTGAATAGGAGTAGTAATTTGGAACATCCTTGACTTTTTTTTGTTCCTTAGGGAGAAAGCATCTCATTATTCATCATTTAGTATGTTAGCCGTAGGTTTGTATATATGTTCTTCATCAACTTGGAGAAGTTCTCCCCTCTTCCTAGTTTGCTGAGTGTTTTTAGTATGACTGGATGTTAAAGATTATTAAATGCTATGTCTTTTATGTCAATTAATGTGGTTGGACGATTTCCTCTTTAAGTCTGTCAATGTGGTGGATCACATTGTTTGATTTTCAAATATTGAACCAGCCTTGCATATATGGAATAAACCCTGGTGTTAGGGTACAATTGTTTTATACATTGTTGAATTTGATTTGTGAATTTTTTTGAGGGTTTTTTTGTGTCTGTGTTTATGAGAGATACAGGTCTGTGATTTTCCTTTCTTGTGACTCGTTATGACATTAGAGTAATGCTGGCTTCATTGAATGAGTTAGATAATGGATAATGTTTCTCTGCTTTTATTTTTTGGAAGAGATTTCAGAGAATCGATATTATATTTTTCTTAAATGTTTGGTAGAAATCACCTGTGAAACCATTTTGTTGTTTATTTCTTCTTGTATATATTTAGATTGTTCTTAATCTTTCTGACACTATAAAATATACTTGATAATATATAAAAATGCCTACAGAGATTCCCCAAAGAGCAGATTTATAGGTAAAGAAAATGTAGTGAAGCAAGACATGATTTTTAAAAAACACTGGAAATATGAAGTCATTTTTGAAATCTTGTACAATAAGCATACATTATCTTTCTTTTTTTCTTTCATTACTTAAATACATGTATTTTTGTTTGTATGTGTACTGTTTCTGTGGGCACCTCCATTTGCTATTCCAGTTAAAAGTTAAAAAACATTCTTCCTGTTTTGAGAATTATATGCTGTATCATGTTTTATTTTAAATCTTAGCATATGATCTTCATGGATAATTTTTACTTAGTCATTTAAGATTATTTTCTTTACAATAATTTCAGTGTTCTGTGAACATACTCAGTTTACATCTACATTGGTTTAAAATAGTTTCCCCATGTTTTATGGGTATTCTCATAGGAAACAGGTATTCAGAGTACTGTATTATTATTAGTGTATCTTGCTTAAAGTATAAGCTACTGTAGTGTAGTTTGCAATTTACTTCAGAGTAATAATGGACTTTCGTACACAATGATTATATCTTGGATATTATTTTAACCTCTTAGCATTTCTAGAGATATATGGTCTTTTTTGGTCTGAACTAGCATAAGATATATAGTAAGTGGGAAATATGTACAAAAAAGAGAAACTACCAATCATAATTTTATATAAGCAATGGCATATTTAGGCACTTTAAACAATAAGATAATGTTGTTTCCCGTGATAATGTCTTTCATATTAACTAGTTTAAGTACGTGAATAAGTGATAGTACCAATGTTGTCATAACATTCTATCACATTGACAGAACCACTAGACAGTACCACCTCAGCTTTTTGAAGTGTTCAACAAATATGCTGTATTTTTGGACTATATGATGCACTTTCTCCTGCCCCAAATTTGGGAGGAATAATGGTTGTTAATGCTGATGTTGAGTTCTGTTTACATTTACATTGGTGAAATATTATGTTATTTATGTTATTAAATATTTTACCACATTTTTTGCTTCAAAATTTTTTCCCTATTTTCCTTCTCTAAAATCTACATGCACCTTATGGTCCAAAAAGTATGGTAGTGCCATTCTCTTTAGAATTGGCTGTTTGGATTTTAGATTGCTTACTAGAATGAAATCAGGGGCTGTGATTTTTTTATTTTTGTTTTTGTCTGTTTGTTTTATCCTACACCACTCTTAGTCCAGTGCCCCACAAGAAGTCATCAATTTTTGAGAGGATGGGTAAATCAAAAAATGAATGGATTCATATATCCATGTGTCAGTGGGTGGGAATCATTGCTAGGTAAAACAATATCTCATCACAGTGGTCATTTCAATCACCTTTTCCTTACCTCTTCTGGTCAGGTGTGTTAGTTTGCTATTGGCTTCTCCCTTTCCCTTCTAGTATTCACATGAAGATCTCACTAATTCTTACATATGGATTGATAATCTAATCAAAAGAACTATCTCCATATTCACAGGTTGCATGGAATTGCTTGGGGAAGCATTTCCATTAAGTGTGCACTAGAGAGTAGGAATTTTAGAGGCTGTCTTAGAATTTTGCAAACCACCACAACAAAGATATCCCTACATTAATTCATTTTGTACCATTACCATGCCGCCTCCAACATCATGTAAGTGAAGTATCCATCCCTTAACTGTCTGGATAAATATGGTTTACCTGGGGGGTATTCTCATTAATCTTTTGACTTTTTAATCTTTGATTACTTTCAGTTTCATTTCATTTACCTTTATCTAGACTTTCTTGCAAGACACCTACATTTGTTTTTCTTCTTGTTTTCCCTTCAAGAGTTTTCCCTTCATAAAAGTTATTTGAGCTGTCTCCTCACAAAGATTTAACCCTTTTAATTTCACGATTCTTGTCAACATCCATGCATACTAATTGTGCACATACAATTTTATTATGTACTAGGCCATGACTTAAGTACAGTATTCCTGCTCACAGTATGAAAATAAATATATTACCATGGAAAAGTGACAATTGTGTTATATTTTCTTCATCTAAACACCAAGAATGACTTTTATGTAAAACTCTGGCATACGTATAGTTTTTCTTCTTTCTGAGAAATGTGAATATTGCACTCATCTTTCATAAATTACAAGCTTTCTTGGAGAAAATTAAAAGCTCAGTGTAAAAACAAATTGCATTCCAAAATAAGATAATTTTTCACTCCTTTGTACTTAGACATTGTATGAATTTGCTCAGGCTGCCATAACACGTACCACAGATTGGATGACTTAAATGACAAACATTCACTTCCTCATAATTCTGGCAGTTAGAAGTCCAAGATCAAGGTGCCGGCAGGATTGGTTTCTTCAGAACCTCCCTCCTTCTTCTCAGATAATCCTCTTCTCCTGTGTCTTCATACAGTCTTTCCTCTGTGTGTATCTCCATCCTAATCTCTTCTTGTAAGGGCACTTAGTCATATCAGATTAGGGCCCACGCACATAACCTCAGTTAACTAATTTATTTCTTTGAAGTTTCTATTTCCAATTAGAGACACATTCTGAGATACAGGGATCTAGATATTCAAAGTATAAATTTGGGAGAAGGAAAACACAGTTCAGCCCATAACACTCCTCGTGTGGACTAAGAGCTTTGTGCATCTGTCTAAGGAGAAGAGAGGAATGCAGAATGCTGGGAAACAGAAGTAATTATTGAGATGAATCCATGGTAGTACAGGACCACTATTTTGTAGCTATTGCAAGAGTGCAAGTAATAGTGCAACTGTGGGTGAAATTTGCTTGTTAGACTGTAATAAGCCATTCAGAGAAACGTGTTGAATATTTCCTTGGGTTGAAGGCCTCAAAAGAAATCATTTCCTGGCATTTTGATTCCGTAAAATTTTTGAACATCTAGTCATATACTGCTAGGTAGGAAGCCAAGTCCATCCAATGAGAACCTTTTGGGTTTATATACGCATTACTTTCAGAATAAGGATAATAACTTCCCTGTCATATAATATTATCTTGGCAGGCATTTTTGATGAATTGAGTCTTTATGTGCACCTGTTAGAACTAATAGGTCAACCTCTATGCCCATCATTGCCACTACTGATTTGAGTATATATTTCATTTATATGAAATTATATATCATATAAATGAAACATATGATAAATTTCTATTTATAATATAAATAAAATGAATAATATATTATAAAATTATAATAATAAATTTCATCTTATATTTCATATTATAATAATAAATTTAGAGCTCTAGTTTCTAAGATAACATATACATCATTTTGGGGGCCAGGGATAGAAACACAGTAAACTCTCTACTTAAAGCAGAAGAAACAACTTTCTGAAAAAAATTTTTGGACATACTTTTCCAACATTTCAAAAAAACTTATTTTTTTTTACAGTTCATCTTGTAACTCCAGTGTGAACCAAATTAGTTAACCTTAAAAAAGAAAGGATTATTGCTATTTGCCCTCAATGAAGAAACAGCTTTCTACCCAGAAACAAAAACTAAATGCGAAGATGCTGTCTTCTCTCACCATGGCCCTCGTTGTCTGTGAGAAGTACTTTGGTTTGGAGTAGGAGGAGTAATTTGGTTAGGACTATAAACTTTTGGTTATAGGCCATGTTTTCACACTCCTCTCAATATTTCTCTCTCTCGCACATGTTGAATGACTTACTGATTTATTTTCTCCACACATGCGCTATGTGGCTCACACCTGGTGGGCAGTAGACCTTAGTTACCAGATCGCTCTGCTACATCAGATGTTGATTATTACTTAAATTACACTTCCCCTGACTAATTTCTGTTTAGTTTCCTTTTTTATTGGAGACTGCCAATGGGCAAATTTTGATGGTTAACAATTTAGGATTGTAAATTGGATAGGATTTTTACACTCAGGCCAGTAGCTAAATAAGCTAGAAATTGAGGAAAGGCATATGGGTCACACAGTACTTTTTAATATCAGGACAACAAACTACATGTATGCCAAGGTGTTGCTTCTGGATGAATGTTCCAGGGCATTAAGAAGTTGTTACTAACTCTTAAATGGATGTGATTCTCTCTGGTCCTGTGATGCCAAATTTCCATCTTGCCAGGGTTGAAAAAGTTTGGTTTGGGGTGAAGTTGGGATACCACTTTGTTAAAGACCTTAACAAAGGTTAACAAGTCCTGGTAAGGACCTTATTATTGTTACACACAAGGGTTAATTTAGGATTAACCTGAACATCATCAGAGTTTGGTTAGAATTTCAAAGAAATATATAAATCCTTGAAATGTAAGTTACCTTCAAATCTCAATTCTCCTCTATGATAAAAAAAAATCACTCTTCTTTAAAAGGATCATAAATACATCCCAAATTACCAGATCTAGATGCTGTACAATAAACAGTCTATATTTACCCCAAGGAATAGGGTTAAAATTTATTCTCCAATGACAAATCCCAACCCAGAACAGATTTCAGCCAGGCAGCCAGCAGAGCTCGCCGGGTGAACTGCACAGGCCATGATGGGTGCAGAGCTCGGAGCCGGAAAGCAAACAGCTGCTGTAGCCTGATTTGAGTTAAAATAGTGTGAGTGTTTAGTCTGGCGCACGGCTTCAGGGGAGATTGGCAGCTGGGTCAAACAAAGTCCTTCCATTGGCTCTCTTCCCAGGCAGCTTCTGCTAGTATTTAGGTACTAGTGCAGTGTAGGGCCCTTTTCTCAGGCAAAACCTAACATCTGACCGCACCCTCTTTGCTTTAAAAAAAAAGGAAGAAAAAGAAAAGAAAAAACTTCTTTTTTTTTCTTTCTTTCCTTGCGATAGTCTCCAATAGACAACCTCTCCCACTAATTGTGTATTAGCAATGTATTTTATCTTGAGAGCTGACGCACTGGGCTCTCAACGTGGTGTGGAAAGCTGCCTGTTACAGTGCTGGATTCATAAAAGGACCTTTATGGTTCGTGAAAGAATATCTGTGTGCTTAGGCAGGAAACTTTTTGATCTGAAGAAAAGCCAGAAGACATCTAGGTAAGGCTCCCTATCAAATCTACTTTTGGGGGGAAAAGTCGGGCAGTGAGAATGATTCCTCACAAGCGACGTGAGTCTGGCGTGTCCATCTTCACTTCTGTAGAAGTTTAAAAGGTACTGACTATTGTTTGCTGATTTTTTGTTTGTTTGTTTAAATCCTAAGAGAATACTGTAGGCTGCATTTTTACAATTTTGTTTTCTGCTTTTGAATGGATTATAGTAGATATAGAGTTTTATTATATAGAAAAATCTTTGTAAACTGCCACAGAAAGAAAGTGTATTTAGGAGGCAAATTGACAAGTTTTAAAGAGTAATTGTACAACCATTTGAGGACAGAAGAACACTGCATTAGACTAACAAGGGTTTAATTACCAAAAAAAGTTTAATGTTGCTTTGGAAGGAATATTAAGTAAGTTGTCTTTGTCTCTTACTTTTTAATTTTAGTCACTGATTTAGCCTGTTGGGTCACATTTTTTGTTACTGCTGAAGGCTGCCATGAATCCCTAATGAGGCCCCTTTGCACATGATTTTGGCACTTGGCCAAAATCAACTTCCCAGCGGCAAGCTTTCTCTAAAGAACCTGGGGCGATTTTTTTTTTTTTTTGATTAGAAATCATGTCTGAAAACTGCCACAACCAGTTGTGTAGGCATGTCAAAATGACTTTATACAGTAAATATGAAACACGCATTTTAAAAAAAGCCAAGCATTTAAAAAAAACCTTCCTCGTACTGTAGCTTTTATCATTATGAATTCCTGCTCGTGGTCACCTAAAGTACGTCAGAACAAGAACAATCTTAAAGAAGAAGATTTACTGATTTTTTTTGTTGTTTTTCTCAGCAGAACAGAGTAGGGATGCTCATCTCCTTGAGACGTATACAGTATGAAAGGGTTATTACAAACACTTCAGGATAAATAACAGATGAATTCTTAAAACTGTTAATCTCTGTAAGTAATACTCAGTGAACTGTAAGTAATGAAGTTTTCTAGAAGTTTTGTGGTGTGAACAATTAAACTTAACATTTTTAACTGAGATTTTTGTATATTTCAAATATGATGTTTGGGATTCTAAAAATATTAACATTTGTTATATAATTATAAAATTTTATTAATGTCTTGATATTATTTCTAACAAATGTTTTAAGAGAAATGTTTGGTATGTAAACATGACTGAATAACTTTAAATAATTGTATTTAATTGCTGTTTGGCTATAAAAGGATGATCTTTATGAAAGAAATTCTGAAGCTCAAATGCACTTAAATGCAGTTTTAAACTTGTTAATTTTATTTTAACTGAATTGTGTCAAGTAAGTTGGTAAGCTATTTTATACTTCAGTATTTTAAGAGTCAAGTTCACAAGTTGCCGTTAAATATTGTACTAATCGGATATTAGCAACCTTAGATTTTATATAGCCATTTTAGCAGCATCTTTAGACGTTAAAAAATAGGTACACTGTGGTGTGCTTAAAAGCAGAAAAGTAGAATCTTGGTAACCCTGTTGTTCTTAAGAAACCTTATTATCACTATTCTAAATACTAGTTTGCCTTATATTTTAGTCAATAGTAATCTAGATTGAATATTTTTTACTTTAAAGTAAGTATATTCCCTTTAAAATATTGAAGAAAACCTGATTTATTCTCTTTCAAAGTAAGGTGAATTGTAGCTGTCTTAGTAGGTATATTTATCGTATATTTATCACTATGTTTATCTTCCCTTTATTATTACACAGTGTCAAATGTTGTTAATTTGGGTCAAAAGAAAAAGTGATGATTAACTTTAGGCAAATTTAGCATTAGAAAACGCATCTTGACTTCCTTCAGATCAATTTGCACATGTATATAATTTATGTATATGTAAAATATGTATAAAGAATTTGTTGGTGTCCCTGTGAATTGAATTATGATACTATATATACCTGGCCATTAGTTGCATTGGGGCATGGAAAATTTGAAATTATCATTAACAGTCAACAGTAAAATACATAGATGTTATAGATTGGGGAAAAACAAAGAAATACATATCTGTTCCTCACCAACATTTACCTGGATAAGTTTTATACATCTATGTGAGTTCACAGTTGAATTCTCATTTAACATATAAGGTAAATATTTCAAAATGTGGATAAAAACGGGAACATTTTATCAGTTGCTGTTATCAAACAGGTGCAGGAAAAGTAAGATCGCTTCTCTTATTCAGCATGATTTTTTGCTTACAAATTATTTTTGCATTCTGTTTTTATTTTAATCTTAGCTCCCATGTACATATTTTCTCATTTTAATTTTTAATCAATTATTTTACTTATTTGAAATTGGCAGAATATTTCTAAAATATGCTGAGAGATGGTGTTTCAACTGAAAATTTTATTTATTTATTTATTTCGGTTAAGTAGAGACTTTAGCAAAGTAAATGCCATAAAATACAGAACTTTCAGAGTATACTACAGCTATGCTTGTTTGTGAGTTCAGAAGACACTTATTTGTTCACAATTCTTGACAAATATATTTAAGTTGAGGTAGAAACAAGTATTGAGAAAAATGTACATTATACTCTTACCTGAAAAAGCTAAGAACTTTATCTCCTTTTGTTATAGCTATGAATTATGAGTATTTCAATAGAGTAAGTTTTTGGCAAAATAATTAGCTAATATTCCCTGAGACCATAAATGTAAAACACTACAAACATTTTGTTCATTGAGTTGGCAGTTTAAAAACAATATGCTGAGTATAATTCATTTAAAAAATTCCATGTTTGTTAAACTTATACTATTTGGGAAGAACAGCTTGAAGAATTTACTTCATTCTTCATTTTTCCCGTCCTTTTGTAAATATTAAAACCCAGTCCAACTTTACAGTGTGGAAACTTCGGCACTCTTCAAAAAAAGTGAAATTTATCCGTAGTTGTCAGTTTAGATTATTGGCCTTTACAGTTTTAAGTGTGACAAGGTTTTTGTTTGTTGCAATTATGCAACAGGCACATAAAATGCTTTTCTTGTGTGTAATTAAAAGAGATTTTAAATAACTATCAACTTTAATTCGTTATTGATAAGAAAGCATTGTAACTACAGTATTTTATCCACAAATTTTAAAATGTGGGAAATGTTTACATAGGGGCATTTTTGATGAGCGTTTATTATTCAAATGAAATGGTTTGTTGTTAATGGTCTAAATTCCAGCAATGAGATAAATGTATGGTTACATTAGATTGAACGTAATTATTGAATTTTGGCACAACTTCAGTGACCTCTGCCATACAAGATTAGCCTATGTGGGATGATCGTGGGTTTGCAGGAGCAGAAGTAGAGAAGCACGTGAGACACCAATCTTTGTTTTCTGGGAGAAAGTGTGTGCTAAAATAAAAGGAGATACTTTTCATGTAAATTGCTGATAGTAGTATGTTGTCATTGCATTAATACAACAAATCTTGAACATTAAAAAATGAATTACAATCTGTAATGCATTTGTAAGATATTTCCTATAGAAGTAACTAATGTTTTGTTCTTTTTTATGAGACGAACAGTCACATTTTCAAGCAGCCAACATGTAACTATAAATTAAATAACCAATTATTTTTAAATGGTTGCTGTGATTTAAATATAATTAATATAAAATAGAATAATGTTCCCTGATTTTATGTGTTTATATAAAAGAACATTTGGATTGCACTTGTTGCATTCTTTTACTCAATCAATACTGGTTAAATTTTTCAAATTATCATAAAGCAAATATTGCTATTTGATGTAGTTTTTAAACATGGTAGTGCTTATTTTATAAGCAACCTGACCTTTTGTTTACTTAAACAATGGTGATTTATGTCTAGCTGTATATTCTTTCAAATTCAACATCAACAAAAGACCTTATTTTTGGTGCTCAAAATCTTCTCTAAAAAACCTCTGGGTAAATTTCCCCTGTGGATGTGTTCAGGTATGCTTGTGGACTCGGTACCTCCTGAGATCTCTGCCTTGTGACATTATGGGTAGAAATTGTAGTAATAGACTCTAAGTTTATTATTATTCTGCATTATTCTGAATAAACAATTTTTTTAGCTTCCTATTGAAAGTTAACCTATATATGAATCAGTCTAAATGATTACATCAAATCTGAAGATTTGGATAATTTAAAGCACTAAATATTCAGCATAAGTTAGTGGTCATTTACATGTTTATGAAATTATTGTAAATATGTGATTACTATTGGTTTTAAAGATACAGTAGTCTACAGATCATCTGGAATGCCATTATTTTCTTTAAAACTATTAATATTTACTAAGTTCATAATTGCCTACACCTTGCTATCATTGAAATATTACATACCAGCTGTCTTTAAAAAATACTGTGAGACTAAGCATAACCTTCCTTTCCCTTTGTGCCATTAGCTTAAGAGGTCAACATGTGTCATGGAAGGATTGCCTGAAAATACTTCAAATTTTTTTTCTCTTCAGTGATGATCAACTGCTTTACTATTTGCAGGCATTTTGCAAGGAGTAATTGTATTTCTTGAATGTTGACATAAAAGTGAGGAATAGAAGGGCTGGCTGTGGATTCCAGTTCAAAAACTAAAATGGAAAATAAGATTGAGATTAATGACATGGTGCATTTTTATAGCAACTCATTACAACTTGTTATTCACACATAAACAGAAGTCTGGAAAGATGGACAGTGGGCTCTGAGGCGGCCTTCATTTGCTCTTCACTGAAGCAGTGTGGAGAAAGTGGTGGCAAATGGGTGGTTTGGGGCCCATCTGTATGGCCTATGGTGTTCTAGGGCCATGCCATCGTTTCCCATATTTAAATCTTCTACGCTTGCTTCAGAGCCCCATATCTAATCTCAGGAATTTTTATAGGGTTGCAGCAGGGCATACCCATTCTTATTGTTCACTGGAGGGTCTGTGATTGGGGTTTCTTTGACAGAGGCAGTGTTCTTCTCTGTTTAGTGACTTTAAAAAAAATCACAATTTGGGTAAGTCAGCTCAATCAGTTGGACAAACCAACTTAATAACCAAGCTTACTCAGCCTTAGCAAGGATAATTGGTTTTTATACTTCCCCGAACCTGGGTACTTTCCCGAAGAATTTGGTCATGAAAGGTTGAGTTGGAAAAATTGTAGAACATGTGTATTCTACTTGTATTGAAAATGGTGTATATCAATGTACATTGCATGTCACAAATATTTAAAATAATGATAGGAATAAGTGTCCTGAAATTAAATATGTGGGATTAACTTTATTATCATTCTATTTGAGATGTCATGTGCAAATTAAAAGCATTCCACTTAAAATTTTTGTATTATACTCTTTATGAGGCATAATGATTTAGATGTCTATTTTCTGCTAGTGGAGCAATTTTTGGAAATTGTATGTATATTGCTATTGCTGTTATGTGGGATTTTAACCTGATCACATGTTCTTTCCTCTCTATTCCTAGAGACCAATTATAAATAGCCTCTAAAGAGATGTTTGGTCTGGTCAAAAGCCAATGTTAGATACATTTAGGTAGCTTGGCATTGAAAAAAATTTTAGGCACAGAAAATTCCTACTCAAGTGTTACTTAGCTGCATCTAGAACTTCTTCCACTGTCAGGAAATAAATCAATAAGGATATCATAATTTTGGCAGATGAAACAGAACAATAATTCATTCAGAATATTTATAGAATGATAACATTTTTCTGCTGACATACTTTGATGCCAACAAATTAATTTGGAAATGGCTGTTTGTTACTAGATGGCAGTGGCAATTGACTCTGGTAATCTGTAGCTCAGAATGCCTGATGGAAGACAAAGACTGATTTATTGCATGAGTAAGTCTTAGATAAATCTAAGCCATTAGGCTACTTCATATTTGAAATTTGTTTTAATTTTCAATACTCAAATAATTAAATATGAACATGATAGTTTGCATATTTTCACTTTCAAAATTATCGGTGTCTGCCTATGAAGTCTGTTCTCTCATCTCACATAAGTAAATAACTTGTTAGTAATCATATGTCTGGCAGTTTCCATTCCCATCTTAAAGCCCACTCAAGATCAAACTTGCAGTATTTAAATTACATAAAATTCTAGATTAATAGCAAAATGAGATTATGTAATCCACAATGAAATTATATATGAAGTACAGGTGTTTAGTAGCATTTGTGTGGTCAGATATACAAATTTCATTGCAGATAGAATCAGCTTCTCCTTTCTCACTTGAGAAAAGTGCAATTAAATGCAATTTACAGATGTGCAAATGAACAGCTGCTTGCTTCTAACTAAATTTTACAGAAATGAGCTGAATTATAATGGGTTTAAAAGTCACTACCTTTTAATGGTTTTTAAATTGGATTGAAGGCATCATTACTAGGTTTACTAGATGAAGGGAATTAATACTTATGAGTACGTGGGATAATTTCTGTTTAGGTGGCAGCAGAACCATTACAGTATTGGAAATTACAACCAGACCTAAACTTATAGTAGGTTTATAAAAGCTGCTTTTCTTTTCTTTTTTTTTTTAAGATTTTATTTATTTATTTCTAGAGAGGGAAGGGAGGGAGATAGAGAGAGAGAGAGAAAAACATCAATGTGCGGTTGCTGGGGGTTATGGCCTGCAACCCAGGCATGTACCCTGGCTGGGAATCGAACCTGTGACACTTTGGTTCATAGCCTGCGCTCAGTTAAAAGCTGCTTTTCAACTGTGTTGTTCCCCTCTATGCAATCTATGCCTGTATGCCATTTACATTATATAATCCCTGAGAGCATGCAAAATGATTCATCTATAGCTGAAGAAAGTGTGTGTGTGTGTACATGTTCACAAGATGGTGTGTGCATGTGTTGTTGCTGTGTTTGTGTGGAAGAAGTTTTCATGTTTTCTTTGCCTAATGATAAGGAAAATGTTAAGAATAAGCTATAAGTACATTGGTATGTTGGTAAAAATAGGGCATACTGCTAAAATGTTTCTTTGTGTTTTGGATTATAAGAAATGATAATGTACCTATATTTGAGGAAAATCAGCTTTTAAAAAATTCATACATTTTACTTGGGGATACCTGCATACTCAATAATGATAAGCTACTCTCATTAATATTTGTTCTTGATGAAACTTCTTTGGGCTTGAATATACTTCTTTTCTTTGCAGCTAGGAATAGCCTAGTTTTTCTACAATTATTTTAGAGAGGCATGTTGATGGTTAAAGGAAGGAGAAGTGGATGGTGATGTTGGACCAGGAATTAAAGAGCTTTTGCCCCGTGTAAGCTCAGAGATTTATTATAATCAATCCATTAGTATTTCAACAATAATTTGCTTTTCTAAGAGTGTTACTAAAAAAATTCCAAAAATTTGACCTTGGAAGTAATTAGAAAACTCACTCGTTGGTTACAAGTATGCTGATAGAACCCTTTACTCATTCTGTCTACAACATATTTTCAAGGTATTAACTCCTGTCTTTGAAAGTGTTATATGTACCAGTCATTGATGCAGTGGTTCAGATCCTGTGGAAAAAGCTTCATGTAATATCTCATCTCAATTACTTAAATTACTATCAAAGGTCATGATAATTATCCCCATTGTATAGATAGAAGGCTCACAGTGCTTAAGTGATTTTCCCAGAGTTCCAGGGCTAGGAAGTTGTATCAGAATTTGAACCTCTGTCATGGTACTTCTAGACCATGCTGTTATCTGTTGAATTACGCATTTAGTAGTCTTTACCTTGAGAGTATGAGGAACATTAAATATAAACTTCTGATTTAAATGCTTTTTTCACTAACAATTGAAGAAACAGAGTACTAAAAATATTAAAGTCAGCCACAGGCAGATAATAGTGGGAGATACAAGCCCTTGTATGGTAGGTACTTTCAATATTTGAACCATATACTTTTTTATTTAATCTGTATTGTATTTTTCCCATTACCATTTTGTCCCTTTATACTCCTCCCCCAGCAATCATCATGCTGTTGTCCATGTCCATGAGTCCTTTTTCCTTTCTGCTCAGTCTATTTAAATATAGTTCCAGGTTGAACAATAGCCCGTGACCAATAAAACACTTTTGATCATAAGCATTTTTCCAGAAAAAAATGGTAATATGTATGGAAATGATTGCATTTCTTTGCACATTAGTGGTTTAAAAATACTAAGATCTATGACATAACACATGGGGGGGGGAGTCTGTCAGGAAATTTCACTAGCTTTTTTTGGTTAACATATATGCTATTATAACCAAAGACCTGTAAGAATCAGAGAGGCACAGCGATTTTTCACTGTGACCACAGATAATAACCATCCTATGCTCCTAAACGGTGCTCTATTGTGGCATCCCACAGAAGCAAATGACTCAGAATTCCTCCCCAAGTGTTTCCTTGTTAAGAAGTAGGCACTTCCCACTAGATGACAGTGTATCTTTACTTTAAAATTCACATTTTGTCCATGTCATATGCTTTTATAAAAAACTTGAAATAGGCCCTGGCTGGCATAGCTCAGTGGATTGAGCATGGGCTGTGAACCAAAGCATCACAGGTTCGATTCCCAGTCAGGGCACATGCCTGGGTTGCAGGCCATGGCCCCCAGCAACTGCACATTGATGTTTCTCTCTCTCTCTCTCCTTCTCCCTCCCTTCCCTCTCTAGAAATGAGTAAATAAAATCTTTTAAAAAAGCATGAGAAGAAAGAATTGTTTTAAAAAAAACAAAAAACTTGAAATATATTATAGACCAATTGTTGGTAACTTTTAAAATTTAGATTTCTACCATCTGTTGGTAGCACTAAAAGTTAAAACAAATGAAGATATAAGTATAAATACATTTTATAATATGTTTTATTTCAATTAAGTTTTGTGTAATGCTGGATACTGTGATTCAAAATATCTGGATGAACACTGAAGAATATGATTCAAAATCACTTTTCCAACACTCAGATATTTGATTCATTGCTTTTTAGAGCTGTAATCATTGAATGCTCTTTAATTCCCTAAATTTATGTAGAAGAAAATGGTGATTTAGAGGGGGTGGTGGGAAATGGTCCTTCTCTCCTTATAATGATACTAGTTGGCTTTGAATACATCTAGATCTTCCTTCTAGTCCTGTATGCCTATACATGATTCTTATGCATACAGCTGGAAGAATATTTTATATGTGAGTACATGTATGTAATCATACATATAGATACATATAGTCATCTCTCAGATCAAGATATAGAAATCATAACACACCAGAAGACAGTTTTGTCCTACTTATATCTACCACTATAGATTAGGTTTACTAGTTTTTTATTTCATGTAAATAGAATTACACATGTATGCAATTTTGTCTCATTTATGATATTCAATATTTTTTCCACAGGATTCCCCCATGTTGCATATATTAGTAGGTTCTTTTTTATTGCTATGTGGTATCTCTTTCTGTGAATACACCACAATTTTTCTATCCATTCTATGTTTTTGGGTTGTTTCCAGTTGTCTTGTTTACATAATTTTAAAATACAAATCCAGTGCCTACAATGATTGTAGGAAAATTATTAAAGTTATTTAGGTGTCATTAGCCTTCTCACCTGTTGGGTCATTTGTTGAGTTATTGAGTGCATCCTCCAAGTGCGAATGAATATAGTTATTACATTGGCTATGTCAATAGTCGGGAATTGTTATTCAGGTATTATTTATACTTGCTACTAAACAAGTGCTGTAAAGGAATAATATTAATATGCTAAAATGTAGTGTCCAATGCCCTTTCACACAGACACACATTAATTCTGGGATGGAGAAGATAGCACACTCTTCTGTTCCAAAGACTGAATTAATCAGTATACTATAGCTAGTAAAGTCTGAGCTGTTACCTTGTACTGGGATTTTTTTCCCTGACTCTAAATCTGTCTTTCATTACAACTCATTACAATGTTCTTATAAAGAATGTTACCCAATGTAGGAGGTCTTTGATGAAAAGTAGTTTACGAAAAATTTCCAAAATATTTTTTAAACAAAACTGATCTTATATTAATTCACTAGAAAATTCCCATATAATCTGGAAATTTATCAATAATAAATAACAAATAATTTGTTTTTAAAGGTTTCTTGGAGTTTATAGTTTGAAAGCCTTATAGCCCCTTAAACACAGTACTATCCCTTTCTAGTATTTTTGTGTTTAAATTTGGTCAAGGTCAATGATGCTTGTGATTATTCTTGACAACTGTACAATGCCCAATACTGATTCCATTTCTGACACCAGCTGGCGTAAGATTCCCTCTCACATGAATTCATATGTGGCCTGTTCACAATGCGAACATGTCATGAACACTACAAAATTCCACTGCTGTGCTTCTGCTTAATTAGATGTATTTGCATCTAATAGGAAGAGAAGATCAACTTTCTACAATGGTCCCCCCCCCCGTAATTTAATCCTACATATTAAATACATTTAAATATGGACAGTGCCTGAAGGCCTCTGAGTACATGAACTAATGTGGACATTTGAAAAATACTAGTTTGTCATACTAGCATGCCGTACGTCTCTGGCTTTGCAGGAAATACAATCGACATCCAAGTGTTGTCCTCTTTAACTCAGGGTGCCACCTTGCAGTAATTGACCTTTACTTGACCCATGAAAATGGATGGAGTTATTCCAGTCTTAACCATGGAGAAGGTCAGGTTCACACTTGTATCTGAGGACAGCAGAAGGAATCGTCTTAGAGGAAGAAGCTAATTTTTAAAAAGCAAATGTTTATTTACATTGAGTTATTCAGAAATAGGTAAAGATCGGGGAGGAAACAACTGCAGAATCACTCCAGGATATTTTAAAGTGCCTCCACTTAGGTATCCTCGTCTAAATATGTTAACATTATGGCCATTTCCTCATGAGTCACACATTGAATATTTCACTAGAGGCTTTTTTTTTTTGGCTTTTTTACTCCTTAGTTAACACCTATTCCTCTTGGTGTGATATTTAAGCAATTCTCTCTTAAAGATGTCATAGTATTCTTGTATTAGTCCTTATTTCTCTTTTCTTGCAATTCTATGTTTGTTTGCTATAATGAAGTTGTTATAAAATGAATTAATATTTAACTATGATGAATAACAGAAAGAGTTTAATATGTGTTCCTTTTGTCTAGATTAATTATGAACTGATAAAGTGCAAATTTCCTAACCAATTATAACATGTTTTAATTGCACAGAACTTGCTGTCTATAATAGCTGCCTTACTATAATTATAGTTATGAATATAATTTATTCAGTAAGTTTTGTTTTGAAAGGAGAAGATATATCTATTATTTCCTTGATTTTCTCCTTGTCTTGTCTGGAATAAATGTTAGCGTATAGAAAACTAAATGCCAATTCTGGCCAATATGAACCACAATGAATCACCAGCCCACTAAGGAAACCGCCATGTGAGGAAGACCACCCGCCCGTCCTGCCGGAACTGTCTATCCCTCATTCATTACAGGCCCTAACACCCACTGGGAGAAAGTAACATTTGATTCTGATGTGCACCTAACTTGTCATTTTAGTTGCATTAAAAAATTAATTAAAATTCAAGCCATAAATTATTAAAGGGATGTCAATTATACCATTGTGTTGATTATAAAATAGTGTCTTAAAAGGAAATTTTGCAAAATTGACTGATACACCTTTCACCCTCTGTTGTTTCTCCAGTCTCTGATAGGTGCTAGGTATCAGGTAACTGATTCAGGAAAGGAACCGATGCAGAAAGGGTATGACGTATCTATCTATAAACCTACCATAGTAATACCTACCATTTCTCTGAGTAATAAAAATCAATAGGCAATTGGAGTGGTTAGTGAGCTAACTAGCTTTCATTAATGGATTCATATTTTTGTACCTTTTTTAGAAGCACATTTGTGAGTATCTCTGTACTCATGAAAATTAGGTTAACCAGCTAGCAGGGGTTTTGTTTGTTTGTTTGGTTTGGGTTTATTATGTGTCTTACATAAAAGAAAAAATTCAAATTCAAGCCAGCAAAATTTCTTTAAACAGCCTTTTTAATGAAAAACACACTTTTAAATGCCACACAAGCCTGTTGGAAAGATAACTGAAGTCAACTCAACCATTAGTTGATATTGTGTATGATAGCTACCTTTCATAACACATCCAGGACTTCCTCCTATTTCTATTGCATAATAAGAACTGATGTATAATGAAATGATACATGCTCAACAAATACATGTTGAATGAATAAATGAATGAATGACCCTAAAAAATTACCCATTTTTATCTCTAATTGGGTTTCCCCTTCTCAACATAGCTCATTTTCTTCAAGACTGAAAGACACTTAAAACTACTTCTGGAGCTCTTATCTTTCAACGATTTAGTTACTTTGCAAAGTAACAACATTAGGTTAAAATTTATTGGAGTAATTGGAGAAATTACTCTGACTCTCATTCTGTTATACTATCAGCCAAAGAAATGGACAATTCTGAGGACTGATGTATGTGGGAAATTATAATCATGGTTACATTTGGTCCAGAAAAGAATGAAGACTATCACCAAGGATTTAATAATTTAGTTTTTACTGCCCTTTAAAAATCAATTAGTAACTGAGATGTAAAAACCATATCCAACTTACTTTTGGCCTCCTTGTATTGTAGTCAAAAGAAAATATTTTGTCTTTCACAGAATAATTGTATGGGTATACATGTTATTTCTTGGGACAATTTGGATACTGTAAATACATATCTTTATAAAAATGAAAACTTGTATTTTTGCCACTTATAAAGTCAAATGAAGCTATATGTACATTTTTTACTTTCAAGGATTAAGAAATGTTGTTTAAAAAGGATGCACACAAAAATACAGGGCCATAATTAACTAATACAGCCTCTATGTTGGAACACCTTTTAAAAGTATTTTCCCTCTTGATTTAATGATAACTTCTAAACCCTTCAGTTCCTGAGTATGATGATTTTTCCATCCATGGGTGTTGCCTTTCGCTCTCTATATACCAATTCATCACCAGCAAATTTCTTAACTCAATGTCAGGAAGATTTAATCAAAATCAATTAGTTTAGTAACTAATAAGTATACACTTAGGAGTATGGGAGAAGTCAGGTGTGAGTGAATTATTTCACTTTATATTCCTAACACAAATTTAAAATCTGTGATCTTTCCCTTCCTCTCCAAAATAGAAATAAATTGAATATAGTTGGAGCTAACAGCTTTCAACAGTAGAAGACTTTTAAAAAAATAATACTAGAAGCTGCTATGAGTACCTCTTCAGGACTATACTGGGCTTGTCCTACAACTTTAGAATTCTGTTGAAAGAATAGATACTTGAGTCAGATTGCCTAGTTCAAATCCTACCTCTGCCAATTACTAGTTATCAAATCTTGGAATAATTCCTTCCCTTACCTTATTTTTCTCATCTTAATTGGCTATAATAACAGAACTGATTTCATAATATTTGTTAAATAAAAATTAATAACATTTCTTCTAATTAAATGAAGATGCATTGAACTTATTCTGGACATGGGAGTGAATGTGAATAAAAAGGACAAGGAAGCATTTCATTTTTTTTGAGATGCTACTCTTCGTGAATATAAAATCATTGAAAGAAACCAGCAACTGAGTTTCCAATGTCTTGCTGTAATGGAGGTCAAAGCAGAGAACAAAGTAGCAGTGTTCTAAGAACACTTGAACGTGTTGAATGTTTTCTGCTTTATTTATTTTAATCAACATTAACTGGAGGGTATACCAGTCTTATCTTTCACTTATATTTTCTTTTGAAACATTTCTTCAAGGAACCATAAGCACATTAATTAAACCCGGGAAAACTTCAAAGGATGCACTTCACTTCTCATAGGATAAGTTCACATAAGAAAAATCAATTAATTTAAATCCAAGTTTCATATAGTCCCAGTTTTTCAGTTGGGAGATGATGAAATACACAATCTCAGCTCTCCTGTTTCTTTCTGGCATCCATTGTCACTTTCTCTTGGTTTTCTTTTCTGAAGTAAGTGGTTATTTTGATTACCATCAAAAGGCTGAATGGTGTTCACAATTATCGTCTTTCTCCTTCTGACGTTAATTCTATTGTTTAGTAAATTAAGGGAAAAGAACACCAGATGAAACCTGGTATGATTTTTAGAGTTTGGAAAGGAAATCAGTGTTTAGCTTAATTATTACTGTTTATGTACAGATCTAAATATATATATTTGGAATAACCCTTGAGCTTAATTCAGATGTTTAGATATAAGAGTTCCACATAGAGTTAACAGATTTTTCATTAAGGTGTATCTTGCCCTGTCAGTGTATCTTGCCTTGCTTAAAAATATCCTTTTATACTTCTATTTTGATCTATTTAATTTTTTTAAAAAAATTAGTAAGTTTCCAGTATGGAAAATCTCATTTTCTATCATCTAATTTCTTTATACAAAGTCCAACAACTCCATTTAAAGAGCAGAAGAGATCTTCTTTAGATGAGGAGCTATAATAGGGAGCTAATCTTTGCTTATCTAGAACCTAAGAATTTCTTTAAAAAATTTTTTTAAATTTGTTTTTATGTTTATTTTTGGTCTGGGATAATACTCAAAGCATCAATGATCCATTCTCTCACTTTTAGAAAAATATTAGCCCTCATGATGTGATTTTTTTTTCTTTTTTGCTTCTAAGATACACAAATAAGAAACAAACTAAATGAAAGGAAGGTACTTTTTTTTGTTTCTTTTGTTGTTGTTGTTTTTTGTTTGTTTGTTTGTTTGTTTTTAGAAAATGAATGGAGGCTTTGGAAAAGGAAATGATTTGGTGGTGGAGTGGTAGAGCAGATTAATACAACAAAGGATGCCCAGAATTCTTGAGTGCAGTAAAACAGACAAACACACAGCAGAGGGCCTTGCACAGAGTCTGGATATTGCTTGATTTAAAACAAAAAACAAAAAAACACACTGACACACAAAGCAAGAGGATAATGGAATATATTCTTCTATTGATCCAGCAATTTCTCAGAACATCTGTATGTTATCCATCCCATGTAATAAGGAATCAAAATCATCTGTCACTACCCGCTGCCACTGCATTCTCATAACAGCCCTCTATGTCTCATCAGGAAATTAAATTTCTTTTCACACAGGTTTAAAGTTATTTACAAGACAGACTTCCACTGTGCTAGTTCATCCTGCACATTACAGCTAGAGTGTCGCAGCAATTTTCCAACCAATCTTTTTTTCATGGCCTCAATTATGCTATGTATACTTTCCTTCTTACCTGAACTTTCTTTCAGCAATTAAGATCACTTCTCTATTTTTCATGGTCTCTTATGATCCTGTTGCCTGAAGTGTTCTTTCTCTCCCCCCAAAATTTGTCTATTAACTGATTACTGAAATAAATGATTACTAATAACAATTTTATCTTGGAGGAATTTCTGTGAGGAGAAATTTTTTGGCGTTGTTTTGTAAATTACAATACATAGGCATCAGCCATGGCTCAACAGAAATTTTGCAGAGATTTTGAAAGGGTTTAGGTGGCGTATGGAAATGAGTAAAGAGTAAGGTTGAAAGAGAAAAGTGATGGCATTCTACAAGACAGGGCACGCTGTGTAGAATTTGATGTTCCTTAGCTTGCCTTACTGAAGTAACTGAACTATTCAGAAGTTTTATTCTTTCAACTATGACCATAACAATTAACAGGACAGAAAATAACACTGGATCTCCAAGAAGAGCTCTGTGCATAAGCCGTGCATTGGGTTTCCACAGTCATTTCTTGACCAAAAGCATTGTTTTAAAATTTCAGAAATTCTCTTCAGTGTCAACTTCTATAAACTCAAAAATATATATTTGAATATTGAGAAGAATAAGAAACTGATTTTGTTTAGTTACCAAACTTAGAAGTTAGATGTTGCAGTTTTAATTGTATGTGATTTTTTAAAGAATGGTTTAACCAAGTAAGGATACAAAATTTTCATTATTCCATAATGGTTATCTAGTATTCATTAATGCCTTGAAGAAATTATTATTACTAAATTATTTTCATGCCAATAATTACCACTGTTAACATAATAAGATAATTATTATTTGAACTCACTGTATAAATAACACCCAAAATTTTTGTAAAGAACATTTTTTAAATCAATTGAGTTTGCTTTTAATATACTTCTGCTGATAACCACTGTAAAGTATAAATAGTAATGGATTGAAAATAAATATTCTGATTAGTAATGAAACTTAAGTTTCAAAAAATTATTGAAGGATAAAGTTTTTGAAATTTATATGCCTAGAAAATTAATGAAGAAAACACGAAGATTTGCTGTATTAAACAGCTATAAAATCAGTTATAGCTATACCATATTTGTATATTATATTTGTATATTAAAATCCTCAATATAATTTTTATGCTATTAGGAGAAAAATAATGTTTCTTAGAAATCATACTTGCTTCAAGCAAAAAAAAAAATCATTTCAGTGAGAACTAGCTGGAATGAAGCCAAATTTCTAGATCATGGTCAAAATAATGTCATTACCTCCTACATGATTTATCCAGCTTTTTGGCAGTTGAAGGCTTCTTCTATCTAAATACAATTGTGGTAAATGCAAATGAAAAATAACATGGGAGTTATATTTAGAGCTGAAACTATATGTATATAATGGCAAGACCAATTACATCTTTGGTAAAGCACCACCTGGAAAATGGGGATTTTAGTATGTAAGCATTATTATTTGAAACTAGATTTGAAATTTTTCCTAATTGTTTATATGGCAGTTTATATCTTTATTCAAAAGCAATAACTCAGAGTGCATATTTTAAAATGCCACCACAGCTTCTTTACCAAAAAATGGTTTGAGCTTCAAACATTGAGCTAAATTTAGTATTAAACATAGTTTGTTGATTACATGTATTTTATTGTTGATAGTTAAACCAATATATCAATGTATAGCTTCTTTTTTAAAAAATGCAAAAGATAAAGACTATTTCTTATATCTACCCAGAATCTTTTATACATACGAGATCCCTTCCTCATAAATGTTTATAAAATTCACCATGAGAAGCATGAATGAGCCTTTTGCTTCTTTTTTTAAAAGATTTTATTTATTTATTTTTTTTAGAATGAGGGGAAGGGAGGGAAAAAGAGGGGAAAGAAACATCAATGTGTGGTTGCCCCTAGAGTGCCCCCTACTGGGGACCTGGCCTGCAACCCAGGCATGTGCTCTGACTGGGAATTACCAGCAACCTTTTGGTTCACAGGCTGGTGCTCAATCCACTGAGCCACACCAGCCAGGGCAGCCTTTTGCGTCTTGTTGCTTGCAGGATAAAGCTCCGCTCATAGGATACATCTGGGATTTGGGGATTTTGTTGTCATTTTTGTCTTTTTAAAAATCCTCGGTATAAAAGAAAAAGAACAAGAAAGCAAGAAAGAGAGCAATGGTAAGGAGGAGAGCAATTAGATAATTGCTCATTTCTTGAGCCATTTCCATTTGAGTTTAGTGTTTAAGAACAATGTTAATTTAGTGTAAAAGACAATGGGCTTTGCCATTGTTCTTTAGCGTATGATTCATTTGGCATCAAACTCACTAGTTTTTCATAGTTTTATATATTTGCTCATACCATTCTACATCATGAAAAATCCCTCTCTTCTTTTCTACCTGAAAAAGGTTTGCTGGGTCTCCAATACTCTGACATCTCCTTTGAAAAATCTTCCCTTACTCCCCAAGGCAAAGTTGATTGTTCCTCTCTGGAATGGTACACATCTCTATCACAATGCTTTTCACATTGACTTACAAATATGCATTTACATACATGTCTGCTCTCAGGCTAAACTGTCAGCTCCTTACAGCAGGGACTATTTCTTATTCATTTCTGTGTTCCCACCACCTTCTATTATGCCTTTCTTAGTTGGCATTCTAAGAAAGGCTGATTGATATTTCTAAGCATTAATCCAGTCTTTTAGAACTGTAATATATTTATAATAAAATGATATATGATCCCAAACAGGATTTATACCCTTTGGTACTTTGCTTTTCCCCCAAAAGTAGATAGTAATGAAAAAAATGAAGCACCAAATTTAGGAATTAAAACAAGATTAGCTTAAATAATTATCCAGAGTAATATGAATATTATGTTTTTTTTTAATTTAAGATTATAAAATACCCAGAGTAATATTAATATCATATTTAAAAGATTTAAGATTATAAATATTTTTCCACAGTGTTCCTCTGTTTTTCCTAGACAATAGAGTTTTAAAGGAGAAACATCATCAGAGGATATTGTATTCAGTTACATTATAAATGTACATCAAATGAATGGATGAATGAATGAAGCCCAGAGATGTCAAGTGACATATTCAAGTCACATCTGTTAACATCAATACTAGCTAAGACGAGAATCCAAATCACAATGTCAAGCTAAAATTAAATTCTAATTTTAAAATTATGAGGTTTTTGAAACCTCATTAGAAAAGTTACAAAAATAACACAGAGCATACCTGTGTAGCCTTCATTCAGTTTTTCCTAATGTGAACAGCCTATATAATGATAGTACAATTATATAAAACTAGGGTGTTATTAGAATATCGAATTCTTGATTCTACATTACCTTTTATTGTTGGGTCTCTTCGTCCTCAATATTTTATAGTTTCTCAGTCCTAACCTTTCTTTTATGATCTTAACACTTCTGAGGACTGGTCAGTTATTTTAGAGAATGTCCTTCAGTTTGGGTATGTCTGATGTTTCTCATGGGCACACTGAGGTAATACATTTTGGGTAAGAATAAGTAATATGCCCTAACTGGTGTGTCATATGAGGGAATGAATACACATGTACATCAGTATCGTATTACTGATGATGTTAACCTGCAAACTCATCACCTGAAGGTGGTTTGGTCAGGCTTTTCCAGCGTAGGGTGACTATTTTTGCCTTCATAATTAATATGTACCTTAGAGGATATATATATATATATATATATATATATATATATATATATATTTGCTTTTAGACTAAGCAAATGTCCTGCTTCTCATCAATCTTTTGCCCGCAGATTTTAACATTTATCGGTAGATTTTTTTTTAAAGATTTTATTTATTTATTTTTAGAGAGGGAAGGGAGGGAGATAGAGAAAGAGAGAGAAACATCAATGTGTGGTTGCTGGGGGTCATGGCCTGCAACCCAGGCATGTACCCTGACTGGGAATCGAACCTGCGACACTTTGGTTCGCAGCCTGCACTCAATCCACTGAGCTATGCCAGCCAGGGCCATTTATCAGTAGATTTTGTCCTTAACAATTATTCCTATTGTATTTGCCTAATGTGATTTTTGGATGGCCCTCATTTAGTAATTGGAATTCTAAACAGGAGATTTGCCTTTTTCCCTATTTGTTTGCATATTCGATTATACAGTATATTTGTATTAGTGTGTACACATGAGTATATTTTATTTTAAAGATTATTATTCAGTACTATTGTGTATTTTGCTCAAATTATTCCAGCTTCAGCTACTGATAATTTTTTTCCAACTGGTTTCATGTCTATTTGACATGCCCTCATCCTTTTTGAGCGTTTTCTTATTTTTTGACAACATGGTATATTCTAGACTCACCTTCTGTTTATCCTGCTCAGTTCTGAAATGAATCACTTGCTCAAGGAATTTGGGTTCCTTTTATTGGAGAATGGTATTTAGAAACCAAGATCTGGGTGCTATGTATGCATATCCTTCTGGAGGTATTATTGCTTCTAAACCTCTTAATAAACGGTGCTAAGGAATATATGTATGGATACTGATCCATGCACAGACATTTATTCATATTTATTCCTGTATATATTTATAAATATATGAACAATTATTACTAATTAATAATTGCCTTTTCCGTAACCGTTTTTACTCTAATGGAAAATTTTAGCTTTCATTCTCTACAATATAGCTACTTATTAGTTTGATCCTGGTACCCACATCAAGTAGCTACAAAGTTAATAACCCATACCCCTGTAAAAACTGATTTACTAATCAAGGTAAAGTAATATGTACAGTTCTTTTGCCTCATAATATCTCAAAATGTTTTTTCCCAAAGTTACTTTGGTTCGTTATTGTATTCCAGATCTCATTAAGTGTGGTTATGTTTTTCATTTATAACATAACTAGGTTCATTTGTTACTTGTACAGTACAAGAATATATAACTCATATCCTGGGTTATTTTATTTTTTCATTTTTTATTGTTGGCACTATTACAGATGTCCTCCATTTCCCCCTCTTTGCCCACTCCCAGCCCCTGCCCTGGCCCCTGGCCTTCACCACATCGTTGTCTGTGTCCATGGGCTGTGTGTGTGTGTGTGTGTGTGTGTGTGTGTGTGTTCCTTTTAGCTAATGCCTTCCAGTCTCATTATTTTTTAATTTTAACTTTTTATCAATTTGGGGGGAGATTGTGAAAAGTGCTACCATTCTAATAGGGGACACTCTTTTTTAAGTTATTGCTCCCTCTATATTGTTACCACCAGGTTCACATTTCCCCCTTGTCCTCTGTCTTTTCTCTCCCATTCCCTGCATTTAACCACTTTCTTTAGCTTCTGATTTACACTTTCTGTATTTCTTTGCACAAATGGGCTGATGCATTTTTATTTCCTCATATCCCCTTTGTTTTTACAAGAAAAGTAGCTACTATAGATGTGCTTACAATTTGCCTTCTTCATTTAACAGATTTTCCTGGAAACCACTCCAACTCAGACTTCACAGAGACATTGCTTATTCTTCTTTACAGCTGTGCATCATACTCTGTTGTGCTGTTCTGACACGAAATATCAATACCAGCTTTCCTGTGCCTGAGCATTAGGCTGTTTCCAATGTTTTGCTACTCAGTTGTCCCAGCACCTTTTATTAAGAGCTTACCTTTACTGCAATAGTTTGAGATGTTACATTTAGCGTGTGCCAAGTTTTAGACTGTTTCTGGATATTGTACTCCATTTTTCTGGATTATTTGTCTACTCGTGTGACAGTAATGCACCTTTTACTTCTAGAGGCTTTATAATATATTTTAGTGTCTAAGAGGACTAAGTCCCTCTTGTAATTTTTCTTTTTTAGTGTTTTTCTGGCTATTTGTTTATGTTTGTTAAAATGAACTTTAGTATCAAAATGTCTAACCCCATAAAATAGCTCGGTAGTGTTTTTATTGGGATTTCATTAGGTTTACAAATTAACTTAGGGAGGGCTACAAAGAGATAGTATCACTTTTTCTTTCATTGTTATGCCACTAATTATTTTTTGTCATCTAATTGTATTGGCTGATATCTCAAGTATATTTTTGAGTAGTAGTATATATAGTGGCCATGCTTATCTTTTCCCCAATTTTAGCTGATAAGCATCTACTATTTTCTCATTAAATAATATATTAAATATTGGCTTCTGAATTCCACCTATATAGGAATTGTATATTTATGTGTGTGTGTGTATATACACACATATATATATGCATATTTATATGTGGATATATGGCTCATATACATATGTATATATTATCCCTCAGTTTTATTTTCTTGTGGTTTTAAAAGTATTGCAGAGTGTTCAATTTTGTCAAAGTCTTTTCAAGCATCTATAGAGATAATCATGATCCTCCCCAGCCCCAGAGATCTATGACATAATGTGTGATAATAATAAAATTCTCACTATTGAAGTGATTTCCCATTCCTGGAATAAAGTCCATTTGGTCATGGCACATTGCGTTTTAAGATGGTATTGGATTCTGTTTATTAATATTTTATTCTGTAATCTTGAATTAATTTGGGTGATACTCTTCTCTTGTTCTATTTCTTTGTAAGTATTCTGGTAGGTAAAAGTCCACTGTGAAATCCTCAGGGTCTGGTGCTCTTTATGGTTTATTTTCAGATTTACAATTTGTATGGAGTCAATTAAGTAATATCCACCTTGCCAGGAACACTGTGTAGCTTTTCAAGTGTATTACAGCAGAGCCCTGCAGAACAGTGTGTCTGTGTGTGTCCGTGTGCTGTGTGCGTTCACGTGACTCACCACCGCACCGCCTTTCCTTGACCAGGGAGCTAGTGCTTCTTCTCTCGTTGATTGTCTCTAGAAAACGGTATTTTAATTCATTAATTAGATCGACTATTTCTATATTCTCCTTTTCTTCTTTTATCTTTATTTTTTTCCATCTTCGTGATACTTTGTTGTTTTTTGTTACACGTCTAGTGTTTTGAGAATAGAATTTAATTCACTTAGTTTAATTCTGTTATTACTGAAAGTGGTTAGTGAAATGATGTTTTATTCTATATGTAGTGTTTTATTGTAATTTTTATAAATGTTATCATTTTAACTTGAATTTCTCCTTTTACCTAAAGTTAGTTAGTAAAAAGCTCTTTTTTTAATGTCCAGATGGAAAGGCCTTCCTTATTTTTAAAAAATATGTATAATTTCCTATTTTATTGCTTTATAATTATAAAGTGTTACACATCATATTATTTTACTTTATGGAAGATACTAATACGTTCTTTGAAATATAATGTGTGATCAATTTTTGTGGACATCTTGTGAGTACCTGAGAACAATACGTATTCTGTATTCACAGAGAATAGATGTCAATATACGTCCATAGAACCTACCCTGTTGGTCACACTGGTTAGATCCTCTAACTCTTATTTCTTTTCTGACTTGTACTGAGAGAGGCATATTAAAGCTTTCTATTATCAGTGTTTTCTCTTGTTGCATTCTCTTGTAGATTTTGCTTCATAAATGCCAGTTGTCATCTTATTAGACTCTTTCCATCTCCATGGATGATTTATAAAGCTTTTCCATTTAAAGAATTGTAGCGTGCATTGGAACCACCAACTGCTGTCCATGAAAATAAGACCCTCTTGATTCTTCAATATAAAATCCCTTGGACAGACTTTAAAGCAGATATATCCTACCTCAAAATAATTTCTGTACAATTTTTATATCAGGTAATTGTATGCAAATAGTCTGTACATTATTTAGAAATACTTTATTTCAAAATTAGATTATTATTATTTAATATTTAACATTGAATACTTTAGACATTAAAACACTGATATTTCATAAGATGTAGTTCAGAGGATCATTTTAAGGGCTTATAATACAAATGCATAGCCTTATCTCTGGGATTTTGGTTCAGTATATCAGCATGTGGCCTAGAACTCAAAGGCAGAAAATCTGGAACTACACCAGAAACCACTGCATTGCAATCCACTGGTTTGCAAGTGTTTACCTTAAGCAAGGTTTTATTTCTCACCCCATCACTTTGTTATCCAGGCGCAGTCAAACCTAGTAGGGTGCTTTGCTGATAAATATCCCCCTTCTGGACCTCTTTACATTTTGACTTGATCATTATGATATATATTCAACAATTTAAAACATACTTAGGTTGACACTAGGCAACATTATGGCTTTCTCCTGGATAAAATATAGTAATTTCCTTAAATCTATTGTGCTTATCATCCCAGACAAAATAAGTCAGACAAGCTGGACTAACATCTTAATGAACACCTATAAATAAACTGAACTATGTAATTATTGAACACATTCATTCATTCATTGTAGTTGTTGCCATCATCATCATCCTAAAACTTTTTATACTGTAAGTATCTGGGCCCTTAATAAAGACTGTGGGTCATAAAGAAAATACAAAGAATGAACATGAATAGAGATTATTTGAAAACCATCCAACAATACAATAACCATTTAACTCATTCAAGCAACAGAAATATTAGTTAGAAGCCCAGCTCTAATGGTTTGGAGTTTTCCTTGACTCCAACATTGCTAACATCACTCTATGTCAGGTAGGGCAACATCCTGAAAAGTCTTCGTTCTTAGTTTTTAATTGTTTTGCTAAAGCTTCAGGCACAGTTTCAAATGAGCCTAGTTTACAAAATTGTTAGACTGAAGTCTCATTCCAACTGACAAATGAAAGCAGTTCATCCCTACAATTCTCCACAAAATACCAAGGAAAATAATAGGTGGTATCACTTTCTATGTTGTATTTGCACGGCGGTTTCTCTGGTAAGCTGGTAGATGAAATATTTATCATCTCCTTCAGTTGTAAAATAGAGGCAGTGGTAAGACTGATACTGTGTGTTTGCATATAGCACAATGACAGTCATTTTTACAAAATAATTCTGGTATAATTTGGATGGATGCCTGAAAATGTTGATCTTCTGTTTCAGTGGCAAAATAGGGGTACACAGTGGGAATGCCCTTCCATGGGCTTTCAACGTGAATCTCTGAGAGGACTTAGAATCTGGGGAAGAAGTTCAAATCTATCTTCATTTAGACAAAGATTTCTCTACAAACTACTTTTCAATTTAGATATAAATATAAGCTTTGATTTCCCTTCATAATGTATATAAACACATACAGCCTCCTCTGTCCTTGTTTCAGAGGTCTTCACTTGTGCTATTGGATGAAAGCAGAAGTCAGGAGAATTAGATTCGTTTGAGAAATGACCAAATTATTATTGCCCTGCAGCAGGACACAGTTGGAGTTTATCAGTGAGTCATTTCATAGCCTCTGATAATATGTCTATCTCCTGAATACATCCTCTGCTAATATTCTTATAATATCCAAAGCAATTCTATGGAAGAATTATCAGCAAATTGTTCTCCTGCAATGGAAATAGCTTAATTCATTGAAGGTAAAGAAAATTTCATCCATTTTTACTCCATACATAGCAGATGTTAATATTAAACAAAGGAGATACTCAATGTCTTTCCATATTTTGAAGTAAAATGAAATGTCCAACTTCTATTTTATTTCAGTTATTTACTATAAATAAGGCTAAAGGAGAATCAATAAAATTATTTCACTTAAGAGTAATTATCTTCATAAATATTTAAATACCAATTAAAAAACAAAATTTTTGCTATTCAACAGATACCTTTCAGTGAAATACATGAACAAAAATGTTGCATTTATTTCAGAGTTTTGAATGTGTCAAAAATGCCCTGGTATATTAAACAGTAATTACAACTAATAAACATTTATTTGCACAAATACTGATTTGAGATAAGGTCATTGTCATCAGATCCTGACTCTAAGAAAACAGACAGCATAGCTATAATAATATCACACGCACTGTTAACAGTATTTAAGTGAGCAACCATTTTGAACAGTGTGCTTTGTGCAAAGGCCCATGTGATAGTGACTTTTTACCCCATCAGTTCTCATTGAAACAAACAAGGTAGGCAGAAAAATATTAAATGTGCTCTAGTCCAACTTCAGAACTAAAATTTGTCATGCAGTGATTATTTTCAAAGCATTAGTTTTGTTGATAGATGTTCCACATTTATAATAATCACTGAGTATTAGAGAAATAATTTTAGGATTCTTTTTTACCAAAAGAGGAGAGTAAAATTTTTGTGAGCCTAAGATCTGCTGTGGTCAGACTTAAGCTCTGTGATCGTAAAGCAATGCTGGAAATAGTAATGTAGCAGTTACCATGTATTCAGCATGTACTTTATAGCGGACATGTTGCTGTATGCTTTACATTGATCTTGACAGTTGAAAATCACAGCTAATACATTGGACATTTTTGCATGTGTAAAAGCCAGTCTCAGAAAATTAGTTAACTTATTCAGGATTAATTCTCTCCATATATATACTCATTTCTACAAATTTCTTGTCTCCTTGGTTAAGGTAAATCTTTGAAAAAGTGTTTTAATCATGTCATGTAAATCATGATATAATGAAAAAAGAGTAATGGCAACTATCTGGGCTTTGGGAGGTAATAGTGAGGAAATTATACTTTACCTGAGGGACATCATTTGGCCCTGAGTGTGTCTGGGTCCAGTGTAATTGTGGGCTACTTTGTAATGGGCTTTGATTGTATCCGGCTTTCTACCTTGCTGCAATAAACAAGACTGTGTATCTGATGAGAGTCACCGCTGTAAGTGTGGTACCACCGATGATGCCACGTGCAGCCCATGGAACAGTTGTTTGATGAGCAATGCCTGAAGGCATACCACCTTGCCCTTTACTTACCTGCTTTACAAGAAAGACTCTTTGGTATCGCATGAGGTGATGATGGAGTAATTACACGTTATTTTTTTCTATTGGAAAAATTACAAAATATTCACACTTTTTAAAAACTAAAAAACGACAATAGACTATTTGGTGAAGATGACACCTGCTCCGCATTTCCACGCATATGACTGTTTTGTCTCATGGTCCCTTTTTTGTCAGATTGAACTACAGGGAAGTCTGAATGTACATTGAATTGAGTAAATGTTAATGTGGTTCCTTGTGTCCAATTTTCATTTTAATTCAAGCTGTTCAGAACAAATTATGGTTTTTTTAAATCCTTATCTCAAAACTTTAATTTCAAAACAATCTTAAGAAACCATTCAGATACCAAATTTACTGAGAACAAACTCTGGGTCAGATACATTGTTCGAGACTTGAGGACAGAAATAAATTATTTAGTATTGGTTGAATATACAAATTAATAAATGGGTATTCAGGGTTTCTTTTCACGAAGATCATGGTCTCCATGTTAGTCTATGAATCAGTTTCAGGGGAGTCTTCAAATCCTAAAATTATGTGTAAATCATTATGGGTCTAAGGATATGAATATTTTTCTCTGGAGGATGTTCATGAATTTCACTAGATTCTCCAAAGGTTAAAAATGTAAACAAAGTTAGTAATTAGTCATCTGCTTTCTTGGCAATGGAAATAGGCTAATATTAGTGGTACATGTTTATTATGCAAAGAAATTTGGGGTTAAAAGTATTGTGACTTGACTAATGTCAAATGACTATTTAATGGCAGATCTGAAATAATAATTTGCCTTTTGACATTGTGCAGAACCACTTCCCACCATTTATTTATCTCATTGGCATTACCTCAATTTTTGTTCAAACTAAAATGTTGGCTAGCCGTAAAGCCCAAAGCATTTTTTCCTACATTCTCTTCATCTGTGAACTGGAAATATGGGTTTTCATATGCTTCCATATTTAATAGGGAAAAATCCCAACCCAGCATTAGACATTCAAACTCTAATTCAATTGTTATTTCTGCTCTGTTTTTTGTAAGAAGCAAATGACAACCAGAATTTTGAACATGTAACTTCCTGGGGGAGACCTAATCTCAGAGCATGCTTTACCCAAGTCACAAAGTCCTTGATGTCTAGTGATCTCAGATCATAAAGATACATCACAAAAGAGAGATTCCACTGTATTTCCCCCATTCTCCACTAAACAGGACAAGAGCATACGCAAACAGAAATCTAGATATTTCAGCTGGGTTGGGCAAGATATTCTTGGTAGGCCTGTAAACCAAATCATTGAGTTAATCTGAAGAGCCTGGCCTCCACACATTCTAGTACCAGTCAAATGGTTGGGGTTGCATTTTTTGCTTGTTTGTTTGCTTAACATTCAGGTTTGGTTTCTCAATGAGGAAAAGGGTGTTTTTCATTTATCAGTTTTAATGATGGCAGCTTAGTGCTTTCTTACATGACCTCAGAAATTGTCACCTCTCTCAGTGCATAATATGTACACCTGTGTGAACAATGATTAACTTTTTTTATAAACCTTATATGATAACTATATTAGAGAGTTTACTTATTTCTAACTGAAAATTGGAAGGCACCAACTTTTCCAGAAAGATAATGCACCTTTCCTATTTTACGATAAAGAGTAAAGTTCACATTACATCTCATGTATTTGTCTAACATTTTCCTGCTGTAAAGCTAAAAAATAAAAGGAAATTAGGTCAGTCTTAGCCTTTATAGAAGGCATTTTTACTCTGACACGCCACTGGGTGGAGTACACTGCTAGCCCAGAGTCTAATATTACTGCGTTACAGGGCGTTTCTGTGCCAGAAGAGAGAAACTCCTAATCAATTTTGAGGTTTTGTGTATTGTTTTAAAAAGCTGGACATGTTTAATAAAGGCCAAATGACTAGAATATAATACCAACATTGAATATGCTCTGGCATTATAACTTTCAAGAGTCAATCCATCTTCTCTAGGCCCATGGGAGATAAGGTTTGACACCCTGCCTAGAAAACTCCGAGAGATTTATTTGGAAGAAGGCCATTTTATGTTCTGGTCAAAAGAGCAGCTGCAATTTGGGCTGAATTAGTGCTTTAACTCTACATGGAAAGGCATAAAGCTTATTTTTTATAATGGAATCACACCGTATCCAGATATTGAATTTGACTTTTCATTTGATGTTGCTTTGATACAGCTTATTTTGGAGCTGAGCCTTAATCTGACAATAAAATGAACTTCTGTCACACACTCTGTGGGACTATTGTTGTTGATAACATTTACCTGAATTTGGCCTTCAGAACATTATGGATGAGAATAATTCCTTATATGATAGGTGTATATAATTTTCAGTTTTCCCCACTCCCTTCTTGTCACTTTCATTCTTCCACTTTAAATTCAGGGAAAATGGCATTTACCAATCAAGCCTGAAAATTTGCAATCTTACAAATTTATTGTACCTCAAAACTTTGCAGTTTAATACAATTGTGGCATTTTATAAAACTATTCAGAATCTATCATTTTAAATGTGTACTTCTATGTCTCAAGTAGAGATATTTACGTCCTTTGAAAGACTGGCTTCTCAGTTTGACAATTGCCTTCTCTTTGTTTCTTTTCTTTCTTTAATTCACTTTCCTACTTACAGGATATACCTCATGGTACCTCTAAGCTTTCAGCTCCCAAACCTCGCCCTGCAGCCTTCGTGTTTCCAAACCACTCCTCCCGCTCCATTGCCAGTCTAAAGTGAATTCTCTTTTACCTGCGTATTTCTAACAACATCATATTTTCACTTCTCTTAAATTTTCTTTCTAATGCTGTTAAGAATTCTTTATTTTTCTTTCCCTCCCCCTGCTCACCCCGGCTCATCCCCTCTCGCCCAGCCCCCAGGTATTACATCTCATCTATTTCTCTATACCGAAGCCGTGGTTTACCCAGGGGAGGGACTTTCTCATACACACCGCTCAATGCTATGATGATTTCAATGGTGCCAGCATATTTTAACCACATCATTATCATATAGTCCCAAAGCCTCACTCACTGAAAACAACATCTTTAAAAGGATTTTGTTTCCATTAATCAATTTTAGAACGTGAGATTCAAGCACATAAGGCATTTATTAGAATGTTCCCTACTTGTTCCCACATTCATGTCATTCTCTTGACTATCTAAGAAAAAGGAATTGTGCAAGAGTCTTTTCTCCCTCCATGCTTACCTCTCCTTTCTATATCCCACGGAGCCCCCCCCAAGTCTATTCTTCCATACAGTAGTTAAATCAGAGCATGCGGCAGGACGGCATTGTGTGAACTGGTGGCCACACAAGTACTTTGTATTCACTGGAGGTTTAGAAGTACAGCAGCTGCATATAAATATGCATAGTTGAGAGATTCATGATGGTGCCACATCATTCTAGTGCTGGTTGGCTGCAGTGCAGGCACTACAAATCAATGAACATTTTCCCCATCCATCAGCTGCTCGCCTGCAAGCAGACAAAACACTTACAATGCCAGAAACCCACAGAGAGCTCCTTAGTGAACGAAACCTCACTGTCACAAGATTTAAAATAGTCTTCTTCCTCCCACTCCGAACCTCCACAGCTCTCGACCTCAAATGTCTTTTTTAATCCAATGTGGATCGCAAGCCCTTAAAAAATAACACCAGGAAAGAAAGCGGGAGGTGGGGGGGAGCACTAATAAATCAGGATTTTGAGAGTCTTCACATTACACTTGTCAAAAACAAAGGATCCTTTGAGCATTAACCCTTTTAGAGAATAAACCCATCATAAAGATGAATTCCCTTATGTTGACTGTACTGCTTTATACTTGTAGGGTTAAAGTGTTGCACCATTTAAGTATGCAAAGTATTGTGCCATGATGTGGTCGACATTTGTAATTTATCAGTAGTTATTTGATGGGCTTGATCTTAAAGAAGTTATGATATGCTGATACAAGAAAAGTAAACCATAGATATATTTAATAGAAATCATGTTTTCTCCCGTTGATTGAGCTATTTTTGCAGAGGGCTTAGATATATTTATATGGTGAATCATTCAATCAATGTAGAAATTTTAATAAAAGTTTAATCTTGTTTAATGAAATTTTATATGCAGTATGTTATCAAATCAAATGTATATTTATTGGTGAAAATATAAATTTATTACTTCTAGAGAACAAGTCTATTTTTTATTTTTAGATGGATTATCATTAACAACAAAAACAGCTTATTCTTGTATAGAATGAGTACCTAAGTTACTTAAAAGTCTGTATGTAACCCTTGCCAATCAAGTTTCTAATAAGAATTAATCTATTCAATCTCATTTATTTAGTCATTCATTTATTTTTTCAACTATTTGTCAAATACCTACTGTGACACAATGGAACATAAAATAATGTATGATAATACCTATACACCCTGTTTTGAAGATGTGACTATTCTGGTTGGGGAAGATGGGAAATACGGCTATAAATTACCATGTGACTTTAAAATTTTGAAGAAATGTCTAGTTTAGATTTTGGCATGTTGAACATACTTAGTAAACATTTAATAAGTGTATAGGACATACTGATTTAAAACCCACCTAGCTGATTAATAAGTTTGATTACCATATTGCAGGAAGGGTAACACTAAATACAGTGGAAGTAGTTGTGATTATCCGTACCTGTAGCTCAGAGAAGCTGACTGACATGCGTACAGTTTATTTGCTTATTAGCAACAAAACCACACTTTGAACCCTTATCTGCCTAACTCCAGCATCCATCCATTCACTTTCACAAAGCCATGTTGAATTACAAGACAGAATGTGATAATTACACTACTAGATCTGAGGAGGTAAAGATCACTTCCAGCTGGGATGACCAAAGAAGACATCATTAAGAAGGAGTGGCATTTGTGCAGGCCTTTGAAGAATGGGCACAGGAACAAAGCAAAGTCCACAGGCAGGGGTTAGCGATGGTGAAATCTTATGACTCCAGAAAACAAGTTGCCAGGCAGACGGACATTGCTTTCAGTGAAGTGGATGCTGTAAATAACACCACTATTTAAAGAATTGCCAGCCAGACTCCTTACTTCTTAGAAATGGAACCCACACATGGATTTATATTTCAGGTTTTAAATGAAAGTCAGTTAAACTGCCTCAAGCTCAGTTTCTTCATTTCTAAAGTAAGGGCTTGAACCAAATACCCAATGAAGACACTGCTAAGGAAGACTCTTTCACGATGCTTTTGTTTTCTATTTTTTCCCCAAGATGTTAGAAGTAATTGATTCAATGTATAACAGTTATAACCTGTGTATATGTAGTTATTCTCAGACCACAAAGCATATATAGGTATTTACATATTTATATCTATATGTCTACCTCTATCTGCTTATATACCAGTGATATGCCTAATCTAAGCTCTAAATTTAATTTTAAGAGAGCTTGGGCTTGCCGTGTATTTTTCACCATTTTGCTTTTCATTAGTATTTGAATGCATACCTATATACATAGGTATAATAGGAAACATATAATGAGAAAGTAGATCTATATTAAGGGCATGATGAATTCAAGTTCTGAGGATTATGCCTTCTCATACCTGTTTCTATATTTCAACTAGGAAAGGATATAGAGGTTGGAATATTGGATATTAATTCATCAATATAAAGGCATGTTTGTGGGATTTGAATGTTTTTTATTAGATTTACATGTTTTTCACCTTTCTAGACTATAACTCAGTATTCAAAACCAGACTTTCATAATGTATGTCAACTATGTATCATTATATATAGATTACAAACATGGAGTATGTACATGCACATGCATGCATGCATGTAAACAAGTTAAGGGAACATGAGAACTTAAAGGAATGATACAATAATTATTTTTTCCTGACTTCAAAATTTTTTTTCTGTCAACATTCTCCCCTGATTTTCCTCCCAAACAAGAAAACAGAACAAAGAAAGAGAAGTGTTCTGTTTGAATTTAGGGTGAGAAGAAAATCAAACGTGCTTGTTCTCATAATTTTTGCAAAGGCTTCTAAAGGGATATGAGTGGGGCACTCTTCCTTGAATAGAATTGCCCTGGATGGAATTCCATCCTGCCATTGTTGCCGCCAGGCACGTCCAGGGGGAAGTGGATGTCGTGGGAGTCCCAGACTCTTTCATTTTCCATCTTACACTTTCTCTTGTGTCCTGAAATTGTATGTTTTGGTAACACTTATTGGATTTCAGTCTATTTGGAAATGAGCCGAACTTACTAAGTTTGTTTTAATAATCTGAATGAAACAGAAGCTCATTTCCAGCAAACAATGTGATGCTTTGATCATTTTAATTCTGATTTGGATATTAGGTGGGGATAGTTTAAGCTCATTTTGGTTAAATTAATTTATGGTCGAATTAGCTAATTTCTTAATAAATATTTACTGAGCACCAATTATATTCATTAGTGCTGAGTCTTAAGATGAAATATTAACAATGTTTCTGACCTTGATGGCTTATGTTTTCTGTGAAGAGATCAAAGTAAATCCTCAAAAAGTTAACCAATGTAGGGCCCTACATCCATATTAAATGCTAAATGAGTAATGGGTGTACAAAGTTCTTTGGACATTCAGAGACTAGAATCTACATAAGTTCTGTCATTTTTAACTAGATAGTGCCATCACCACTTCCTAATGGGAGGAACCTCTCAACATGAATTTGCTTTCGAGGACGGACCTTCTGAACAGATTCAAGTGAAAACCACTGCTCCAGGCAATGAAAATAAATGAAAAATTTTAAGCTGATAATTACTTAATAAAAAGAAGATAAAACTGGATCAATGGGTAGAATGCAGCAAATTTTACTATCATAACAGGAAAATGTCCCTTCTTACAAAAGATACAAGTACTATCTTGTAGGTATAATTTTGAGATAGAAAAATATTAATTTTATGAAGGCATTTATGGTGAAAAGCCTGAGTTACTTTTAAGAGGGGTCATTGATTTTTGTGAATAAAATTATCAAACTTATACCATGTAAAAATTAAGAATAAATGTTGTTTGTAATTTCAAAACCAGTCATGAAATTCAGTGCTTATATTTCAAGAAAAAGGTACATGAAAAAATACCAAGAAAGCACGAAAACATTTTTTTTCTTTTTTTATTGAATTTACTGTGATGACATCAGTCAATAAAATTTTACAGGTTTCCAGTGTACAATTTTATGACACATCTTTCGTACATTGCATTGTGTGTTCACTGCGAAAAGTCAAATCTTCCATCATCATATATTTGACTCCTTTTACTGCCCGCTGTCCGCTTCCCTCTGGTAACCATCGTACTCTCGTCTGTCTGTGATTTGTGTTAGTCTTGTTTGTTCATTTGTTGCTTTGATTATGTATCCCACATATGAGTAAAATCATATGATTCTTGACTTTTCCTGTCTGACTTATTTCACTTATCATGATATTCTCAAGATCCATCCATATTGTTGCAAATGGCAGCATTCCCTCTTCCCGTATGGCTGAGTAGGATTTCATTCTGTAAGATTATGTACCACATTTCTTTATCCAATCATCTATCAAAGTACACGTTGGTTGTTTCCATGTCTTAGCCATTATAAGTAATGTTGCAGTGAATATAGGAGCACATATATCTGTACAAATAAGCGTTTTTAAATTTAGGGGGTAGATAGCCAAAGAGGGGTTTCTGGGCCATATGGTAACCCCATTCTTAATTTCTTGAGGGACTATCATACCGTTTTCCATAATGGCTCTACCAGTTTACATTCCCACTAACATTGAATGTGGGGCCCCCTTCTCCAAAACCTCTCCAACACTTGTCATTCATGTCTTGTTGGTGATAGCCATTCTAACAGATGTGAGGAAGTATCTCATCGTACTTATGATTTGCATTTTTATATCTTACTACTGGAACTTGGACACAGTTTTAACTTAAAAGTCCTTAAATCTTTCCATTTTTCTTAGGTACCATCTATATAATCATCTAACTGAGTAACAAAAAAGGTGTAGAAAAAAGTTAGGTTGGAAGCATCATTCAGATTGTGAATTGCTTCAAGGTAGTCCATTTACTCCCTCAGCAAATTTGGAAATGTATTTCAAATCATATAAACTTCATATTTCTCAGCAACAACTTGGAAAATGGTAATTGTCAGCTAATCTACCTTCCAGAATTATTGCGAGGGTTCTGTAAAAAGTACAAAAGGGACTCCAAAAACCCAAATTATCTTCTGGAGAGCAGGCTTTTGTAGTACATGCTTCCCCCACTAGGTGAATGTTCTAGGAACTCCTCCGTATCACTGTACCAGCTGGCATCATTGTTAGAGGCTGCATTCAGCTTCAGCAATTTTTTTAAGACTCTTTCAGCTCATTTACCCATTTCATGATGGTTATCGCACTGAGTGTTCAGCAGCTTTTGACCAAAAACGCAATGACCCCATGCCCCACCCTCCCTATTCACCTGATCTTGCCCTGAGCAACTTTTTAATGTTTCCTCTGATAAAAAAAAAAGTCCTCAAAAGGTAACAGTTTGCCAATGTGGAGGAGATGAAACAAAAATGGCAAAAGCATTAAAAGGCATCAAAATTGACAAGTTCAAAAAAAGCCTCGATAGGTGTATTAGCATCAAATGGAGGGTACTTTAAAGGTGACTGAAGTTTAAACATGTAAGAATAAGTTACCAAGTTTTTAGATATAAATTCTGTTTTTTCATCCCCCCCTTATAAATGAGGGTGCTCTAAAAATGCTGATGTCCAAATTTCAGACATTGTCATTGCTATTATATTGCCTTCTTTGTGCTATATTTTTTTCTCAGTGTTCATCAAATCAAGACTGTTTTAAATTGTACCTTCTGATACATTTTTCACAGAAATGGTTTTATTTCTTTATGCTTTTATTCTCTTATACTATTGATATTAGTAATTTGGTATATTTGATACATATATACTGATATATGCACTTATTATTTTAATATGTGGCTAGAGGAAAGGTGAAGGATACTTAAAGTTTACAAAATCAATCACTAGAAAAAAATGGAATTATGGATAAAATAATGAGAAAATAATAAAAATGAATGATCAGAATGTAAGAGATGAGCTTTGTAATGGTTTATTGAGCACTAAATTACAAAATCACGCTATTAAAATATAAGTGTGAAGAAATAGTTGTAGAACCAGTATCTTAAGATTTAAAAACTATTTTTACATTTAAATCTTACTATTGATTCCACAAGAAAATACCACATGGCTGGAATTTTGTTATCTAAACAAAGATAAAATTGGGTGAAAAATTAATTTGGACTAAATTGACATTCCATTGTCAGTACCCAGGCGTTGTATATTCAGCTTCCAAATGGAATTTTCGCTACCCAGAAAACTTAGGTGACAGGACGGACACCGTCTCCTCCATGGAGTGACTTGTTTGTTTCTTAAGCTGCTTGGGTCTGGATAATAATTTGAAAATATTTCTCACCTCTCATTTGAAATAACAAAGGGTTTTTGTTTTGTTTTGTTTTTTAATCTGCTGTTGCCTAACTCACTCACTGGTTCTCATAGACAAAGCCAAGAAATTTCCTTCTATTTAGTCAAAGTAATGCTTTGGGTTTTAGAATCAGGCACTGAAAGTTCATATTTTAACTGTACCATGTCATGCCTAAGGCATGCTGCTTAATCTCTAACTTTCAGTCTTGTACCCTGTGAAAATAGAGATTCTATCAAATTCTTCCAAATTTCTCATAAAGATGACATGAGATACGTAGAGCACAAATGAACTGGTTTGATGCCTCCCCTGTGTTGAATGCTTAGTAATTATTAGTGCTGCTATCCAGTTATTTATTCATTTGGTATTTATCTGTCACACACTGTGCTAGGAAGTGACAATATGAGGACGGATTGGACACATTCTCTCCCCTTAAGGAACGCTCAGTGTGGTGGATGACAGAGAAGCGAGACAGACCAAGGAACAGGCAATTATAATACAGTATAATGAGCACACTGAACGGTAGGCAGAAAGAGCTAATGGAGCACATAAAAATATATAACTCAGGTTTGAGAGAAGGCAGATGTTTGTCCATTGGTTTAAACTTTTGTCCCCTAACAACTATTTATTTACTGCCTAGTATATACTGGTTAGTGTCTTACAGGCTGGAAATATTATAGTGAGAAGAAAATCAAATACTGTGTGTTTTCTTGGGACAGGTATCATCTTATAAGAGAAGACAGTGTTCAAATAATTACTCCAATAAATATAAAATTACAACTGTACAGTTGCTTTCCCAGTGTTTCTCATTGGGGTAATTTTGTCCCGCCCAGGGGGCAATTGGCAATGTCTGGAGATATTTTATATTGTCACAGCGAGGGAGGTGCTACATGCATCTAATGGGTAGAGGCCAGGGTACTGCTTGACATCCTGAATGCACAGAGAGGTCCCATAGACAGGGAAGGAGAATCACGTGTCACATGCCCCCAGAGCCGGGGCCAGTGTGCAGCTGTGCTGTGGAATTATGGGCCTGAAACCTGTGACATTTTGTTAACCAGTGTCACCCTAATAACTTCAATTAAAAGATGAAAAGTAAAAATTTTTTTCTGTAAAAATATTTATGTATTTTGGACATTTAAATCAAATAATTCATGGGGCATCCAATATTCTTTTTTAAATCTGTATTTTATTGATTATGTTATTACAGTTGTCCTGATTTTCTCCCCTTTGCCATTTCTCCCCCTATCCAGTGCCCACCACTCCCTCATGTAATCCCTCCACCACATTCATGTCTATGGGTCACGTGTGTAAGTTCTTTGGCTACTCCATTTCCCATACTGTACTTTACACCCCCACAGTTATTCTGTAACTATCTATTTGTAGTTCTTAATCCCCTCACCTCTTCACCCATTCTTCCCTTGCCCCCCACCCCTGCATCTGGCAACCTTTTTGTAACTAAATTCTTTTCTCTTGCTTTAAGAATCTCTCTTTATCTTTGACCTATGGCCTTTTAATAACTTGTCTTGGAGTTGGCCTTTCTGCATCCATCACAATTGGGATTCTCTGTGCTTCCTGGACTTGCATATCTATTTCCTTTACCAAATTAGGGAAGTTTTCTTTCACTATTTTTTCAGATAGATTTCCAATTTATTGCTCTTTCTTTTCTCCTTCTGGCATCCCTATGAGATGAATGTTGGACCCCTTGAAGTTGTCACAGAGGCTGTATATGCTGTCCTCATTTTTGGGGGGGGTGAGGGGATTCTTTTTTCTTCTTGCTGTTCTCTGTGGCTGTTTTTTGGTTCCTTATGTGCCAAATTATTGATTTGATTCTCTGCTTCATCCATTCTACTCTTGTTTCCCTGTAAATCATTTTTCATTTAAATTAGTATATCCTTTGTTTCTGACTACGTCTTTTTTTATGCCGCTGAGGTCCTCACCATGTTCCTTGAGCATCCTTATAAAAAATGTTGTGAACTCTGCATCTGATAGGCTGCTTATCTCCATTTAGTTTAGCTCTTTTTCTAGAGTTTTGATCTGTTTTTTCATTTGGGCCATGTTTCTTTGTCTCTTTGTTTTGGCAGCCTCCCTTTGTTTGAGTCTGTGTATTAGGTAGAGCTGCTTTGACTCCATGTCTTGGTAATGTGACCTAATGTAAGGTGTCCTGTAGGGTCCAATGGTACACCCTCCCCTCTCCCCCAAGCTGGGCACTCAAGGCATGCCCTTTGTGTGGGCTGAGTATACTCTTCTCTTGTCATTGACACTTGGTAGCTGTTGGCAGATCAATGGGAGGGATTTACCCAGGCCAGTCAACTGCAATGGCTGGTTGTGTCCACTGACCACCAAACCCCACCCTCCATGGAGGATAACCTGTGCAAGGGAAGGATGGTGGTGCTTCTAAATGTCTGTAGCTGGGTGCACTGGCCCTGGGGTTTCCCAGGTGGTATAGGCCAAGGTCAGTCCCCACCTGTGTTTTGCCTGGGGCCTGAGCTATAAAGCAACCTGAAATTATTGCTACTTATGCTGGGCTTGGAGATTCAGAGGTGAAGCCAACACATAACTCCAATCAGTCTACTACTAGGGCTCACTGAAGCCAGCTATTGCTTGTTTGATGGGATTTAGGAGCCAAGACCAGACATTCTTATGGAAAAGCAGTTTGGGTGGACCCAGGACAGTGACTCTTAATCTATATATGGACAACAGAATCACTCAGGGGCCTTTTCAGTATGCATATGCCTTGAACCCATATATCCATTCTTGGATATTCTGCTTTACTAGGTCCAGGGTGGGGCCTTGGCATGTGTATTTTGAAAAGACTTCTGAGTGCTTTATGGAGTTGAAATCACCTATCCAAGGTTTTCTTCTCACAGTCATATTATAAGGGACCTTCGCATGCAGAGTTCACTATTGGATAGAATGTTAAGAGTCTCCATTCTTTAAAATGGTGACCTAACACCCTATGAATTTTGGATGAAGACTAGCTAAACTTGCCCTGCCTTTCTTCCCTGTTTTTACGTATGATTCATACCTTATACAAAAGTCAAAGCCCTGCATTTATTGCCCACGCTTAAATCATATTTTAAAGAGAATTTCTAATAATGTAAAATATCACCAAATACTAACTTACTTTAAAGATTGTTTTTATTAAGGTGTAACTGATGTGTAACATTATATTAGTTTCAATTGTACAACATAATGATTCAGTATTTTCATACAATACAAAATAATCACAATAAGCCTAGTTACTATCCATCACTATAGTTAAAAAAAGTTTTATTTTCTTACAAGAACTGTAATGGTTTACTCTCTTAGCAACTTTCAATATGTCACACAGTATTATTAACAATAATCAACATGCTATTATAATCTCCTCATAACTTCATTATTTTATAGCTTAGAGTTTGAATCCTTTGACCTTCTTTACCCATTACTCCCTCCCCACAACCTCCTTCCTTTATTAATCAACAATCTGTTCTCTGCATTTATAAGCTTGCTTTTTTGTTTGTTTCATTTTGCCTGTTGATGAGTGAAAGGATAAAAATGACACACACACACACACACACACACACACACACACGTATATATATAATCGAATACTCAACCATAAAAAAAATTGACTCTTGCCAGTAGCAACAACTATGATGGACCTTGAAGGAACTGGCTAAGTGAACTAATTCACATGGAAAAAGACAAATACCATATGAAGTACCGCATGATTTATGTGTGGAATCTAAAAATAAAATTAAGATTTTTAAGTTATTTGAAACCAATATATCCTATATGCTTCTTTTAGAAATAATAACCGAGAGCAATATTTGCAAATGATAATGAAATAAATAATAGTTAAAATATATAAATAATAACTAAATATGTAATAATTATAGTTATCTCTTATAGAGTACCTTTTTTTTTAATGTTGGTCAACCATCACCAACATCTATTTTTTTTAAGATTTTATTTATTTACCTTTAGAGAGGGAAAAGAGGGAGAAAGAGAGAGAGAGAAAGAAACATCAATGTGTGGTTGCTAGGGTCTGTGGCCTGCAACCCAGGCATGTGCCCTGACTGGGAATTGAACCTGCAATGCTTTGGTTTGCAGCCCACGCTCAGTCCACTGAGTTACGCCAACCAGGGCATAGAATACCTTTAGTATCTAGTGTCTAACCCACTAGACTGTAGGCACCTTGAAGCTCTTACATATTTTAATTAAAATGTGATTCATTTTTTGTATATTTAAAATAGTAGAGAAATGGCCTATTTAAAATTAATAATTTTGTGCTTTATATGGACAAGGAAGAAATTATAACTTTGATTTTATTTATTCAATAAACATAAGAAAAAACCTTAACAATAATGTTTAAATATAATTTTAGCTCTTATTATGCTACTGAAACTACTCCATTACCTTTTGATCACCTAACCAGTTTTTCATTGCCGAGTGCAAGGGGCACACACAGTTATTACTTCATTGAGTTCTCTGATGCATTTGACTAAGTCAACAACCATGTTTGAAATTCTGTTGACTTCTGTTGTTGTCCCCATCCTTCTAAACTTTCATTATCCCTCTTTGTTTCCTTCAGGGGCTCGTTGCTCCTGTGAACAATATTGTTTATCAGTCTTGGATTTCTTCTCTCTACATTCTGTTTCCGGTGAACACATTAACTCCCATAATTTCCACTCTTAACTAGTATGCTGATGGTTTTCCCAATTTTTACCTCCAACAAAATGACTTCTTACCTGAACTACATACATGTTCACTGTTTCACAGATGTCTCTACCAGTATCTTAAATTTCAAAGCCATATCTCGGCAATTTACTCTTTCAGTTTGTTATTACTCTTATACTTCTATCCTAGGGGGTGGTATCAGAATGAACCAGTTTTCCAGGCTGAAATTTGAGAGTCATCCATGACTCCTCCTTCAGCATCATCACCCATATCTGACTCCTTCCCATGGGATCTTCTAAATATTTCTTAAAACGTTCCTTCCTCTTTCTGTGTATTCCCATTGCCCTGGTTTGGGACTTTCATCAAAACCCTGGTAATTTTATTTATCCATTCTAAATCTTGCTTGATTAGTCTTCAATTAAAGAAAAACCTTAAAATATCACCCTACAAATACACTTGAAAGACATCAACTATATATAACAGAGATTGCAATTATAACATCAATGCCATAACTCCTCATTCTTGCATCTGTGGAAAATTTAATAATCAAATAAAATATTCTATTTTAATAAGTCCTAATATTCCCTCAGAATCCTTCTCAAAAACAGAAACCAAACCACCCAGTTACATCATAAAAGACTTGGTAAGTAAGAGTAAATTCATTTGTTGTATTAATTAGGATAAACCCCTTAGTGCAACCGAAGAGCATCTATCATCTGACTTGATCAAAGTCTCCAGCTCCGTCTCTAGCCATTCCCCTGCCTTGCACTCGTATCCTCTGTAACATTTCAGTGATAGTAATTTTCTTTTTACACCATGCCATTTCTTACCCTAGGTTTTTTGACTATGCTGTTTCCTTTGTCTGGAGGCTTTCTCTTCGCACCCCCAAATTTTTGCCAATTCTCATTCCAGTTAGTTCTTATTCATTCTTGTAGAGTCCACCAAGTTCTCACCCTCATCCTGATTCCAGTCAGAGCTAATGACTCGAATCCGTGTTCCAGTAACCCCCTGTGCATTTTCCATCCATATTTACCACTGCTCTTATTATAGTCAGCCATTATTTTTAGTTGCATGTTTGTCTTACCCACTAGATAATAGGTACCTTGAAACAGAAAGTTTTATTATTGTTTTCTATTTGAGGACAATTTAAATAGCAACTGTCACATAAGCAATCACCCTAGATGTTAAGTTAATTAAATTTCAACTTATTTTTTCACGTGGAAAAAATAGTTATATGTAAGAGAGGTTTTCCACCTTTCTTTAAAGCAGAAGTCACAAACTCTTAACATGTACTCTCCAGCCCAGTGCAGTTCACCCCGGTCCATGTAGTTGACTTACAGGGCCAGATTGCTATAAGAACTTGAATTTTAGACCTCTGTGTAAAGCATAAAACATTCTGTGGAAATAGCCACATTCTGTGGAAAAAATACATATTTTTTAAATAATGAATCAGAAAATCATTTTTTTGGAAATTGCCCCTAAATATCTAAATTATGTTTCTTTTGTTGAATTATTACTGTACATCATACATCAAAGTTGTCCTTGTTCATATTTAAAAGAATACACATTGACTTGATTACTTTTGCAATGTAAGTACTATTTATTTACCCCAGAGACGTGCTTTGCTTTTATGTGGTTATGGAATATCTAATAAAAGCATTTCAATATATTTTTATAACCTAATTTATACTGCTTTTCTGGTCTTCTTAGTCATAGATGGATACAAAACTTTGTGAATGGGAAAGTCAGTATAAGAGCTCCATATGGCTTAGAAAACCTTGCTATTAAAATCCATTCTTATATATCAATATATTTTTATTGTTTTCAGTTTAAAAAATGTTTAAGTTTTCTTGCAAATTTACTTGTCTAGGTTTTGTAAAACTAAACAGAAATGATTACTGTTTATGCAGATATTTTTATATTGTCTAAGTTTCAATTTTTGATTAAGGTATGTGTGTGTGTTGTTTGGAAAAAATGTGAGGAGGAACAGCCAGAGGAAAAAAGGAATCAGTTTCAAAATATAAATGCTGTGTAATTTGATCCAATAATACATGAGCTTTTGAGCAGGATCTTAGGTGAACTGGATCTCATATTTTACATGGAATGTTTTTGAGGATCATGAAACAACAATTTAAAATATTTCTCCTTGACTCACTGCAACATCAGTAAATAGCTCAAAGTAGTTTTCAGTTTGGTGCCTGAATATACTTTGGTGACTGCTAGAATTGGAATGTGTTGAAATACAGTTGTTTTTCTTAAAATATGAAACAGTATGTGCACTAGCCATCATGGGGATGAATGGACCACTCTCCAGGGTATAATAAAAAATTGTGGAGAGAAAATATCTGTATGAAAAATAGAAATAGTACTGTTACCTTTGTTTCATTTTAGCCAGGCAAACGGACATCAGTTAAAGGTCACCCTCACCAAGGAAAGAGGTATTCCTGGCCTTAATAAGTCTGCATCTTCATGTGTGAGAGTTAGATCAGAATCATTTCCTCTGAACTGTGTTGCAGCTCAACTCAAGTATCCCTTAGTGTTTCCTGAGCACTTACCACATGTCAAGAATGATAAGCAAACAGATTTGAGTCCACCCTCATGGAGCTTACAGTCTAGTGGCCAAGAGAGACAAATTATTTGATATTCACCCACAAAAATATTGGCTGTCACAATTACCAAGAAGAAGGAGTGGAGAGAGACAAGCAGGGTGGCGGAGGAAGGCCTGTGTGAGAAAGTACACATCAGTTGAAATTTGGGGAATGGAGATAAGTTCATAGGCAAAAATAAAAAAAAGGGAAGAGAGCGATGCAGTGTCTGTTATGGAGACCCATTCTTAGGAAAGGTAAAGACCACACCCAGAAGCACACATGCAGACTTCAGACTGTTCTCATATCTGGGGAGGGGCAAAGGAAAAGTAGATTGTGTTGGGAGGAACTTTGGCTACAGTAAGTTATTTAGTTATCATGTAGCTTACATTCTGGAGCAGAACAGCCAATAAACATTTTAGCAAATAAATATGCAATATGTTAGGAAGTAATAAATGTTATGAAAAATATTAAAGCAAAACAAGAAGATGGAAACATTAAGGAGGGGTGCCATTTTGGATTGGCTGTAAGGGAAGTCATTTCTGAGCAGACCTCTGAAGGTAATAAGATGTGAACTATATCCTGTTCTTGGTTTTTGTTTGTTTGTTTGTTTGTTTGTTTGTTTTAAAGAACTAGAGAATGAAGACAGATATTACCATTGCAAAAATGGTAATATGTCTTTAATCTGGGTTGTATACTTAGAGCCTGCTTTATAATTTGTGATACTTCTGTACATTTGTATTTTTAAGTACTTCAAAAGTAAGTTTATGAAGTCTACCCTTCCCGTCAGTTAAGGGAGGCAGGTGACTGCAAGGTCTTAGAGCCAGCCTGCTTAGGGCCGAGAGTGCAGTGGGAGTCTCAGGGGAGACGAGTCTGGAGAAGTGAGTAGGTGCTAAGCCAGCATGTGGTTGTAGATTCTATTAGTAATCACAGTCTTTACTCTGAGAGCAGTGGGCCAGTGCTGAAGGATTTTAAGCATAGATAGGAGTGATAGGAATAGATCTATATTTTGAAGACCTGAAAAACTTTATTTAGCCAAGAAATTTTACGTTAGAATCTACATTTTGCCAGACCCTGTGCTAGGTGTGGGGAAACATAAGGGTGATACAGCCAGATAGGTCTTTACACTTGGAAGAACTTGAAGTCTAAAGATGGGTGAGCTTTTTGCTATCATCTACAGGTCCACTCACTGGCTAGGTATTTGGAAATCTCCCTGTGGGTTGTTCTGTACCTTCAGTAACACGCATGCTATCACCTTGGGCAAATTTTAGGCAATCATCTTGACTTTAATGGCTTTGAAAATTTTGGTAATGTGCAAGTAAATTATTGGGGAGAAATTTAGTTTTTTTGTGTAATTTAGTAGCTTTTATATGCTATTTCCCAGTTTCTTGTTGTATTCATGCAATACTTAAATGATCCTTTTTACATTTGAGGCCTCTAATATTTCAAGGTCAAGAAACTCGTAGGCAAAGCACAAAAGAACCATGTGATGGACATGTTTATTGCTAAAACAAAACAGAACAAAATAATTCCTTGGGTTGTGATTTGAGAATTACATCTTTACAGCATTTGCCAAAAAGGGAATTTACAATCCAAACATCAGTGATAAGTGAACTTTTAATATTTGGGGGGGTTATGTCTTCTGTCCAAGAAATATATTAAGGGATTTTCTATTGTTGAAGACCTGGAAGAAATGATGAAGATTAATTCTTGATGATAATATATGAGTATATGGAGGGATGCCAGACAGTTCAAAACACCGATTTAGGTCTTCCTTTGAGCACTTTCTTCTAATTTTGATATGACATTCTTCTTCTGGTGTTTTATCATTTTCTGAAAAACTTAACTGATGTATCTCTCAAGGAAAATGAGGTTCATTCTTTGCCATAGACTGTGCCTGTGAGTCAAATCCAGTTATTGACCCATCCTCATTAGCTGTTTAGAAAATGGCCTACCAAGTTACTTCAGTGTCTCAAGTGATTTATTGAGGCATAAGTGTCATAACAACTTAGATTTGATTTAGGTAGCTTAAAGTGACATCATACACAATAAGCCAATTTATATTTGTCATAAAACCAATGCAGCTATCTTTCTGGAACATGGTAGACTGCTAAATCTAAAAATCTTTGAAGCATCTAAAACTCAGTTATTCTACTATGAAAATAATCATTGTTTCCAGACTATAGAAGAATTCTGAGGAACAAACAAATATATAGCTAATATTGACATCTGCTTCTAAGATAAGCATGGGTAATATAAAAATTAACTGTGTCATATATATTATATGCAAATGCCAAAACCATGGTGGAATTGTATCAAATGGAAGCCTAGGACGCAGATACTGTTGAACCCTAGTCAACTTCTTCAACTTGGCTGGAAAAGTGGCCCCAGCTTCACCATCAGTAGACTCAACCTCTGTAATTTTGCATTTTTTGTTATAAAGCTATGCCTGAATCTGTGCAGCTATCTCTTACTTGGATGAAGCCTTGTTACTTGGATGCCTTGTTACAAGGCATCTTACTTGGAGATGGCTTGTTGCCACCTGTTTCAGGGGATCTCCTGCTGCAATCCTCATATGGACTCGATGCTTTCTGGCCCAACACATTGAGGTCAATCGGAATACGTTTTCTGTTTATGTCGGCCACCCACAAATTCAGTGCATTTTCCATCTTAACTAAAACCTTCTTCACACTGTAGCCCTAACTTTTGCAGTTTGAATTACAACCATGAAACAAGCACAAATTTCTTATCCCTTCTCTATGATTTCATGGATAGAAGATTTATTCTTACTGTAGATCTTAGCAACCTCAGCTTACGATTTTTTTCTTTATTATGTCAAGAGCTTTCTCACCTTCTCACTTAAAGGAAGTGCTTTTCATCTTCTCTTTGGTGTGTCCTAATTTCCAGCATCATGACACTGCATTTTGAGACCATTATTAAGTAAAATAAGGGTGATCTGAACACAAGCATTGCATAGCCACCATGAGCTATTTGATAACCAGGACAGCTACTAAGTGACTAATGGGTGGGCAGCGTGTCCAGTGTGGACAGGTTGGACAAAGGGATGATTTACATTGTCAGTGGCATGGAGAAGGAGAGTGTGAGATTTCACCATGCAACTCAGTGCAGCATGCAATTAAAGACTTATGAATTGTTTATTTCTGTAACTTTCCATTTAATGTTTTTGAACCAGAGTAGACTGTGGAAAGTGAAACCATGAATAAGAAAGGGACAACTGTATTCTCAAGCTATAGTATCTTGAAGGCCAGGAAGCTGAAGCTTTGGAAAGGTCAGGACAGGCCTTATATTGATTTAAACCATCCTATGATAGTTAAGAAGTGAAGATGGTTATAATACTATAAAAGCTTTGGGTCTTAAACACATTTATGAGATGAATCTGTGTGTCATTAACTAAACCACAACTTCCTGTCACGGTTATTAAAGAAACCAAGACTAAGAGACAACCAATAGCCCTCAGTCTACCCCCCATTATGATTCAAAGTATAGAATTATGTTCTTCAAATTGTAGGATATAGAAGAGAAAATTCACAGTGTCAAATACTATGCAGAAACAATAGTTATTTCTTATGAACAAAAACCTCTGTATTGCTAATAATGTCAGAAAATTTAGTATTTTAAAGTAAGCTTTATTTTTTAATCTTGTGTTTATTCCTGTGTATTCACCAAAGAGAAGAATATAGGTTTTCAAGTTAACTTATACTACTAGTAGACATTATTTGGTTTGAATCCTAAAGAGAAACTGGAAGTAAACCTCAAAGCTAAAAATGTGAAGGTTTTAATGGTCATTATTTCTAAAAAGGCAATACAGATTTTAGTGGATAATAAAATTAGGCTTTACTCATAAATATTATGATATATATCTAATCATTTATATATCTATAAGAGGACTTATCTAGACAATCAAAACTTTTAACCCAGTTAGCCTACATATACTATACTTTAAAATTCTATTTTAATGAATATGTGAAGTACAATTCTCTATTTGTACATTACAAAATGCACATTTATTTTTGTGCTAGAGATATGTAGTGTAGACATTATACAGTTAGTTGGTCTTATGTGGAAATGCTAAGGTCTAATTTTGCCCCTGTTCTAATGCGTTGAGCAATTTGCTTTCTGTGCAGAATATACTTGTGACCTCTTATTTTGATGAAAGCAATAAAGCTTTTAGGAATGAAAGCTGAAATATGTTTGTACACTATTTTAAATTCTCTCAATTGCCGAATTTCCTTTTTGTAAAAGAAGAGATCTTTCTAAGTGTTCTTAGTAGCATCTTAATAAACAACAATAGTCGATTCAGCGGAAGAGAAGGAGAGCAGAGAACAAGAAGAATTTCGAATCTATTTTTAATTGAGTTAAGAGAGAGGGAAAGGGAGGGAAAGAAAGGGAGAGGATCACTGATGTGAGAGAGACATATCGATCGGTTGCCTCTCCCATTCACCCTGTCTGGGACTGAACCACAGTCCAGGCATGTGCCCTGACCAGGAATAGAACCCCCAACCTTTCAGTTTACAGGCTGACAGTCCAACCAACTGAGCCACACTTGCCAGGGCCTAATTCATTTTATGTTAAAAATAGTAATTTGACATTTACTACTTTGTCCTTCAACTGTCTACAAAGTCTTGTGTTCCACATTATGGAAATCTTCCCTACAATTGGCAGTCGTTTGTACCATATATCACTTTGAAACTTGTAGAAGTGTTTATTTACCGTAACTCTGATTTGGGGGATATTCAAATTGCCAAAACTCTAGACTCTAGTCAAGGATATTTGAGAACAACCTACACAATGGACTGGAAGTATATATGTAAATATTTAACCATATTTGCTAGTGTATAACTTCATTGTGTCCACCAGAATGGTGTGTATATGTGTGTATATTTATATATCTTAAGAGTGTTAAACTATAATCATATCACTTTTTATAGAAAAGAAAATGTGAATATACTATATACTTTACAGGTTACCGAAATTTTAACAAAAATATTTCCCTGTAATTCTTTCTGTGACATCATTTCTCCGAAATAAAATTGGGTTAAGTAAGGTGCTTAAACATTGGCCCACAAAAAAAAAATGCTTCATCATTCTTTCTTCATGATTTAAGCACAGTTGAAAAATTGGAGTGATAAAACCCAACAAATGCATTTTATTACCAAATAATTCTTTATCTTCTTGAGGACACCAGCTACTTTAGCTAGATACATCCATAATTTCTATGGACAGAGAAATTATGTCCATTTCACATTTTGGAAACATTTTCTACTTAATGTCTTTTTAAGTATCTGATATGACATTTACATTTATAAAACTTGTCCTTTAATATTTTGCAAAGGAAACATGAATTAAATGTTTACTTTGTCCAGTGAGGGCAGAGGCATCTCACTGATACGGTGCGCTTCCAGGGTGGCACACACGAGCCATTTCTGAGATTACAGCCCAAGGAAGCATTCCACAGCTATTGTGTTGCTGCTTGCTCAGTTCCCAGTCTCTTAAAATGCTAGCCTTGAGAGTACAGAGGTGGGTTCTGTGCTTATATAATGTTGATTCTGTTATTGCACCTTCTGAAAACAAGAGGTTACTGTTAGCTGCAAAACAAAGTGGGCCAGGGGGCATTGTCTATCTTTGGAAAAGCATTTACAAGAAATGGCTTAATACACCATTGTTTTACCCAAAAAATTACACTTTATTAATTAAAAATTACAAAAATTGTGTGTGTGTGTTTTAAATGAAGTCTAACCAGAAAGCAAGAGAACGACTTGATTACTGCTTATAACAGGAGAGATCCGTTCCGAAAAAGGGAGCATTTGTTAAAGAACAATGGTAGATTTTCTTTGAAGGCTGCCCAGAAAGCAGATTTGATGTGAAGTGCTACAGGATGGCTTCTCTCTGATCCAGCTATTGTGTTATTGACTGGTTTTGTCAGCTTTGTAGCTCATGTGCTTCGTTCCTTGATTTCTTTCCTGCTTTCTCTCATTGATTTGTAAGCAGTTTCAGATTAGAATCCTGTCACCTGATGTTTGGGTTTATCTTCCTGCACCAAGGAAAGGAGTTTCGAATGAGGTAGTTGCAATAAATGCCCAGGACATAGGTTATTTATTTATTCAGGCAGGAGTATGAAACTTCATTAAGAAGAAGAAACTTATCAAGAGAAGAATATGCAATTCCACTCCCTTTCTTTCTTTTCAATTCTTGGAAGTTACAAAGTAACTTAATGCTGTGGCATGAGTTTGAGGCTGGGAGATGGAAATTCTACCCTTATTTCTACCAACGAGCTATGTGACCTTGCTTTGCTTTGAAAAGTGAGGATGTTGGACCAGTTGATTTTTAATTTACCTTCTAGTTCTAAGACTAATTCTATTCTAATGAAAGGCATTAGAATTTTCTTACCATAATTGCCTATGCCAGGTAATATTTCTCTTAAATCTCTATAACTTAGGACAAGATTTCCCTGAAATCTTGTGATCATATCCACAACATGGACTGAAATCTTAATACTTATATTTTCAATGCTATAGAAAGATGTAATTAAATCCAGAAGTTTTGCTTTGTAACTTTTGTTATTTATTATTGTTTTTGTTCATTTTTGCAATATGATGATATTTTTCTTTTTATTTTTCACCATTAATGGCTGTCAATAGTAAAATTACCAAATTAGCTAATAGTTATGATCAAGAGTTTTAACTATTATATCCATGCTGTAGAGACAGCAAAAAAAAAAAAATTCAACCCATATATGATGCTCATTTATGTTGCTAGGGTCATGCAAATTAGTGGGTGAAATTGCCAGGGCTTTGCCACCAGACAGACCTCTAACACGAAATGTTGTCAATAATGTGAAGCTAATCCTGCTATTTCACTATGCTCCATGTCATCTATTTTCTATTTCTCTTGTAGGGTATTCTTGAAGACTAATCAGAAAACGTTCATGTGCCTATAATGGTAGGAAAACAACCTTTTTTTTTCATTATAAAATATGTTGTACTTGTTTTATCCAAGTTTCAATAATCTACTGCTCTTGTTAGATGTAAGTAGATCAATGTTGCTTATTCTGAACAACTGGAAAGTGTGCCAGACCTACTTACTTACTAAACTTGAAATCATCCAACACATAGTGTTTAATCTCCAGTTTGAACTTTTTTCATACTATTGTATATTATATATTATTGCACTTTGTATTTTCTTATAGGCAGAATTTATTCTTGCTCTTATATTTTTCCATAATTTTACGGTCATTTAACATTAGCATATAAAATTTCCATATATCAGGAAGGCAATTTTATAATTATACATTCATGTATCTTAATATATGTATAATATATTTTTAGAAACTGGGATTCTCTTATTTACCATAATTTCATTTTTTTTTTTTGCTATTTGAAACCTGAAACATCTTAAGGAAAAACCAAAGTAACCATAAGGATAGTGATCAGTAAGATAGTTATACTTATCTGAGTAATTTAATAATATAAATATTAATTTGGAAGAGTTTACTTAATAAAATACCAGAAAATGCGGCTCTTTTCTTGGCTATAACATGTACAGACAAATTTAGAATTTCTAGCCTAGTAAATACTTTCTCCAATAATAGCTTAATTGTAGCTATTTCAAACCGAATTGTTTAATTGTGGTGAATCATATGCAAATTGTTCAGATGTAGGTCAGCTTCCCACTCCCACATTCTAGCACCTCTTTTCTAATTCAGGACGAATAGCTCAATGCCTAAAAAAAGCAGGATAGTAGATTAAAGACATAGGACAAAAACCAAAACAACAATGACATAAAAACCAACAGTGGACCGGGAATCAGAATGTTCTCATAAAAATGTCAAGGCAGGTCGCTTTTATTTAGGCTTTAACTAAATGGTCTCTTGTCCTTGCTGTGTTTGTTCCCAATCGCTTCTTCACTGCTGGCGAGCTTCGTGGTTGGCAAAGTTTCCTCATATGTAAAATGCATGTAATAATATCATTCTGTTCACTTACCAAACTGAAGATCCAATAAAACAAGGACTGTAAAATGGCTGGGTGATTCCTCTAATCCTTTGGAAAGAACATATTATTTTTGGTGATCTGGTTGAGTTACAGAAGAGTAGGTCTCACTAATGTGAAAGATTACCTTGTGTGTCGCTGGGTGAGGCGAGCTGAGGTAGGTTGCAGTTACAGAAGCTAAGGAAATCCTTTGTTTTTCTAGTTGATACATTACAGGTTTAATCTATTGTGATGGAGCATTGCATCACCACTTTCTGTTGAATAGCCTCAATTTTATGATTCTCTTTAAACTTTATGTGTTGTCTACTACTATACTTCCACAGAAAAAATGTATTTCCAGTTCCGCCAACATTGAAAAATAATAAAGCAGAGACATGGATTTATTGCATTTGTTGTCTTTCATCTTTAGGTGATTATTTCTGTTGTTTTTGATGTATTGACAGAAAAATGTGAGCATTGTTGGTTATCGATTTAAAATTTTGGCTTTAATTTTAATAAAACTAGAATTCTATCTTAATATAAATATACACTTTTTTTAGAAATTGTGATTATTTTTAAAAGATTTTATTTATTTATTTTTAGAGAGAGAAGGGAGAGAGATAGAGAGAGAGAGAAACATCAATGTGCGGTTGCTGGGGGTCATGACCTGCAACCCAGGCATGTACCCTGGCTGGGAATCGAACCTGGTTCACAGCCCGCGCTCAATCCACTGAGCTATGCCAGCCAGGGCTTAAATATACACTTTTAATTATAATTCTTCCCTAGAATTTGATTGTTCAATAATTTGAATTTATGTTTTTATATCATTTCAGTTCTAACATTTCTAATTTTTAATTAAAATATTTAATAAAATAATTCTTGAAGAAATATTGAAGAATTATTGAATTAAATTACTGAATTAAAAAGTGGCAATGATTTCCTAATTCTTGGAATAGGAAAGCAGATGGTATCTACTTTGTACTTCTTTCAATATTAATATTGTTGTTTGAATTATTTAATAAAAATAGAAAATTATACTAAATAGAAAGTAATATTTTTTCTCAAAAATTATGGTATTTGTTCTTCCAAATTTTTTCTTAATATACACAAACATCGATATCAATATGTGAACATAATGCTTTCATACCATATGCATAATTCTGTGTTTTTAACATTTTAATAAGGAACAACCTTCTAAGTCAATGTATATTCTCTATTTCATAATGCCTGCATATTAGGCAACTCTTTCTTTGATGTCCCATGATTTATTTAATAGGTCCCCTAAACTTTTTTAAAAAATAGAACTTTAAAATAGAATGAAAGATGGCCTTCCTTAATTACACTTTTGGCAAGCATACAAAACAATAATTCCCATTTGCACATTGAATCAGGAAATTAAGGGGTGAAGAAAAAGTGTTACAGTAAAGAGGCATAAAAATACGATTAGGTAAGTGCCCATAAATTGTTAGGGGAAACAAAGGCTAATACTATAGATGTTCATGCAACGTGTTGAAGCTATATAAAACTAAAATTCTACTAATTTTCTCGAGGTTCACCCCAAGTGACAATTCCTTCCATAAACATTCAAAGAGACTTTTCCCTTCCTTCTCATTCTCACCAGTTTTCTCACAACTCCAAACACTCAGGGGAAAGTTAGATCTCATCACATCATGTCATATGCAAAAATTCATCTTGCATGTACTTTTTGCCCCAAATAGGCTGTTAACCCCTAGAGGGTGATGACTGTGTGTTATTCTTCTTTAAATCTAGTAGATGCTGAATCAATCATCATTTAGCTAAGTTGAAGTGTGAGAAAGGGGAGACATCAAGTGAAAATATTTTATCTTAGCCAAATTTTGTAAGATGCCACTATCTGCTTCTCTAATTTAATCTCTAGAGTAAGTAATAATGAATTCTTCTGATAATGGGATACAAATAATATGAATAGTTTTTGATATACAATGAAAGTCATTTTAAAATGAATTTTTATTTTTGTGGTTCCTATGATGTAATAAAATTTATTTTAAATTGAATTTTAAATATTCCTTATTATATTTATGTTCAAAAGCATACCTACAAATTATTTCAGAAAAATATATAACATTTATGAAAACATACATACAGATCTAAAAACACTTAGCCAGCTTGAAAGAATCATACACATTTAAGACATTGTTATTATTGTTAAGGCAGCCATAAAGTTGGCATTGTGGATTAAAATTACCTATGATTATTTACAAAATAGAAATAATGTATAAAAGAAGGAACACTTTGTGAAGTCTGTTAAAAAGGAAGTATTGTCAGTACTTGGTGTAATGCAAGTTATTGCTCATGCCATGGAAATGAATCTTTGACTTTGTCACAACCAGCAAGAGCGGAGTTACTATACTTTGAATTATGCTTGAAGGAATCTCTCATTCCACATAACTTTGAATTCAACAGTAATACAAATTTAAAATATTTTAACAAATGTACCAATTTCACTTCTCTTCACAGAAAAATTAGGTGTTAGTGGATGCAAAAGTTTCTTATGAAACTGAATGTAATACTTAGTGTGTTTCCTCCTCATCTGACTTGCAGAAGTCACTTCCCCCAACTCTGATTTGACACACTTTTCCCTGGGCAAGCTTGTGAGGAGGAAAGGATCTTGGTCAATCTATTCTAAGACAAATGCTTGAACTTGATGATGACCTTTACTTGACCAGAACATGAAACTTAGCATTTGAAATGCATACTTTGTCCTCCCAAAGTCAATGCCTTTGCTCTCAAAGAAGTCAGTGTTGTCCCAATATTTGACCAGGGTTGTAAATATAACAACAAAAGTGGGTGTGAGAGACCAAAATTATACAAGAGGGAGCAGTGTGAACTGAGGGACATATGATCATATGCTCAACATGCAAGGGTTACTTCTACTCATTCCAGTCAAATTTTCTAGCCAATTTTATGTTGCAATGGCCATAATTTCTAAAAAGTATAGGGACTTAACTATTGGGATTTCTATTTGAACTTCTGTGGTTTTTTGATGGCTCAAATTTTAAAAATTAGGAAAAAAAAACAAGCCATGTAATCCACTCAAGACAGACTTTAGGTAAGCAGTTTTCTACTCTTGCATAAACACTGTAAATATTTGTTCAGTGAGTGAATCATAGACCTCTATAAGAAATAGGGAAATTAAAGAACACTCTAACCTTTGTTCTCCCTTGTCCATTAAAAAATTCATATAAAACTTTAGGGAGGGCCATACTTATAACAACAAATACAAGAGACCAGTCAAATAAAAATGTTCAACTATCTCTGGAGTCCACTTTTGTGGAAAGAATAAACCAAGTAAATTAAGAAAGTGTTGTGAAAATATATTATGATACAGAAAAGAATGATGGCTAAGAAAGATAACTTTTAAATACATTTTAATCTGATCCCCAACAGACCTTGTGCTACTAATTCATTACCGTATTTTCTTTTCTTAAAGCTTTCTGCAAATATTTTGTCTTTTATTATTCTTAAAAGAAAAATGGTGAATGAACATCAAAGGGAAGTCATATGCGTGAGAAAAATAAATTCAAACATGTAAATACTGTCACATAATCATTAATGAATAAACATGGATCCAATGGCCTTTGGTTTATTTTACATTCTGACCTGTTTAAGACACTTCCTTTTGAGTTCTCTCCTGCTTTCCTTGTGGACTTGACCTTCCCTCTTCTGTTTCAGTTCTTTGTTACATCACCGCACATCTCACTGCACTGAATGGTATTTAATTATAGTTGCTCACATATCCCTCTTCCCCAAAACTGTGAATCTCAAGATCAGAAACAATATCTTTAAAACTGTTTTTGGAAAAATCACAAACTTATAGCCAATTTGAAAATATAGCACAGGGAATCATTTGAAAGTAAGTTTTGCCCTAGTGACTCATTACCCTCAACTGCTTTGTAACGAGTCCCCTTAGAAACACAGGCATTTTTCCACCTAACCAAAATAAATTTTACCAAAAAGTAAAATCATCAATATTATGTGCTAAGGAGTGAACTGTGTCCCACCCACCAAACTCAGGAGCTAAACTCCTGTTCACTGTACTGATATTTTGAAGAAGAGGCCTTTGTGAGCTAAGTAGGTTTAGATGACATCATGAGGGAGGGGCCTCATAATGGGATTAGTGTCCTTAAAGGAAGAGACACCAGAGAGCTGGCGGGTAAACACAACTCCAAGGAAGAACTAAGCAGAGTCATGGAAGTGTGGAAGGTCTTGGTGAGTGGGGGGGGGGGTGGTGGTAAGGTAACATCTGCAGTCCTCCAAAGCCTAGTGAAAGTAGTGTGACAGAGAAAGATGAGTTGAGAATGGTGACAAAAGAGAAGCCAGTAATGGAGACATTTCCCTGCAATAGCAAACCCTGGGCTTTCTCTCTGTGTAACAGGCACATGACATGGTGAGATTTCTACTGTAGTTTGATTGTTGACGACTAGCTGTGGAGAGATAGGATATAGTGAGATTAAATTGGAGGCCATTTTACTAGTATAGGCAAAAATAAATGACAGATCTAACATATAGAAATAAAGGAAGAGATGGAGAATGGGAGAAAGATGTGGGTGCTTAGATTTAAGAGTCACTTGAAAAATAGATTCAGTGGAACTTCTCCCCTATTTAAGGGATAGTGGAGGGGAAGAGGTAAATCACAGTGTGAAAGGAAGGATGAAAGTTTGGACAATTCCTGTATTTATGACTTGGATTCCTGGATGTGTAATGATGTTCTAAATTAAGCTAAGATATATGAAAAGGCCAAGAAAGTATTTGCAGAGCAGGCAGAGATATAAAAAGGAATCCAGTTTTAGAGAACAAATTTCAGGTGCCTGTTGAAGAAGAGAGAATGTCAAAACTGGAGAAGTGCATGCATATTTCTGTACATTTAATATACAGGTATATATTATAGTAGGGTATATAAATCTGTGCCAGTTTTGTCTGTATAACCATGTAATGCTCTACTTTCCCATTAACTTATTGCTGTCAAATTAACTTATTGCTTGAATATATCATTTGAAACTCTAGTAACTCATTACGTATTTTAAAATATTCCACAGACAGAGAAGAATGCTGTCTTTTAAAACTGGTTCTAGACTTGTGAAAATATCATGTGTCTTTATTGCCAAAGCAAAGAGGAAAATCTTGCCAGTTACATGCCTGAACCTGTTTTGCTTTCAATTACCTGGGTTATTGAGGCAGAAACAGCCTTTGTGACTAATTTATCCTTATAATTGCCATAGCTCTCTGCTTTGCCTTACTTGTGGACATATTTCCATGTTCTACTATTATTAGAAAGGAAAAGTCACTTCCTTCTATGATGGTTCCAGAGAAAGTATTAAAAAGATACTTTTCAATTCAAGGAACTATCATTTTCTAAGCCTCTCTATGTAGAGAATGATATAGTGCACAAAGGGAAAAAGTTAACCAGTATTTACCTCATTGTCATCATGTGATTGTTCAGTTAGCTTTTACTCCAAAAGGTTTACTCCAAAGGTTTGTGGTTTTACAACAAATCTCAGGGACTCAGTCCCATCAGTAGTGACCTTTGCACATCTCCTGATTTAAGATGTTCATAAAGACCAAATAGATTCTTGAACTCTCCACACATTTGGGTCAGTGTTGTGAAAGTTAGGTCTCTGATCAACTTAAGTACCTGCAAGGAAACTACAAAACGAATTAGTCAATGGGAAGAGAAGACTCCCCCAAACAAGTTCAGCATTCCCATACAGCAAATCCAAAACTGGGGGATTTCAACTAAATGGAGACATCAACAACTCAGCCATTATTACATCCCTAATATTTCACCCATAACACCTACTCAGGAACTTTCATCAACCCAGTGAATGGAAAAGCCAGAATGGTAAGGGAGTGCATGAGTAAATTATGGTTTTCTCAATTAACCTTATTGGATTATCTTTTATGAAAGAATTATATAACATTTAGGTGACACCACTCATTTCCTCTGCACACAGTCCAGTCAGTATTCGTTTCACTTAACTATATAAAATATATAGAATCCTAAGTATATAAGTTGTCAACCTCAAATTAAATAATTAACAAATTTTCAAAGTAAAGTTGAGTTTATTTGGGAATGCAGAGAATTGCACTTTGTGTCAAGGAAGCTACGGTGGTCATAGGCAAGTCCAGAGAACAAAGGAGAGGGGCTTGCCTTTATTGGACAATGATTCCTCTTTTCACAAAATCTAAATAGGGTGTTTTGCAACTTGAACATATTTCCTAGCCCAAATTCATAAAGCATGTAGGGAGCCTCCCATCCTTTTTTTTTTTTTTTTAAGAATTTATTTATTTATTTTTAGAGAGGGAAGGGAGGGAGAAAGAGAGAGAGAGAAAAACATCAATGTGTCGTTGCTAGGGGCTGTGGCCTGCAACCCAAGCATGTGCCCTGACTGGGAATCAAACCTGCGAACCTGCAATGCTTTGGTTCACAGCTCGTGCTCAATCCACTGAGCTACACCAGCCAGGGCCCATCCTTTACTTTCATCTAGTCAAGGGTTTCTCGTTTGTGATCTCATCAGTGATTATTAACTGTACACTATGCACTGGGCACTATAGTAGGCTTTGGGGATTCATGGGCATAGTTAAATTTTCTGTCTTCAGAGGGATGCACACACATCTGAGAGCTTTTAACCCTAACCTGGCTCCAAAGCCTCAGGTTTAGCTTCCTAGAAGAGGAAATATGAAAGTGGAATTTGAGGAGTCAGGCCAAGTAACAAGAAGCTCGTAGTATGATAAATAAATATTGATGGCAGGAAAAATACACTTGGAGAATAAAAATATATTGTTTGGAACAAAGACAGCAGTGGGGGAGGGGCAAAATAAGTAGGCATGTGCCAGATCTCAAGAGTTTTGAATACAATGCTAATGACTTTGAATTAAGTTGTGAAGATAATAAAGAATAGGTAAGTAAATCAATTTCAGAATGAACAAGTTTATATTTTAGAATGATCTCTGGAAGTTTTTGCTTCTGTGAAAACTATATAAATTGATCAAATATGAAAGGTCAAGAAAGAGGACAATTATCAATGATAAAAACAATTGGAAGGTATAGTTGTATAAGTTATTCAAGAGATATTTTAGCTATTAAATTGATAAGACTTTATTCAAGTATGGGAGGTTAGTACAGGCTGGAAATTTTAAATGACTCCCAAAGTTTGTAAGAAAGTTTGTTAACAGACTCCATTAACAGACTCCAAAGAAAGAACAGGTTTGGGAGAACACTTGTGCTCAATTATGAACATATTGAGAGGCTGACGTGTTGGGGGGCATTCAGTTGATCAAGGAAGTAGATTGTTAAGTAGACAAAACTGGCACTGAAGAGAGAAACCTAAGCTAGAGAGATTGACTTGGGTATAATCAGTAAACATATGTAAGGGAAAGTTAAATTACTGATGCAAATGTAGCCCAGCATATATTTATGGCAAGAAGTGAACAGAGCTTGAAACCACAGTGAACCAAGTAGGTTACTTAAAATTGTAAATGAAGGACAGATGTGACAAAAGTATCACCCATGATCATAATGTCCCTGAATAATAATGTGGGATTGCTTCTTTTATAGATATCTATTTTTAAAGACAAAGATTCAAAGTCTAGGAAAAAATTATTCCAAAATAAAAGGAAGAACACTCAAATCTTGATATTTATTTCATTACTAATAATCTTAGTTTTAAATAATCCACTTTATATTTAGACTCACAAATGTTTGAACCCCTCTTGTTCAAATATGAGCACAAAAACATGATCAAATGTTACTCAGTATCCCATTTTTTCTTATTAGATTTAAAAATAATAATTTTATAACACCCAAATTACTTAAAGAAGAACAACTTTCTCAAAGTGTGAAGTTTTCAATGATCCATGTCACTAAGCTGTGCAATATATATATATATATGTACATGTGTATAAATACATGTCTATGTACATATACATATATTCCTGTAGGTGTGTGCACATACATGTAAACACATATATACCTATATGTATGTGCATGCATGTATGTATACATGCATATAGTATTAGCTCATTATAATGCAAGGAAATAAGTGGGAATAAAAGAAAATTAAAGATTTGACATTAAAACTTATTGCCCAACTCTTATTTTGTTTAATGTCACCCATGTGAATTAGCTTGGAAAATTTTACTTTCTACATTGTAAAACCAGGTTACAGAAAGGTTAAATGGCCACAGAAACATAGTCTGAGAAAGCATCTTTTTCTTTGAGACTTAAATAAGTTTTAGGCAGCAATTAAACCATATAAAATATATTCCAGTTCAGTATTTTAGTCATGCTAATATTCAATTTTTAATTCGACTTATAAACATTAATGAAATCTCCATAGAATCAATATTAGTAAGACAATATAAGGTGGAATGCCAAAAGAATGAATCAATCCATAGCCTTGAAGTATTTTAATTAATTTATTATTACTTAGATTTTACCATATTTCATCATTAAAATATTATTTGAGCAAATCAGTGAACTTTTATCAAAGCTAGAGGCAAATCCTAATTACCTAATTTGATAATAACTTCTTTCTAATTGATGTCAGAAAATGTGTAACATTTTTATTTATTATCATAATCATCATTTTAAAAAATATATTTGAGCCATGTTTATCATAGACAGATAAAACCTCTGTTTCTTATAATAGTCATTTGTATTCATAGTCAACACTGAATTTTTTAGATATTTACATCACCACCAAAAAATCATATGTTATCATTGAGGCAATTTGATTATCTGTCATTATTCAGACGAGTTAATCCATTATCAGCCCCAATCCTCACATAAAGCTCTTACCTGTATATGGTCAATAAATAGCATGCAAATTTGGAATGCTTTTAGAAGCAAACTTTTTAAAAACTTTCTAAAGGAAGAGATTAAAACAAAAAGAAACAAAAAAAAGAAAAACCTCTCTTCGTAAATTCTAATCTTTCACATGTTGTTTGCAAGAGGACAAGGGTGAAGACAGGTGGGATAGTGTGGTTATTTGAAAGAACATTGAAAAAAATCATCAACCAAGACTGGTATTTTCTTGAGCTTCTCAATACAATATATAATTGACATAAATGTTGCCAGTTTTAACTTATTTTAATATTGTTTCAATCTACTTTTAGCAAGAAACTTGAATCCAATTTGATGGAAGGTATCTTTAATTCAGCATCTGAAAAAAATCAATCAAGTTTAACTATTAACATATTTATCCAGCTTAGAAAGTCATGAGCAAGAAAAATTATTTGTATTTTAGCATCAATAACACATTAGAATATAAAAAATTGTCATTTTAGCTTTAAAATAAGGAATTCATGTATTCATGGAGATTAAAAAATGGAGACACCTTGACAATAAGTTACATTAATAAAATGGTGTTTTCTTGGTAAAAATTAGACCTGTCCTTATGCCCAAATTTATCAAATGTTTCCTTTTTTGAAGAAGCATTTTTTTGATGTTTATTTTCTCATTTATCATCTTATATGCCTCTTTCCCTCTTTGACACTTTCTGTCGTTTAGCTTGAGGTAACTCACTCTTCCGGGCCCATGGCTATCTTCTCCTTATTCCTTAGAGATTTCCATGGATTGGATGAAAAGATTCTCATTTTTCCCCTGATAGCTTCTTCCATTTACACTCTTGTAAAAATTGGCCACTCCAGAGTAGCCCTCTGATTTTCAGTCTTCTTCCTACTTTCTCCAAGCTCTCTCTCACTATGCTTAATGCCCCACCCCAGCCCTAGCCTCCGTATTGCTTGGTCAGAGCCCTCCTTAGACACACCCACACTGACCTAGTCTATGAATGGACAACAAGCAGAGAAGGTCATTGCACTTACTTGGTATCTAACTTCCCTAATATTTTATAAGCTGAATTACTTTTGTATTCTTAGAAACATACTAAATGATGACAGGCATGTTCTAGATGTTCAATAATGTTTATTGTGTGAAGGTATGAAGAGTTACACCCAGAATAAAGATATCTTTATTAAATATTATAGTATTTATAATATATAAATATTTATTATATATTCTGTTTTCATATTATTATGATAAGTATTTTGTCAGAAAAATCAAATCTGTAAATTTTTTACAACAGCTCAATATTTTATTTTATATACATATCTGACTATAATTTTATAGAAATACTTATCTGCATTTTAATTTTTCTTCTGGATATGTTTCTAGAACTAAAATTACTCTAATCTTGAAACTTAGGGCTTTTGATACAATCTGCAAAACTCCTTTTCCGAAAGATTGTGCCAAATTACAGTACCACAAGAAAGTTGTAAGACATCTAAACCTACCCCTCTCTTGCCATTATTGGAAAGTCCTATGAAGTTTAAAGTTTGCTTAATGATATGGACATAAAAAATTATAATTTATAATTTAAACTAGATTTTCCACTTATACTAGTTAGTGAATAAAATTTTAAATGTTTAACATCATTTTTGTAACACTAGTCTTCCTGCTTTTGCCTCTAATACACTGCTATAACAGTGCTATTTATATAAAAATTGACCACATTGTGCAGAGAATATCAATGATTCCTAGTTGTCAACAAAGTAAATTGCACATCTGTGGTTCAGATTACAATCATATTTACAGTCTATTTAGAACTTCCTTTCTTTTCACTAAATTTCTCCACAATCCCTCCACATACCCTGTAATTGAATCAAGATGGTACCTTTTTCATTCCCCTTCCCCCCATATCTTTTCCTCCCATTTCTACCAATTGAAATCTTACCTATGGTTTAACATTTGGTAAGTATGCCCTAATATTTATGTGAGATCCCCGTTATCTAATATTGCATTTAGCTTTACATATTCTTGTTCTTGGTGTTTAACTTTGCTTGAAAAATCTCAATAGTGACATTGCAAAAGACTTCTGAGAGTATGCCCTACTGCTGTAAGATTTAATTGGGGTCTATAGACCCTTTTTAAACCTTAGGTTTTAAAGTAACCTGAAAGCCTCAGCTGGTGTGGCTCAGTGGGTGGAGTGCCAGCCTGAGAACCAAAGGGTCGCTGGTCCAATTCTGGTCAAAGCACAAGCCTGGATTGCAGACCAGGGTCCCCCATAGGGGGCACGAGATAGGCAACCACACATAGATGTTTCTTTTCCTCTCTTTCTCCCTTCCTTCCCCTTTTTCTAAAAAAATAGTCTTTAAAAAACAAAATAACCTGAAACCCACATATCTAAAACTTTCCAACAATGTTTCTCAAATTTGTTTGCTGAGTCTTTGAAAAATAGCTCAAAGATATATAAATAATAAGTAATCTAACCAATTAAGATAATTTAAAATAATTTACATATGATAGTTACATTCTGTCTGAGTGTACATTTCAATTTAATTCAAAAATTATGCAAAGTAACTTGCATAACTGTCACCAAATGGTAGTCATTAAACCCTGTTTATTTCTGTAGTGTTCCTGGGATATATGTGCTTCATTTTTGATATTCTGCCATCCATTTAGCTAAACACCGTTCTTCTCAAAGAAAAAAATTGAGAACATAATAATCAAGATTTGCACTCAGTTTACAAATTAATTACTGATGGAAAATTAGACCAATTGATTTGATAATCAATTCTATCAGCTTGTGTTTAAAGCTGTAATTTCAAAAACTAGAAAATAAATCAAGAGTTATTTTTTCCATCTGTTAATACACCTGTCTCATTTGGGTATATATTTAAATTTAAATTTAAATGTATATTTATATCTTATTTAGCATATTATTTGCACTTAGTGATCAGTAAATTGTGGTAGACCTTTTAATAACCAGTGGTAGGTCCAATTATAAAGCCTATATATAAGAAATCAATCATTAAGTTTTAATTACTTTGGCTTATTCTTTTTAAGTACTCTCTGAAATAGACTCCCTATTCCTTTAGGCTATGTAGTTTGAAGTTTTTGAAATAAAAGAAAGTGTTACTGTAATAGAGGAATTTAGAGTAAAAAGTGGTAGAGACAAGATTCTCAAGTTATACCCTGCATTATCAGGGTCCACATTTATTAATGGCTTTGACTTCTCAGACATAATTGCCAATTAACTCTGCTGAAGAAAATGGATATTTTTATATTACTGAACTTAGTTCTTCTAAAATAAAATGTGTTTCTGGCAAAAACAAAATTTACTTTGGCTTTGCAGCTAAGCACTTCATTTCCAGAATCTTCAAACACCTTGGTCACACAAAATACAATTCCAATAGTCTTCAGACCACACAAATAGTACAATGTCCAATACTTGATTTAACAAAATAGAGGCATTAAAACTCACAATTTTGATTCTTTACATATTGGCCAGACTTGTTAAGGCAAAAGATCAAAGTCTCTTTTAAGAAGAAAAAAGAAAACCTCCACACTAGAAAAACAGTGAAAGGCTGAGTTTAAAATTAAATCCTAAGCCACATAGATTGGCTTTTCAATAGCTCAAAACTCAATTTTTGCTTTAGCTCCCATCGGAAACAAAACAAAATTTGCCGAACCTGAGTGTTATGTGTTGGTAACTTTTTTGGTTTGTTTGCAACAACATTTCTTCTTTTAATCAGCCTATCTTCCACTTTTATCATTTTCTTTTATTTCTGTTCTCTTTTAATTTTCCTTCTTTTTCTGTGCAGTGTCTTTTTTCTCTCACCCTTTTCCTTCATCCTCCTCTAAATCTTCATACGTGAATATAATAATTAGACCACATAGCTAGCTAGCTATTATTTTTCACTATTTGGAATGAGCTTGTATAGATGAAACTATGAAACTTTCTCATATCTTTGTCCCACTTCCACTATTATCATAACTGATAAAACTCTAATAGATGGCATTTGAGTGAGTACTTTCAACATATAAATTCCATCTTGTTATTCTCAGTACCAGTTTGGAGTGTTTGTCTATATCCTTACCATTGAGAAATGTTATTAGAACATTTTACTACTTCTCAGAGGAGTGATAGTTTTCATCTTTAAATTATTTCTAGTTCTTTCATCTCACATCTCACTAGGACTTCCTTTTGCTTTATTAAGAAAACAGATATTGTGTAGAAAATGTGCTCTGGAATCATGGAAAACCATCTTGTGAGGTGGCATCAGACCACGGAACTTGAGACCACACAATACACTTCATGGACACTTGTCTTAAACTGGCCTCAAAGCAAACAAACAAACAGTAAATAAATAAAACAACTTTATAGCAAAATAACACACACCAAAAATGTTTAAATTTTCACTTTTTGGTCGGTAATCTTGGCATCCAGAACATATGCTTTAATCTTAGAAATGCCTTGCTTGGAGGGAGATAGAAAAAGCAGACTAACTAGAATAAAGCACATAAAAAAAACTTCAAGGTGAAAAAGGCATTCATGCAGACGCCATGGCGAGGAGGCTGGCAGTTCCTCATCTCAAAGGACAGAGTCTTTTGGCCGGGGCCACTCTCCCGTCTGCTTCAACACTTGGAAATGATAGCTGAATTCATGGCTAGAAGTAACATTGCCCTTTTTAATGTGAGGAGAGTATGAAATAGAGATCACAAAATGGATTCGTGAATATTAGTATGTGTAACATTAACTGGGGAAAAAACCCAGACTTGCTACTACTATCCATAAGTCAATGATTTGAGTCTTTAGGCACCAGTACATTTCGTTTATTAAAAGGATGATTTAGGTATAGGCATCTTCAGGGGAATGGCTGCTTTTGTATTACTGCTGAACTTCTGTGTTTATTAAAAGACTGCTGAGCTGGACATGGGTTAAGAAAGGGGACCGTTAGAGACCGCATTGTTAATCGTTGATATTTTTCTCAAGGCAGATGAAACAGAAGTATCAGTTTATTGTCTCGTCTCTTTCATGTTGACATAGAAATAACAGTGATTTCTTAATAATTTTAAAAAATTGTTTCTTAATTTTTTAGAAAATTAAGAGCAGGTAAAAAGGCATATAATTTAAGATCAACACTGAAGTAATTTCTGGAGAAGTAAAAAGAAATATTTTAGATTGGTGACATTTTCTTTGTTTTTTTGCTGTGCTTTTTTGAGCTTTTCCTGTGTAGTAAAGTTGTACAGAAGATGAATAGTAACCCTGCATTCTATAAAGAAAACAGAAAATAGACCACACCCCTTTTTTGGTGGTTGTTTTCTGAAAATGCTTTATTTGAATTTGAAACGAGAAAAATATATTTCAGGGAGCAATTGTATAATGCCAACATAAACACATATATAGAAATAAATTGGTTTTCACAGCTCTCCTCATCACTTATATTACATACACCAGAAAAACATGCTCCACTAGTGTCCCTAGACCGTCTCGTGACTTTGACCTTTCCAACCTATTCTACTCAACTTTTCATATTTCTCAGCCCCATCCTTTATGTGTTTTGAGCAGTCTTTTAGCTGCATTTATTTTCAGAGCACTAGCATCTCAGTATTTTATTAATATTAGAAATATTACTTAATAATTTACTATCAATATTATCAAAATACTAGTTATAAGCATTAATATTATCTAAGTAATATCAATATTCTTTATTCCCCACTCATCAAAGATAATATATATGCAGACAGATAGATAAACAAGAGTAGACAGGACAGAGCTGTGTGAACACAAAGAAATAATGAGACCCAGAGAAATTAGAAATCTCATTTTAGAGAACTTCTGCTGGGTCCCTTGTTTCTGTTTGGTTGTTTGGGATAATTTACCAGGGATCCCTGGGTTTTTTAATTAGTAATTACAAAATAGAATTGTTGAACCTTTTGACTTCAGAATGTCACTTCTTTGTAAGTCTATAAAATTTTTACTGGAATTCCAATGGGAGCTTATTTCTGGAATTATAAGTGGCATTAAGAGAAATTGACAGAAAAAATAATAAACTGAATTTTTACAAAGGGACAAAAGGCTTTTTTAAATGGTTAAATCTGTCCAGGACTCATTAGTGCGGTTTAACAAGACTCGATCACCCCTGAAGTGTGTGTCGTTGCTACTGATCACAGAGCTTGAAAAACATTAATTGCTAGCTTCCTTAGTTTAAAAGAAATAAAAAGAATTAGAAATAAAAAGTTCCTTCAGAGACCCCCAAAATGATATCTTTCTAAAGAATTATTAAAGGTGTCTTTATTTCCAAGCTCCATTGTACTATTAATATAGTTGTGCTGATTTTTGAGGAGCTAGAAAAAGCCTTAAATGGTTTCTAACAGTTAGGGATTAGTTTCTCTATTTTTGAGTAGGTGCACAAAAAGATTAAATTATTTACATGTATTCTCATGGTTTTGAAATACTGTGCTACATGTATTTACAAAAAAGTTTTACCATTTACCATGGTAAAGTCAATACCATGTAACAAAGTTTAACTTTTATAGCAAAAAAAAAAGTTCTTTTTATAGCTTGAAAACCACTTCCATTACTGGAAAAGTGAGAAAAAAATGCTTTGTGAATTCAGAAGTGGCCAGAAATATAATGCTCTAACTTTTTATTGCTTGTGGAAGTGCACTGCAATTGATCAATAATTTGTAAGTGCTTTCTGTATTTTAGTACAGTTTTTGTTGTAGGAAAACATACCAAAGTAATTAACATAGTGCCTCTCCTCAAATATGTTATAATTATGGTAATGTGTCTAAAAACCATGAAAGAAACTTGAGTAATAAAAGGCCATTTACCAGGAAGTGTTATTAAGGATACAGGTGTTGAGAGGAGATGGGGCCTAATGATGGTGGCTGGAAGAAGAGAGTGCTTCGTGGAAACCTCGGGATTGTAATGACAGTAAAGCAATGGTAGTAAAGTCAATGGTGGAAGGCATCTGGTATGAGGGGAAACTCCTGAAGGAAACAATGCAGTTTCCAAAGGATGTGACCCTTTGTGACACAGTGAGAAGGCAACTCAGAAGTATTTGTGGGTGAATCTCAGTAAATAAATTTAAATCAGAATGATGGAAATAGTTTTTGTGTTGTCTTAACACCTAGATAGAAAAGTTTGTGTCTGGTGTGGTTTGAAAGAAGAATTCATGGTAGATTTTTAAGCAGAGTTTCAACAGGATGAAAGTAGCATTTAAAATGGATTAGTGTGGAAGTGGTGGGCAATATATGGGTGACAGCTGAAGGGCAGAAAGATAGGCAAGAAAGAGGCAGCCTGGAGTCCTGAAGGTCCCTAGGAAACACTCCCAGGAATGCAGGTGTGGAGTGAGTGATAAGCTTTCAGCTTCAGGTGGCAGCAATTAAGATGGCGTGAGAAGAGAGGATACCTGAGGCATTTAATTTACAATAACATGATATATCTATATTTTCATCTTATACTACCCTAGTGTTTGTTCTGAAGGTTGTTGGTTTAGTTCTGTGAGCAAAATGTTTTTTTGTTAATGCATTCCTTATCTCTCAGCTAAAGGCATTATTAAATTCCACATTGTCCTGTTTACACAAAGATAGCACTACATATTATTATGGATCTACTAAGAGCATGCACTTTGAATTATTTTCCAGCGGTGGCAGTAGAATTTGCTAACCCAGACATATCCACCCTTATTATGAACAACAGCTGGTACTTTTGAGATTTTTGGCAAGGGTTAGTGACCCAGTTGATGTTTTAGGACTGAACACTTTCTATAGAATAGAAAGGATCAGGTACATAATGGGTTCCATCCCCAGTAGTTTCATAAATTTCATCTAGTAAGCAGCTGAATCAATCTACCGTGAACAGTAGGAATGGTAAGGTAGCTGCCAGAAAGATGTTTTTAAAAAGTAACACAATTTCTCTTTCAGCTCGGTATGTAAAAAGGCCTTTGAACTTCTCACAAATTTTGTACCTGATCAGAATGCAGACTCTAAATTAAACTAATAGCATATTGGATGAAGACATGAATTTGATGCTTATTTGAAGCTTCCTAATGATAAAGGAATACATTTTCCATTTTAAGGTATTAACTCATACCATGCTTATAAATTAGAATGCTATTTAGAGGTCACTTACAGGATGGGATTTAGCGATATAAGCATGAGGATTCCTTCCATAAAGTGGGAACACTCTTTTCCTGGCCATTGGAAGGATAAGGTTTATGTTGTAATAAAGGTGTGGATGTTAGCAACAGTATTTTGCTGTGTTATTGCTGTTTTGTTTGCTTTCAGAATTGGACCAAAGAGCCTTAACCACTGTATACTAGTATTTCCTATATAGCCTCTAATCTGCCTAAGGGAGTCGAATCAGGATGGCTTTGATGTATCACATGTTATATGTGTTGTGTTAGCAAGGGCATAGACAGTTCCATTTGTCCTGCTGGTTTAGCAGCTGATTTCTCACATCAATACATTGATATCTAAGTGACCTAAACAAGCTGTTTTTTTAGCTCAAAGGATTGCTTTAAATGTACCTTTTCCCCTTGGACATTTATACAACTCCATACCAAGTCTTCATGTATCTAATTAGTCTATTTTTGCCATTTGTACTTCCCTAAAAGGAACCTTATTTACTTAATGGATACTTATGGGTTATATTGCTGTAATCCATAATTTGTGTCCCAAGTATACTGCTATATATTATTTCTACATTGTGGGTCATAGAAGAACTCTAGAGATGTAAGTAAAATATAATCTGAATATTAGTTAATGAAGCAAGTGTTTTTAGGACTCTTTGAACCTGTGGTCCCAACTTCTATTTTAGAAAAACATGAGCGACCCATATTTGAAAATCTATAGAAGTTTGCTCTGGGAAATAAAAGCCTTTCATTTTCAAAAGGGGAGGATAAAACTTGACTTTATGAGCTGTATTTGCTTGGAGGAAAACTGTATAGGAGCTTTGGTACAATCCTGAATGGTGGCCTAGTTGTCCTTGGCTCTGAAATGCCTAGGAAATTTGAGGGCAAAAACAGATTTAAACTACATAGAGTTCACTGATTGGGGCCAATTTATCTATTTGTTTCTTGTGGCTACAGTGATAATTAAAATCTACTCATCAATATAGGGATTAACTACTTTAAAAGGGAATGTTTAAAGAAGACTGCCTTATTTATGATGCAGAGAAATTATAAATATTGTAGATGGGAACATCAAGACGGTAGAAGTGAAAATGTGTCAGAGGATCATGGAGAGGAAATGTATCACAGGCTTCTTGAAATACCCAAAGAGCAAATGATGAATAAATTGTACAGCAATATTTAATGAGTGTTTTGATGGTTTGGATGATGACTTCAGGGTACGAAGACTATTGAGGAGACAATTATAAAGTATATTTAAGATATTAAATCAAAATGCAAAGACCAAGAATTGATTGCACCAGATCTCACCATACTAAAAGGGAAAGAAAAAATGAAGCAGACATTTTAGATAAAGACTTAAAATAGATCTGTTTTTAAAAAGTCTAACTCTGCTGAATTAATACAAGTAAAGTTGGAGGAAATTTAAGTCAGGGGCTTGAAATTATTACTCCAAAATATATGAGCATAAAGTTTATCTGAAAAGAGCTCATGTAAATAATTTATTTCTATTACAAAAATTTATATAAATATAAAAAAAGTAAGAAACTATAATTAAATCTCACAAGTTGGAACTTTTGAATTACATTACAATTTTCGTTCAGAGAATAAGTCAGAATTCTTATGTATTTCTTTGGCTCTAAAAAGCACAAACATATTGTCTTATAGGAGAGAATAAAATTTAACAGATGGAATTTCTGGACATACGTGACACTTTTGCTTCTGATTAACCACTTATTATATAGTGCAGATCATGCAAACAGCTTAATCATCCTGGAGCAACCAGTAAATTTTTTTTTTTGTTTTCTGTTTATCCATGTGTTAATATATTTTTACAATATAATTGATAAAGTTTATTTGCTAATCACAAGATGTGTATTCTCAAGATGCTCTATTAGTAATCATTTTTATTGAAAAAGTTATCTTGTTAGATTTCTTTAAGTTTACTATATTTTTTTAAGAAATGATGTATTGTCATAAAAGAAATTTTCCATCAGTCTGTGCATCATAGGAAGAGAATGCAGAGAAGAGAAATAAAAGGTGTGTCATGACTGAGTGAAATGGAGAGTGTGAAAACCTTTAAGAAGAAATTAGGACACTGTTTCATAAATAAGAGAAATTGGTAATAAAAACAAAGAGAACGGATCAACCATGTTATTGATGTGCATGTGTTATGTGCTGTTGAGTCAGCTCTGACCCCTGGCAAGGCTGTGAAGGAGTGATGTCCACGGTGCCTGTCCTCACCAGCCCCGCTCGACTCCTGTGGACTCGTGCTCAAGCCCGTGGCTTGTCTTATCGAGTCAACTCATTGTATATTTGGTCTCCCTCTCTTCTTGCAATTTATTTATTTTTCCCCAGCGTTACTGTCTTTTCCAAAGGTAATTGCTGGTGTAGAATACTGGATATCCATGAGAGAACTTATAAATGTCACTGTGTATAAACATTTTTGTGGGGGGATGGAGGGTGGAAAGGAAGGAGGCATCAGTATGTTTTTTATTCTGGATCAATTTTCTATTTAGGTGCAGTTACTACCATGGTGTTAAGATTTCTGAAAAAAAAAATAAGAATGAGAAAATTTTATTTTTGCAAATACATTCAATATAACACATCCAAGTTTAGCCTAAATATACTTTAATACAACTTGTAGACCCATAATTCTTCAAGAAGTGGAATGAGTGGTTGATAATAATTGCACATCTGTTATTAATTAGTTCAGATGGTTGAGTCATGGAGCTAATGAGGCCAAAGCCTGAGTTGGAGATCTGTGCCGGTGAGGTTTGCTCTCTTCCTGGGTCACTCGCAGACCACAGTTCAAACCCAGGCCAACTATCTCATCACTGAATACCACTAGCCATTAAAAAAAAAAAAACTGGGCAACAGGAAACAAATCCAACAGCATTCCTGGAAAAAATCCCCAACTGTACAGTGTCTGCTTGTTAATGATTTATCAGCAGTGCTCATGTACGAAGAGAAACATTGGTTATGCACTCAGTACTGCTGACTACAAAAGGATGCACAGGAAACTCTGGGGCCTCGTGGCACATTGAAGAATAAATGATACTAGAGAATTATCTAAAGAAAGCATAAAAAACTAATTCACAACCACAGATTTAATCTATTTTTTAAATTGCAAGGGAAGCAAAATTCCACATGTTGATTTTTCCTCAATAGATTGTAAGGGCCCCTTGAGTTCTGAACAAAGGAGGGAAAAGAGGAGGCAGGTAGAAAGCCAAAATATGACAAACTCACCCACCCACTCAGACTAGTAAAACTAGGTCTGCCTTGTAGGACAGTACCCATTTTATTGTGGGAAGGTCATCTTCCCCCCAAAAATATGGGAGTGAAGGGGATTGAGTTATGCATGGATAGTTTTATTCTTGCAGACTTATCAGTCAGATTAGGTCACTGGGAATTTGAGTAAGAGGAGGGAGGTCTGGATCATTCCATGTGAAAGAAAGCATCAAGGGTGGAAAAGAATTTCTGCCACACCCTCCCTCACCTACATAATTCTTTTTTAAATTCAATAAATGGCCAGTGCAAGACAAAAAGTGGAGGGAATGCCAGAAAGGAAAACTAACACTGTTTGTACATTGTGGTGGTTAAATACTTGTAAACTGTCAGGAAAATCCATGGAGCTCTTCAGTGTGGTGGTCCTTCTGGATGGCCTCCCACATTTATGAGGGTGGATGGTTCCCATGACATCTTCCACATCGTCATCATAAATATAATCATAAATAAATGCTGGACTGGAAATATCTACATACCATGATGAAAAAGTCAATTCAAAGCAAATATTTTGGTGAAATAACTTCCTGTACTTGCTCATCATCATTAACGATAAACTTGCATAACCATAGTCTAATGAGACATTCCATGCAAGTACATCTTTTAAATACTGTGTGGCATGTTCCATCTTGGAGATCACAGTGCATTTCAGTTCTTTAATGTTAGATTTATCACAGCGTTTCCCGTATTTTGATAAGGAACCCCATTGCAACTGGTGTTTGAAAAGTTTAAGATTGAGAGACACATCAAAATCATGGTATGACCAAGTTCTTTGTAGCAAGATTTTATAGTGCCTACTTTATTACTAACGAGGAAGGGAGAATTTATCCTCCAATTATGTTTGTTTAAAAAAATATAAGTACGTGGTATACCAAGTAGAAAGAGTGTTTTTCATGTTGAAGAAATAATAAAAGCTATTTTGTATGTATACCATGTTGCAATCTATAGAGAAAGACTCTAAGTATATATGTTTGCATTGCTGTAATTGTGATTTTGAGCATAAATGGCCACCAATATACTAGTGATTTTGCTAAAGGAAACTCCACACTTGTCAGTTTTTTCCAAAATATTGCTTTGGTCAACAAAGTTTAAACTATGGTATAAAACTGTATTATTTGTACCCCCTCTCCCCAAGGAGAAAAACCACCTTGCAAGATTAACTCAGTTATACAAGTGAGAACACCTCAATGTCCATTAATTCAACAAATATGTATAGAGCCCCCCTTTTGTGGCCAGCACTCTTCAAAACACGGGTGATAGAACAGCCAACAAAACAGACAAACACCCGTTCCATAGAGTTTACCTTCTAACAGGAGACAAAATCTCTTCCTCTACTTCTCAAATAGTGTGAAGTAAATACCTCTCCAAATTTAAATAAATAAAAATATTTATCATCATGAGAAAAAAGGCCTCTGAATAGGTTTCTAAGTCCAGTGAATAATAAAGGGGCAGGATTGGGGTTGGTGGAACATATGTGTTTGCTCTTTTACAGACAGGCAAAAGTTAGGTTATACCCAGTACAAAGCCTTTATATACTTTAGAAGCTGTAGAAAGCTGTCCTTATGAAAACAACTGGGTAAATATTCCTTTTTTATCTTTTTGTTGCATTTTTCTCTATTGTCCTATTCTTTTTTTTAAGATTTTTATTTATTTATTTTTAGATAGGGAAGGGAGGGAGAGAGAGAGAGAGAGAGAGAGAGAGAGAGAGAGAGAGAGAAAGAGAGAGAGAGAGAGAGAGACATCAATGTGCGGTTGCTGGGGATTATGGCCTGCAACCCAGGCATATACCCTGGCTGGGAATCGAACCTGCGACACTTTGGTTCACAGCCCGCGCTCAATCCACTGAGCTATGCCAGCCAGGGCTATTGTCCTATTCTTAATCTTGAGAAAAACTTCTAAGAATTAGAGCATCATAATTGACTTCATTACCTAACTCATCTGCACTGTGTGACTGAATATACCTGAATTTTCAACCACTAAACAAGAGACTAAGTTAACCACATTAATTTCCTTATTCAAACTCATAAATGTCTATGTCTGTCACATACTTTAATTTTTAATACATGTGGCATTTTGTCCAAATATGAGGTTTTTTGATAACTGTCAAGTGTGAAACTTTACTTTTGATCTAAAGTCTATACTTCTTCAATATCCTGAACTAATGTAGGTTAGGACAGAAAATATGTCCTTCCCCTAGTAAAAAAAATAAATCTGATAACCAGAAATTCATAATTTTCTACTATAACACTAAATTACAAATATACTTTATATACATACAATGCAATTTAACAAGATAATTATAGTTGTTATTGATTTTCTGGATTTTAATTCACTTTAAAGGAAACTTTATTAAAGATTAAATATTTAAAAAAATAAAATATTAGACACTATACATTTAAATAAATAAAAGTTCTTTTAACATGATGAGGTTGTTCTCTTTGAAAATCACTTATGAATTTACATTTTGTGGTTTACAAAAAAAAAATTAACCTGAATTTATGTACAAACATTGATTAGATTTTGGCCTCAATCTCAAGTTCCCATTTAAGGTAAATATATAACTGGAGTCTTGTGAAATCTAAGTTTCACAAACATTTAAAGTTTAATTTGATCTTTGGAGAAATTGTTAATAAAAATGATTCCACTACATTTGAAAGGCACAAAACTTAATCATGTAGATTTAAAATTATATAAAAAATATATGTTAAAATGTTTTTCAAAACTAGTTTCATTGGTGAAAATATTCACAAAAAAAATCTTTGGAATGTTTTCTTATTATGCTGATAAGACTGGATGATAGATGATAGTATAATGAATGCAACTTGAATTCTTACCGAATGCTTTTCCAGGGTTATCGCAAAACAGAACTCAAAATGTTCCCCACATTCTCCATGTTCTCTATGTAAAGCAAATAGTCCAGAAAATCCAGATTTCACCAAACACAAAACAATTTTCTCTTACTTATTTTTATTGAATTTTATTTCCCCACCTCAAACCCCAACATCTAATGGTCTAATTAAGACAAAAGAATATTCAATATAGTTATACAGGAAATATAATTGTATATTCTATTCCTCTTCCTACCCTCATTACTCCCACAGGTGGGAGATGGGTAGGGAGGAAAAAAGAGAGATAAGAACAGAGACAGAGACAGAGAGAGAAGGAGAGAAACAAGGAAAAAATGCAAGCTAAGAAATGTACTTAAAAAAAAAACATGTTTAACTTAAAAAAAAAACTAGACCTTGGATAGTAATCAGATAACCTGTGTTCTTGGATTTTTATATCTCAAATATATTATTTTAAGCAAATATGTTAGTCACTCTGACCTTCAGTTCATTGATTTGTAGAGGGCCATAATAGAATCTGCCTTGGCTGACTTTTTAAAATGTGATGATTATCAAATGATATATGTACAGTATAGTGCTATATCAATGCACCGGAGTGGTAGCAACACTGACATAGTAATGTTCCCAGAAAATGTTACTGGAGAGTCTTTTGTTATTCAGTATTTTTGATTGGACATAAATCTCTGAGGCTTAAAAAAACAACTATATTAGCTAGTATTATTTAATGCCTACTGTGTACTAGACATGTCCTAACCCCTTTATTTATTTAATTCTTTTAACAACCTAATGTAGTCATTATTATCTTTATTTCTATTGCAAAAGAGAAGAAAGTAAGCACAAATTGATTAAATGATTGACCCAGCATCACAATGCAAAATGGGCCTCAGACTATCTGGTTTACCCCATCTCAGTGGGCTATTCTCGCTATAGGATTCCTCCCCACAGCTTCACAGCCTCTGTTGCAACAGATCTGAGTGCAGGAGGCAGGCCTATGGGTGTGCTCCTCTTGGGAAGACTCCCATAGCAACTTCCTGGTCTTTGAAAAGCACCCCCTTGAATAAAGTTGATAGGTATTTCCCTGTTATTAGCAAGTATACATGTCTGGAACTGTACAGAAAAACTACTTCTGTAATTCAGTACTTTTTTTTAAGTAAAATATTTCTTTATTTGAATAAGGTCAATGTCATCTCTTAGATTCTAGCTAGCATCAAATTACAACCAGGAAAACAACAACAACAACAAAAAAGCACTTGACAAAATGTTATCCAAATGAAATGCAGTGGATAGAAGACTTTTTTAAACTTTAAAAGAAATACATTAAACAGGCTACATACAGGTCTAAAAAGTTGAAAGTGGTGTTTTCACATTACTTTTAATAAAAGTAAGGAATTTCAATTACGATTTGGACAAATGATAGTGCATGGAGTAGGAGGGGGCAAGTTTTAAAATAAAATCTTAAATATGATAGGACCTTATAAATGTATGCTCAGATTCTTGCTGTTATGTATATGATGAAAGGCATTTTGTAGTATAATCTATGCAGTAAACCTTTTGAAATAAAACATATTGACTGTGCTTGCTCAACATATGTAAGAAATTCTGGTATAGACACAGGCACATGTTAAGATTTCAGAAGCTCAGATTGAATAGTTAAATACATTCATTCTCCACTACCTGGATATTTATCTTCTAGCAACCACCATCAAATTCAAATACCTGCAGTTAAACCCAGTGATCACTGGTGCAGTTTGTGAACAAAGCAAACGAAATTAAAAAGTCAACTCTAACCCTAACTCTGACTATACTCTAAGCTCTGTTTTCTAAAACACGTTTGATTTCAAGTTATTAGAGTCTTTTTATTAAATAAAATTATATATTCAGCATCTAAATATTACTCTTGCTTTCCAAATCTAATTTTTTCTCTTTGTATCTTAAAATAACAAATAGTAAGATATTCTTTCTTAGACTGAAAAAATTATAAAGAATAGTTTTATTTAACTGTAAGTAAATGACACTACACACAACAATACATGTGCATTCTTCTCATGTTATTTACCATTTGTAAATTATAAAACACATATTTGGACAAGCAATGAGTGGAGTCTGTTTATTAGGAATAAATTTCACAATTATTTTAAAAACATAGTCTTTGTACATAGTCTCCCTTGTAGCTACTTGAACTGTTTAGTCAAGCAAAAAATACAATGAGCAATGATTTTACTCATATATGTGTAATACAGTTGAACTTCATCTTTTTGGTTTCTATCTTCTGCTCCAAATCTGGTATGTTCCTGTCTGTAGGCTAATGAAGATACTACACTGAAAGCTTACTTCTTCAGATCCTTCCTCTGGACACCATCACACCGAATGTCAGACACAGCTTTGCAACACATCTCATTGAGTATATTATTTTTGGAAGGACAGAATGAATTTTGAAGTATGGCATGGAATATTTCTTAATTTCTAGATTTTTGTTTAATCATCAATGTGTAGGTATACATAAAGCTTTTCTAGACTTATCAACACCCTTGACTTGGTTGATTTATCAACCAATGTTCATTCCCTTTATATTTGTCCTCAACCACCTGTTGGAAGAAAAAAATGGCCTTATGTTAAAAACTCTTTGACTTGTTTTATAATTTCTACATGATTTTAAGGCTTTTGAAAGCATGGGAATCTTCCTTAAATAATAGCTTATACATATACAGTGCTTATTATTTATTAAATATTAAGAAAGTGATGGTGATTTTGACACTGTTGCCTTGGGTGTGGTTTTTTTTTTTTTTCATTCCTGGCCAAAAGAAAAGTACATGCAGTTTATAAGGAGCTGGCAGAGACCCTGACAGACAGAAAAAAAGCGACATCCAACACAAAGAAAGAAAAGGAAATCAGGTTGATAAAACTCAAAATATAAAACATATATAAACTAACATGAAATATAAAATATGAATATGTGAAGATATAAAGGCCAGGTAGTTTAGGAGTAAATAATCAAATTCTATTTTTTTTTAACTGTATTGAGCTTATACCAATAGGCTGCATAGGCACTGAATACTATGGCAAGTTAAGTGACCACATTCTTTATTTTTAATAGATTTAATTTTTACAACAAAATTGAGGTGGTTTTCCATATACCCCTGCCCCACTGCATACATAGCCCGCCCTTAGTCGACATTCCCCGGCAGAATGTCACATGTGTTACAACAGACAAACTTACGTTGCCACATCATTCTCATCTAAAACTCTGAAGTTTGCATTAAGATTTACTTTTGGTTGTGTACATTCCATGGATTTGGACAAATGTGTAATGACATTTATCAACATTGTAACACACAGAGTAGTTTCACTGGCCTACAAATCCTCTGTGCTCTGCCATCCCTTCTTCCCCACCCCCACAACTTTCTGCTGTAAACCTGTGTGTGCATGTTTTTCTGTGCACTTATGTTTCCAACTCTTTTGAGTAAATACTGAGGATCATGATTTCTGGATTGTATAGAAAGAATATAATTAGGTTAGTAAGAAACCACTAAACTGTCTTCCAAAGTGGCTGTACCTTTTTGCATTCCCACCAGCAACGAATAAGAGGTTCTTATGTTTCAATTCCATGCTAGCATTTGGTATTGCCAATGTGTTAAATTTTGGCCATTCTACTAAGTGTATAGTGGTACCTCATTGTTATTTTGGTTTGCATTTCCCTGATAACATGTTATATAGAGCATATTTTTATATGCTCATTTGCTATCTGTCTATCTTCAGTGAAGTGTCCATCATGGTCTTTGGCCAATTCTTTAACCTAGTTAAGTTTTTTTTATTATTTCTGTTCCATTTTAAGCATTCTTCATATATCTTGAATTACTGTCCTTTGTCAGATATGTCTTTTGCATTCTGAGGCTTGTTTTCTCATCCTCTTGGTACACTCTTTTTCTGTGAAAGTCTGTCTTGCTCCACTACAAACTGGGACACTCTGATCAACTAAAGTTCAATAACCAAAGCCCATAACAATATTACCTAGAAAACAAAATCTAGTAAAAATAACATTAAGACAACATATGCTTTTTAGCAAGTAAAAATGTGGAATGCTGTCCAAAAAAAAATATATATATATATAAATTATATTTTTAAAAATTATTTTCCTAGTCTGGCTGGCGTAGCTCAGTGGATTGAGCGTGGGCTGTGAACCAAATGTCGCAGGTTCGATTCCCAGTCAGGGTACATGCCTGGGTTGCAGGCCATGACCCCCAGCAACTGCACATTGATGTTTCTTTCTGTCTCTCTTTCTTCCTCTCTTCCCTCTCTAAAAAATAAATAAATAAAATCTTTAAAAAATAATTATTATTTTCTTGTTAATAAGATAAAGTTCCATTACTAAGAAATAATTTGTGAAATATTCCATTCTCTAATAATGTCATATGATATCTATGCCCCTGTAATATCTTTTTATAACTAAGTAATGGGAGGAGAGAGATCTGTTTACGGTGAGTTCAATTCATGCACAAATAACTTTCATTCTTTTTATTGTTGTTGTTACACATTTTTTGTAAAGAATGCTTTTAATTCATGAACATAGCATGAATAAAATTATTCCTGCATTACTGAATAAGGGTTGTTGAGAAACAATGAATAATGCTATCCGTATTGATAGCAAATGGAGAAAAGTTTGCAGGCAAATGTGAATAGTAAATCCCTTCTGTAGCCCATGATGATTCCAAATGTAAGCATCTCGTGGAATTTTCATTTGGTTCTCCTAGAGAGATGAAGGAGACATAAAAACTGATGTAGTCAGGCCAATGGCCACCAATATGACAATAATCTGGAGAATTCCCATGATGGATCTGGGCTACATTTAACACAATTGAGTACAGATGGTGGCATATGAATATTCCATGTTTTGCTAATTCTGCCCACTCTTGCTTCAACCAGACTCCTTATAAGGAGAATCTATCATCACACATGGAAAAGATGTGCAAACCTGGAGGATGACATTACACCAGCACAACCCCAAGTTATTGGGGAGGTTGAGGGCAATTTTATCTTAAATTAAATTAATTTAAAAGATCAGTAATTGATAGTATGTAAGTGAGGGTAAAGCCAGGTCATATGTGACTTTTCAAAGGTAAAACTTGCTATTTGTAATTGAGAACAGACACTGGTAGAAGATCTGGGGAGATGTGGTGAACAGAAAACTAAAATGCAATTTTTTTAGTGGGTTTACATACTTTAGGACTCTGTAGGACAGCTTATCTCTACCTTTCTGGCATCAAATTATTTAATAATTATTCTGGTTTTGATTCTATAATCATTGCTACATTATACTTGGACATCAGTGAGCATATGCATTTGACTGCGGAGAAATACTCATAAAATAATCCAGCTGCTGAAAGGGACCAATGAGTAAATGTTCTCAGTTCTGAGCATCATGCCCTTCCTAGAAGTACCCTCAAAAATGTCTCAGATCTGGAGTCAGGTTTGGACTGGACACCTTTGGCTCATGTTCTGCTTATTTCCAAAGGCTTTATCACTTCATAGATGCAATCGATGAAGTCATAGGAACATTAGACAGCGAGTCCAGAATACCCTTGTGGTTCTTCCCATTAAGTAGACAGTAATATCTTGGCTATTTATGACTTTGCTGTTTAACTCTTTTAATACAAACTTACATTTTAATAAATGGAGGTTCTTAGAGCCCTTCATTGAAATGAAGCCTAAAATTGGTTACTATATAAAACAGAGCCACAAAATGAGCAAAAAAGATGCCAAATTTCCAAAACTTCCATGCCTAATGTATGAGCCTCATCTGGTACGTGAACCAGGAAATGAAGTGTCATGCATATTTAAGATAAATGCTCTTCTTAAACAAAGTCAAATTAATAAGATAACTAACAATTTTACCCATCTGCATCATGTCTAAGTACACACATTTATTAATTTTAAACTTGATACGGCTTATCTTTCCAAACTCTTAATGAACAGTACTAAAGCCCGTTAAAAGTCCCATGGAAGGAGAGTGTTTATGACACACACTTTGAAATGTTTGGTCTTGAATTTTGTTCTTAATCTCAAATCAATTTATTTCTGACCCTTGTAATCTGGTTTGTATGCTTTCAGGGTGATGATCTTAGTACCTCAAATTCTTCTTTTTCTTTTCTTTATTTTAATTGTTGTTCAAGTATAGTTATCTGTCTTTTACTCCCATCCCAGCCCACCCCACAGCCCTCCTCACCACCCTCCCATTTCCACCCTCCCCACTTTTTGCCCATGTGTCCTTTAGACTTGTTGCTGTAAACCCTTCCCCTCTTCCCCTGAAATTCCCTCCCCTCTCCCCTCTGGTCACTGTCACAGTACTCCAAATTCTTAAATCAGACAAAGCCCAAAAGGATCTACTAATTACTTGTAGGCTAAAGCTCTAGATCTGAGAAGAATCAGATATTCATAAGCAACAAGCAGCATTTTTTTAATTACTTAGAAAGGACCCATATACTGAAAATTGCATGTTATTCAGGATCTCTGTTTTGGAAAAACAAGAATTGAAATGTACAATTCCATAGTTAGTGCAAAAGTAATGGTTAAAACCCTAGGCCACTTTAAACACCAGTGTCACCACACACTTAAAAACAGCACTTTTTCTGCCACATGATGGGTAGTAACCACACATGTATGAACTGAATCAATTCACGTAAATTGCTTAGAACCAGACCTATAATTTGAGAGTGTTCAGTAATAATTAATATTTCTCTATACATCTATCTATTAAGGGCTCTAAATATAACTTTTAAGTATACATATTAACTCATGTCAGTAATAACAAAACCTCATTTCACTTTATTGTCAAAGTTTTAAGAAATAACATTTATTTAAAACTTTTCAGCACTTCCTATCTGATACAAGGATGATGAATGGTCATGAGGTTTTAATGAGTCTTGGTGTTTAGTTGATCAGAAGAGTAAAAGTAATAAATGATTTAATTTTCTGCATTAGTTATCTAAAGTCAGTTAGTTTTTTTTTAAAAAAGGTTTTGTTCTCCACATACTCACTCTAATTTTTGAAGGAAATTCTAGACAATGTTGTCTGAGGACTTCATTTGTGTGATTTAATAACTGCTTTTCATAGGGTCACTAATAAAGCATGATTTGGTGGGGAAAAATCTTAGTTTTCATGAAAATAATAATTCCAGTAGATGCCTACCATTTTATCCACATAGCCTCCAAGGAGTACTTTGACTTCAAGAATAGACAAGTTATTGTTTACTACCCTTCCTCCCATCTGGGCTTTCCTTTTGAATTTCTCTTTGTGCTTGATGTGTTTTTTTTTTCCTTGATATAAGTTTAATTTTTTAAAGAGATTATCTGAGGCACATTAAACATTCTAAGAGTTTATCTGAGCAAAAACTGATTCCAACTGCTCAGTGCCAAACCAGAAGTGGTTACCAGTGCTGAGAAGCACGCCCCCCAGAGGAACGAGGGGAAAGACTTCTATGAAGACGCCAAAGCAAGGAAGTTGGGCTATAGACTACGCAGCTGCCTTGTTTGGAAAAGCCTAGTTGTTTGTTTGTGATTGGTTGTCTTTAGTTTTCCATTTCTTAGCCTTCAGGCATTACAGGCTTAGGTTTTAGTTTTGTTTTGTTTTGGTTTTGTTTTTTTTTAAGATTTTTAAATTTATTTATAGAGAGGGAAGGGAAGAGGGGGAGAGAGAGAGAGAGAGAGAAAAACATCAATGTGCGGTTGCTGGGGGTCATGGCCTGCAACCCAGGCATGTACCCTGACTGGGAATCAAACCTGCGACACTTTGGTTCGCAGCCCGAGCTCAATCCATTGAGCTATGCCAGCCAGGGCTAGGTTTTAGTTTGTTTAAAGTTGCATAATAATAAAAAAAATAGGAAAAAATACTGTATGGCATTTAAAGCCACCCTAGTCTGATGTCCTCCTTGTTTAATTCACTTAACAATTTAGATATCATTTTACTGTCACAAATACATTTTTACCCTGCTTCTTAATGCCATGTCTGCTGGCCCCAACTCCCTAACCACTGCCATGCAAGAAGCACCTACAACCACAACATACTCTACTGTTTCTTATAGCCATCTTATTTATATCTTTTCAATTTATGATCTACATAAATTTGAATCTTTCAGGTACTTTGCCTCATGCAATTTCTTCTTTCAGTGATTCTCAGGACAGTATCATCAAGAGGCCTTGGAAGAGGTAGCACTATTTCTCAGTAAAATGATAAAAAAGTTTGAACAGGAGAGATTGGGAAGTAACCTCATCCAATTTTTTACTTTGTACAAAGCTCCACATTTTAACAATAAAACTTCTGTTTGTATTCCTTGACAATGTGAGAAAAGAAAATGTAGAAGGACAGTGAGGGGAATTCCTAAATGGGAGGAGTTAGCAGCTTTTGAAGACGTTCTAGAAGAAAATAAAGAGGAAACAACGAACTGAATCATGACACAAGATTCCAAAATACATAATTTATCTCAGAGGCCAGCAAACTATGTTCAGTGGGCCAAATAAAATCCAGGACCTGTTTTTGTATGGTCTATTTGCTAATAACGTTTTTCCTTAGTTATGCATGTTTGAAAAAAGCATACTTTGTATATGAAAATTGATGAATTAAATTTTTGCTATCTGTAAATAAAGTTTTATTGGAACACTGACACATTTTTTTTCATCTACGTTTGGTCTATGACTGTTTTCATAGTGCAGTAGCAGAGGTGAAGAGTTGCAACACAGGCCATGTTACGTGCAGCACTAAAGCACATATTATCTGTCCCTTTACAGAAATTCTGCTGGCCCTGATTGGAACATTTCACCAGGCTAATTTCCCTAGCTGGTCAAATCATTGTTTAACGAACTCCACTCTGGGATTTCAAGTCTAAGTAAACCAATAGCAAGTTCAGATTTTTCCAGGAGTTTTCTTTTTAATAACACAAGAAGAGTACAAACAATTAGCCAAAGTAGTTGTTTTGTTTTATTTCTTACCAAAAAAATGACTAAACTGTTTATTTTGTGATAACTCATTTTGTGATAACTCCTATTAAGTTGTAAGGCACAAAACAGAGAGGTACCAAGCATTCTTGAGCAGTTTTCCCTACTGGCTAAAGAAAACTGTAGTACAATATCACAAGCTAGATATCGATGTGGATACAGTCAGGATATAGAATATTTCCATTACCATAAAGATTCCTCACATTGTGTTTTTCTACTCACACCCACTTCCCTCCCATTCCCATGGCCAGTATTAACATCTTAACTACTGATCTCTTTCCACTTCGATCATTTAATCACTCCAAGAATTTATAACTTGAACCGTATAGAATATGACCTTTGAGAATTGGCTCTTTTCACTCAGCATCATTCTCTTGAAATCATTCAGAAGAGTGTATCAATAGTTTCTTCCTTGTTATTGCTAAGAAGTAGCCCATGGTATGAACGTACCAGTTTGACTGCTCATCAGTTCAAGGACATCTGGGTAGTTTTCAGTTTTTGTCTATTACGGAAAAAGCTACTATAAACACTCATGTACAGGTTTCTGCATGAACATAAACTTTCATTTCTTTGGGATAAGTGCCTGAGTGAAATTGCTGAGTCTTATGGAAAACATATGTTTAGTTTTAAAAATAATGTGCCAATCTTTTCCTGAGTTGCTATGCCATTTTATCATTTTACATTCTAATCAGCAATAGAATGAGTGATCTGAAACCTTCACCAATATTTAGTGTTTTCACTATATATATAGTGAATGTATATGTATGTATGTATATATATTTAGTTTTAGCTGTTCTAGTAGGGCTGTACTGATACTTCGTTGTGATTCTAATCTCCATTTCCCTAATGACAAACAAAGTTTGACATCTTTTAATGTGCTTATTTGTCATCTGCATATCCTCATAGATAAAATGTCTCTTCTTATCTTTTGCCCATTTTCCATTTGGATTGTTTTACATTTTACTGTTGAGTTGTAAGAGTTCTTTATATTTTCTGGATACTGTTCTTTCCAGACATGTGGTTTTTACATATTTTCTTCCCACCTGTAGCTTCTCTTTTCATCCTCTTAATAGAATCCTTTATGGAGCAAAAGTGTTTAATTGTAATGAAGACCAATTTATCATTTTTTTCTGTATGGATTGTGATAATGGAGTCAATTCTAGGAACTCTTTGCCCAGACCCAGATCCCACAGACTTTGTTCTATGCTATTTTCTAGTTTTGAAGTTCTATGTTACATTGTAGTCTGTGACCTATTTGAATTAATTTTTGTACAATATGTGGAAAAGACTATTTTTCTTCCACTAAACAGGTTTTGCACCTTTGTCAATAATCAGTTAGGCATATATGCGGGGGTCTATTTCTAGACTCTGTTCTGTTCCATTAATCAACATACCTATTCCTCTATGAATACCATACAACCTTGCTTATAATCAAGTTGTAATCTACTACTATGCTTATTATTAATAATATAGTCTATAGATATACATTATGCCTAATATTAGTTTATTTAGTGATGATATACTATTATGTAAGTCTCGAAATCAGATAATTCCTTTCAATATTTTATCCAAAACTATTTCAGCTATTTAAGTTCTTTTGCATTTTTTATGTAAAGTTTAGAACAATTTTATCTATCTTTACAAAACTATTTTTAGGATTTTGATAGGAATTCCATTAACCCTATGTATAAATTTGGGAAAAAATGACATCATTACTATGTTGAGACTTGTAATCCATGAATATATGTCTCTCAAGATCTTAGGTTTCTTTAATCATCATGTTATAGCTTTTCCCTTACAAGGTCTATATATGTTTTTAGATCATTACCTAAATATTTCATTTTTGAGTGATTTTAATTAGCATTGTATTTCTACTTTGTTTGTTATACTTTATTATACTGCCTAGAATAAAACTTGCAGCACTATGTTGAATGAGTGGTTAGAGAGTGAACGTTCTTCCTTATTATTGCTCTTAGAGAAAGAGCATTTAGACTTTCACCATCATATATAATGTCAACTGTAGCTTTTTTGGAAAATATCTGTATCAAATTGTGGGGGGCCCTGCTCTTCCTACTGGTCAGGTTTAAGTCATGAGTGAGTGCTGAAATTTTTCAAACACTTTTTCTGTTACCATTCATATGTTGAGTGATTTTTTTTTCCTTTAGCTTGTTAAAGTGTTGAATTATACTGATTGATTTTGGAATATTGAACCTGAATTGCATCCCTGGAATAAACCTCAAATGACCATGCTATATAACTCCTTTTACATATTTCTGAACTCTATTCACTAAAATACAATTAAGGATTTTTGAGTCTATATTTGTGAAGAATATTGGTCTATACTTTTTTCATATTGTCTTTGTCTGGATTTTTCAGGATAATATTAGTTTCATAAAATAATTTTTTTTTATTCCTTCTATTTTTCTCCCAAAGTGAGTTGAATTGGTATTAAATCTTTTTTAAAATATTCATTAGAATTATTCTTCTAAATGCTCTGGTCATGGAGATACCTTTTTGAGAAAGTTTTTAAATTACAAATTCAATTCCTCAATACTTGTTGGGCTATTCAAATGATCTAGTTCATATTGGGTGCATTGTGGTAATATGGGTTTTGAAGAACTGTTGCATTTCATGTTAAGTTCTGAGTTTTGTGATTGTAGTTTTCTCTTATTGCCTTAGATGTCTGTGGAATCTGCAGTGCTATGTCCTTCTTCATTCCAGAAACTGGTGGTTTGGGGTGTATCTTCTGGGTTTTTGTTTTTGTTTTTTCATTTGTCAGTCTTTCTGGAGGGTCACCAAGTTCATTGAGATTTTCAAAGAATGAACTCATGGCTTCATTGATTTTCTCTATTTTCTGTTTTCAATTTAATTTATTTGTGCTCTTATCCTTAATATTTCTTTCCTTCTTCGGTTAGGTTGACTTTGCTCTTCTTTTTCTTGGTCCTTGAGGTTGGAACTTTGGTTATTGGTTTGAGAGTTTTTTCTAACATATGCAATTAATAGTATCGATTTCCCTCCAAGGCAGTTATTAGCTGTGTCCCACAAATTTTGCTATGTTGTATTTTTATTTGCATTCAATCCAATATGTTTTTCTTTAAGACTTCTCTTTAACCTATGAATTATTCAGAAGTGAGTTATTAGTTGCCAAGTAATTTTTTCAGTTATCTTTCTATTATTGGTTTCTAGATTGATTCCACTGCAGTCCAAAAGCACACTGTATGATTTCACTTACTTTTAATTTGTTGAGATTTGATTTATGAACCAGGAAATGGCCTATCCTATAGTATGTTGGTGGGCCCTTAAAAACAATGTGTATTCTATTATTTTGGGGCAGTACATCTAAAAATGTCAATTAAATCATGCTGGTTGATGATATCACTGAGCTCTATATTCTTGCTAATTTTCTGTCTAGCTCTATCAATTGTTTGGAGAAGTATGTTGAAGGTTACAATTATAATCATGGATCTGTTTTTTTCTTTTCTATTTTACCAGTTTGTACTCTACATTTTATAGCTTTTTTGTTTGGTGCATACACATTCAGGGATTTTGTTTCCTTCATGGATTGTCTTTGTTTAATCATTTTATGACTACCTCTGATACTGAAAATTTCCTTTGCTTTGAAGTCTTTTATTTGGCATTAATATTGCTACTCTTGTTTTCTTGAATTAACATTTGCATGATATAAGAATGCTTTACTTTTCTTATATTACACATTTGCCTGAGTATTTACTTTTCACTGAAGTATATTTTCTCTCTGTGGTTCATATTTGAACATTGCTATTGCTCTGTCTTTCAGTTCACTGCTTTTCCTTTCCTTTGCCTTCTTTCCTTTTCTATTTCAGTGATTGTATTTTTTCAGCTGTAAAGTTTTCATCTGGTTATTCATCTTTGTTGTTGTTGTTGCCATTCAAGTACAGTTGTCTCCATTCTCCGCCCCCCACACTCATCTGGTTGTTCTTTATATCTTCTATTTCTTTGCTAAGACTTTTCATTTTTTCTTGTATTTGTTTCAACCATGTTCATGATTGCTCCTTAAAGGATTTTCAGGATAGTTGCTTTATAGTCTTTGTGAGATAATTCTAATATTTCTATCATGTTAGTGTTCCCATGTATTGATTATCATTTTTGCATTCATTTGGCAATCTTCCTGCTTCTTTGTGTGATGAATGATTTCCCATTGAAATCTGGATGTTTGGGGTACATGTTACAAGGCTCTGGATGCTATAGAAACCTTCTGTTTTAGCTAGCTTCCTCCAACACCACTGCAGCAAAGAAAGAATATGTGTCTTCATTGCCAGATGTGGGTAGAATTCCAGGTCTCCCCCACCAGCCACATTAACACCTGAGTGGGAGGGTTTCGCATCACTGTTGGGTAGGGTGAGAGTCCCTGTTCCCCGGTAGGCCTCCACTGATGCCTGCCTGGCTAGAATGGTGGGAGTGGTTTATTACTGCTCCCATTGTGGCCTCTTCAGCACCTTATAGGTTGGGGGATGGTGAGGTGGCTTTACTGCTCCTGGAAAGTTTCTAAGGTCATGAATTTTCACTGGGCCTCTTCTATTTGATACCACTTTAACAGGAATGGAGAAGGTGCCTCATTACTGTTGGACCAGGTTGCAAGTCCAGGTTCCCTGTATGGTCTGCACTGGCACTGTATTGTGGTTGGTGGGGGAGCCCCTGACAGGAAGGAAAATTTCAGTGCTTTACTCAGACTTCCCTATACCACCTGGGACTGAGGAGGGAAGTCCGGGATTCTTTGTTCTATTCTAGCAAGGGTCGGCACTAAACTCCCCATTAGGCCTTTGCAGGTGTGGGGCGCATTTTTGTGTGGTGTTTTCCTAGAGCAAAGTGATAATTGTCTTTCTAGCTATTGCCCTTTCCTGGTCCTTTGCCTAGAGAGAGCAGGCTTTTGCTGAGGCTTTTCTGGTCTGCACCAGTTGGTGTCTCTGGGTTGTAGATGCCTTCAGCTGCCCATTTTGGGTCTATCAGGCAAAAATAAAATCCAAGGACCTCACTACCATGCTGTTCCTTGGGTTCTGAGGTCTCTGACTGGTCGGTCTTCTCTCTGTCTTTCAGAGCCTCCTGGCATGTGTTTCATATATAACACTCAAGGTTGTTTTTAGTTGTGCTTAACAGGAGGATTAGGAAAAACTAAGTCTATGGCATCTTCCGGAAAGTGAACATCTCCTGTTTCTTTCTCTTTTCTCTGTTATTTTAGTTTGGTGATTGAGAGGGTAATGTACAACTTTCCCATTAGGTTCTTCAAGGAAGTTAAACAGAGTTATGAACACTGATTAAATTTTGAATTAAAAAGAACACTTGAGACAGAATGCCTCTCTATCTTTATTTTTTAATATCCATTTCATTTCCACTTTCCAGTTTATACTATTGTTTCTTGACCAGTTCGTTGCCAATAAATGTTCCCTTAGGGCCAGCAATACTTAGGTTTAGAAGTGAGCTTTTTCTCACTTGAAAGTTCTTGAATGACTGCCGCGTGGGAGCATGCCCGTTTGATTCATCACTCCTCCCCTGTGCCTACTGTGTTTACTTAATAAATATCTGCTGAATAAGTGAATGAGAGCTGAAAATGGGAAGTTTTCTTTCCATTAGAGATTATCTAATTTCTTCTCGCTGTGCTGAGGCGTGGGGCACATGGATCTGCCAGCCATGCTTGACTCCCTGCTCGGCACTCGCCATGTGCATTAGGACACGAACAAAATTTGTCCAGAATTTCACAATCTAGAAAAAAAGCCATTTTAGTTTCAACACATGCGTTAGGTTTTGTTTTATGGTTTAGAACTGTTTGTCTTTTGAATTACAAATGGGGAGGACACCAGAATGCTTCTCGTGTGTGTGTGTGTGTGTGTGTGTGTGTGAGCATTCATTCCTATGGCTTCAAAAGACAGTGACCTAAAAACATGCTACAAAAAAAATAGGTCATTTTAAAGATGTTTCCTAAATCCCTCAACTTTGTGGATGACTTTTATAGGCAAGTTAAGGTTTTATTATCTTTTTATATCTTTGTCATTCATTGTGCAATGTGTGTGTTTGTATATATACATGTAGGAAGGATAACATTAGTCCATCATTTTGTAAAGCCCCAAATATAACTTCAAATTTTTCTGCAAATGAAATTATACTTTGGATAAAGATCTTCCCATCATCAAAGCTTTTTTAGTGCAGGTAGGAGAACATGATTACTTTCAGCACTATTGAATATGTTTGATTTAAATACTAATAGGACTTGGTTTTCCACTTGGCTGTAGGTTCTGCTCAAGGAAATGGTGAAAGATTTAATTCCCTTTACTTTTGTTAGAAAGTATGGAAATGTTTTTCCATGGGAACTTTGGTCGCCTGCTAGAATGGAAATTCATTGGGGAGGGGGAACCATCTCATTTTATTGCCCATGAGTTGTTGATACATTCCCTGCATCTTTCAAAGGCATCTTTCATTCCCGACAGGCAAACCGTAGCCAGTGGAGGAACAGAAAGAGCACTTCTGACATGAGTCAGTCTCAGCAAACAAGCACAGCAGCTGTGCTAGGTAGTGCAGAGGATTACCCCTGGACCCAGTTGCAGGGTTTTGTGTGGCCAGAGAGACAACTGGCTCTTCTCTCAGGGGACCACTCCGAGGGAGATCGCAGCAGTCCTGCATCCCCACTGTTGCTAGAGGATATTGTGTCCATGTAGTACAGAATCAGTACCACATAAAATCAGAGAGGAATAAAAAGCAAGAAGAATCTCTGAGCTTTCAAACCTTAGTGTGAGAAACTAAAACAAATGACCTGGGCTTGTTGCGTTTACTCATAAGGAAAACAGAGGAAGGGGTGCCTTAAACTCAGAAAACTTGCGAGTGTTCAGTCTCTTCATTTGAGAACCATTTGGGTGTGCTGTGAAACGAAAGTTCAGAGTAGGCATGTTCAGACCTTTATTTGCTACATTTAATAGGAAAGATTCCCCCACCCCACCCGCCCCCGAACTACAAGAAGCCAGAGTTTTCTGTGCAAACTGAAACAGGCGTTGCAAGAATCAGATTCACTTTGGACGACTCTTCACATTCCAAGTCATCATTGCATTAGGCAGCACAATTCCATCTCTGGTTGATGGGCAGAAAAAGTGGGCAGCTTGCCAGGTAGACGTTTCCATGACTCCCAGCCCCCAAAGGTGATGCGTTTTTTCAGCTAATTCAATGAAGAGTGGGCTGAACTTTGGGTCTAAACGAGACAATAGCTGCCTTCGCAGTATCAGCAGAATGGTTGATGGGAACGCACTCTACATTTGGCAGAGAATCATGTGACCTTCCGACTGGGATTTTGTGATGGTGCCAACGGAGACTTGGATAGCAGCAACCATCCTGAGTTTTTTCTTCTTTTCTAGCATTGCTCAGAAAATGGTGGATCTTAATACTTGACTTTAGCCAGGCTCAGCAAGCGACTGAGCTTTGAAGCACAACTTCGCCTTTATTCTGGGTTTTTGGCAGGCCACCAGGAGGCTGTCCCTTTCACGCCTGATAAATTCTGCTGCTTATCTCTAAGTAGGAAAAAAAAAGAAAAGAAAAATATAAACAGAATATTGAAGCATAACAAGTGAATCCTAAAACTGTGTGTATTTCGTTTTTTGGTGGTTGTTTTTTTGCCTTTTCTAACTGCTGATTTTTTTTAAATGTTAATACTCTTTCTGCTTGCTGAAGAATCCAAGTAGGTTTTTTTTTTCTTTTTTTTTCTTCTTCTCTTTTTTTTTTTTTTTTTTTTGGTTTATAATGAACAGGCATTTGAACTGGGCAAACAAGACGACAGCAGCAGTGAGCATGAGATCATTGCAGCAGTGTAGCAAACTGGCACCCTGCCTTCTCACCCTTTTGGTTCAGGAGACAAACGTGTGCAATCCTCATTTCTAAAGTCAGCACAGCCTGGAAGGATTCCTGGTCTCTCCCACCTTCTACCACTCTGCTGCCAGGGACAGCAAGGATTGGTGCAGCTTCTGCGCAGTGCTTTGTGCCTGGAATGCCGAAAAGGAGGAAAGAGAAGACAAGCGCCCGGGTCCTTTTTTCCAAGAAGTTACAAGAGCCCTGAAGAAAAAAAAAAATCAAAACCAAAAAACGGAGTATGTCCCATTCCATGCAACAGTGATGAAAAAAAAATGAGACGTTCCTGCTCAAAAACAAAAACAAACAAAAATCTAAACCAAAACAAACCAAAAAAAAAAAAGCAAACATTGGCTTGTATAACTACAGAGACATCGAGCTTTGTAAAGCAGCTTTGTAAGGCAACATAAGCAAATGAGCCTTCTTATTTTTATTATTTCAAAAATATGGCATAATTAGCAGTATATTGCACTTGGTGAAATCGCACCTTTCATATCAGGTACAACTTTTTTGTTGTTTCCTTTAAAACCTACTGTTATAGAAAAGAGAATCCTTGAACTTTCAGTTTACTCTTATTTAACTCGTCACCCACTTTACTCTTATTAACTTTTTTCTTTTACTCTCTTGCTCTAATCCTGCTTAGAATAGAAACTTAACTATAAATAGAAAATCTCTATGAAAAAGATGGTCTATGTTTTTATTTTTGTCAAACATAGAAGTTTTAGAAGGACATTAATATGTTATCTGTGCTTTTTTGTGTACAGTATTAGTTTTTGCTATCTAAGAAAAGTGAGTGTTTAGCCCTAATTGGTGAAGAAACACAATCTTTCATGTGCTGTGACTCATAATTTGAAATGTGAAAGAAACATTTTGAGCTTCTAAAAAAGGGTCATATTAGAATATGCATTAAGCTGCTGATACATAAAATTAGTTTGGGGGAGGTTATATTAAATAATTTACCAGGATTTCAGTGTCATCTAAATAGTGCTGAAAAGATCATGTTCTCCGTTGCTAAGTAGAAAAGAAGCTTGTTCCACGATAATACTCTCTTTTAAAGTATACTTTAAAAGAAAATATTTGTCTTAGAGCTGTTGCAGAGTGCTTTGGAAATATCCATTAGCTATTTTAGTGGAAAAAGTACATACAAACTTGTTTTAAGTTTCTAGCAAGATATTGGCTCAGCAGATAAGTGCATTGCGTTCTAATTATTATGTTTGTAGAATTAAATTGCTAAGGAATTTAAGCATTTTATAACAAACAAAACTCAGTTTTGCCTGAGTCAATGGGAAAGGATTAACAGATGTATTCCATGGATTTTAATTTTGACTAAAACTTTCTAAACATGTTTAAAAAATAAAATGCTTTGAAATATACAACATATAAATGAAAGCTATAATTTCATATTAAAAACTGAAGCTATAATATTTCATGAAAAGAATAAACTTTGAGCAAACTATTGTACTTCTAAAACCATATTTTATTATATTGAAAATACATTGGGTAAACAATGACTAAATATAGAACTGACGAATTATTTCTTTTTTGTTATTCTGTGAAGAGTTATAGGAAATCACAAATGCCCTGGATACTGATAACATTCAAATGAAACATTTTATTAAGTTTATGGTTTATTGTTCCCTAATTATTTAAAAAATAGCTCTCGTTTCTTTGTGCTGCCTCAGCTAATGGAACGTCAACTTGCACAGGCTTAATTAACATTTATAAACCTGTTTTCATGTTTCAAGATCCTTTAGTTGAAAAACATTATTTTAAACGTTATTTTTAGGAGTCATTAATCTCTACACTCTTAATTATCTTATTAAGCTCATGCCAAATCCGCATCTCTTTTCAGCTTTCACTAGTTCATTGTGCAAAACCTAGTCGCTTCCTTAACAGCCATGCCTCCTTTCACTTTCAAAACTGTTACTGTGAAAACACCACCAACCAAAATGAATGCATAAATGCAAACTATGAAACCACATTATATGTCATATGAGGAGCCTTGGGTGGGGCTCTATGACTCTTCCAAGCCTTTAAAAAATAGTTTAAAAGGTTTTGCCCATTTTCATATTGTTTTCTTCTCGGTCGTCTACCTTCATTCCCACCATCCTCCCAGATGCTCCTTCTGGACAGCAGTTGTCTGATATTTCTCCTTTTGTGGTTGTTTTAGGGAAAAACTTAACATGGATATGAGAAGTGAAGAAAGTGATCATAGGAGAAAATCACCTCAGGTAAAAATGAAAAGCAAAAGAACAATTAATATTTACATTTTTTTAAGAAAAAAACAATAATTTTGACTAGTTATAAGAATTCATTTCATATTATTTATGAATCTCGCTGTTGAAATTTTAGTTGGTGGTTGAGACTTTATTATGTTACCTGCCTCTGTGAAAACAATTTTGTTTGAGTGTGTGAGCAGTATATGGTTTGAGTCACTTTGAATAAATATCTGTATATCCATACATATGACATAGATGAAGTACGGTTGCACTGAAAGTTATTTAAGAAAAAGAAAAGGTGTATTTTATCAGTTCTTGTGACATAAAAATGTAAATTAAATTTGGCAAGGTGGAAGAATAAAGTCTTTTTTTTTCTTTTAAACATATGATCTAATAAGACAATGAAACCAAAATAGACATTTTTTTAGTTACAATAAAACCCAAAATATATGCCACCTTTTATTTCACATCTAAATTTGTGAATTTATGTTGAAATATTTTTACTATAATTGAATGCATGAATCTTGAATGTTGATAATTTGGAAACAAATAATGGTGAAAATTATGATGACCAAATTTTGTACATAAAGTCTATAAAACACATATTATTTCAAAACATGAAAATGCATAGTGATTTGTATGTGGTACTACTGTTTTTAACAGTGAAGGTATAATTGAAAAATGCTAAATATTGTCGTTATGAGTGAAACAATTCACGATTGTACAAGTTATAATTTTGTTGCTGTTGAATTTTCAATCTTAAAAAACATGTATGTGGCTGGCTTTATATTTATTCTTGTGTGTTTGTCCATGGTCTGGTGATTTAAGTATTTTTGATTATTTTTTTTACCCAACCTGTTGACCAGATAAGAGATGTATGTAGCCATATATTATGTTTTAAGTATATCATTTTTGAAAAATAAATTTAACTATATGGAGTATGAGAGATGATAATCCTCTTTGATGAAATAAATCCAGAGTATAAATGTTAGTGCTCAGTAGACATAATAATGCTATTAATGTGATGAAGTTTAGTTTTCTATTATTTATTGATTCAAATATTGTTAATTTCAGTGTTGTTCTAACTATAGGCAGCTATGTATATATTGAGGACTTTTAAATAACTTCCTTCGGTACTCTGCCCAGTTAACAAGATTTCATTTGTTTTATGAGAAAGTTATATGTTACCAATTCCTTGAAACCACTAACCGAGGTTTTATAAGAATCAGAACAAACACAGTGTTACTCTTACACAATTAGCTTAATAGTTAATTTGGTCTTAATTATAGGCTCGTAACACTACATTCATGCCTCACAATTACATAATTCATACATGCATGTATGGATTATTTTTTTCTTTTACAACTCATTGTTAATTAGAATAGTGTAATTCTAAAATACTATTAAAACAGAAGTAATCTGTGGAAAATCTTTCAATCTAGTATTTTTTAAATTCTTATGTATATGAACCTTCATTTAGTTTAGAATATTTTTGAAGGCCTTTAACTGGGAGTATGCATACTTAGAGCATTTCAGCATTTAAAATATTTATATGAAAGGATTGATATTATTGTTCTCATCTCCTAAGTTCATCAGATATTTGCAATACATTCTGCTTTAATAAGGAGCCCATGTGAGATGTCGCCCATTGGCATAAACCCGTAGATCCGATCTTGTGGTGAAGTGGACCGCACAAGCTCGCTTCTATGGGTCTGTGTCAGTGCGGTTAATCTGGCAAAGTGCTGTACACCAGGCTGTTAGATAATATTTCAGCCAAACTCTGGTAAAACTCCAGTTGATTACTTTCGAAGTAGTTGTATTTTCCTTTGTTTTTTTAATGTGTATATTAATCCTCATCTGTCTTAGAGGGCAACTGTTGCCCACTCGGGAGAGTTCAGGGAATAGCCATTCAAGTCTGAATGCACGGATAGTAAATTGCTTAAGAAACTTGGATTTTTTTTATAGCAAGGTATGAACCAAGATCTGAATAGATACTGTTCAGAAATGTCAATTCTTATTACAAGTGGTTAGTGCACCTCATCAACTTCGATAAGAAAATTAAAGGCAATATTTGGATTTATGTGTTACTTTTAAACCCTCTTCTCTTGAAAAATGAAGCTGAATGCTATAGACTTTTAACACTATTAATTACTAGTACAATTATGCCAAGAGAAATGTCAGAGGATGTTTCGTTTGACCTATGCTAGAAACCCAAGAGGTTAGGATAGTCCTAGTAGACACAAATTAAGTTAATTGGTAAAATGTTAGAATATTATATCTACATCCTTGCCAAGCCCTTAGGTGTATGGCCGCCATATTTGGAGGAGCTGACTGAAGATATGATAAGGAATTTGAAGCCACAGTGGAAGCTGTGTGCATCCGGGTTGAGGTAGTAGGTTGTATGGTTTAGAGTTATACCCTGGGAGTTAACTGTACAACCTTCTAGCTTTCCTTGGAGCACACTTGAGCCATCGAGGAATTCTTCATCACTTTAATCTGAACGAGCAAATTTCTGTGTGAAAAGGTAATGTGTCATGAGTATTTTGAATAATCTGAGTCTTTATTACATTAAAATGATATTTTTGTTCCTAAATAATAGATTACTCCATTTACATCTACTTATGACACTGGCAAGATGGTATTCCTAATAGGTTGTAACTCAGTGATCAAATATTTTTAAAAACTGGTGGGTAGTTACTGAAACTGCATTAATATTGCAGCTTTTTTCATACACAGACTCAAAAAATTTGGCACTTAATTTTGTGCACTGATCATTGTTCTTTATATTTTTATTGGCTACTTAGACCCTACAGTAAAAAAAAAAAAAAAGTCTGCCAGTGTCAATGACTTCCCCAGCACATTGCCTGAATCTATCTTATGACACATCACTTTTTCCCTTATGTTATGCTAAGTGCTTGTTTATTTTTTCCATACTAGACTGTAAGCCCCATGAGGGCAAAGTCCATGCTTTATTTTTCATTGTATCCCCTGCAATGCCTCATGCATAATAAGAACTAAATTTTTATTGGATGAATGAATGGAGTGTAAGAACTCTCTCTGTGATGATTTCTATTTCTATATGTGATTGAATGACAACAGTGGTCACAAATCTGTTGTTTTTATTTGTTCTAAAATTTCCCCAAATTTAATTCCAAGACTGTACTGATTCAGTAATATACTTGACTTATTTCTTGACTGGATCCAGTGGACCCACTGGATTTCAGTGGGTTCACTCATCCTAGACATAAAATTTTAAAATTAGGAATGCTTTTTATCTAGAATAAAAACAATAGAATGAATTCATTTTTATTAATAAGTTTATATAGTTTATAACCCTAAATTTAGATTGTGCATATTTCTTTTGAAGTTTCAAATTCCTTAATTTTCAGATGAATGTTTTTTATCTCAATATCAATTTTAAAATTAGCTTTTTGTATTCTGTATACTTCTCTTATCTACTATCCTTTATATTTATATAGCTGTATCTGTTGAGTAAAGCAAAACATACTAAACCAGAATCATGTCAAAAAAATAATAAATAAGTACATCAAGTATGATGTGAAGTTGGGATCACATTTGTGTTTGAAGGAAAGGCACCTACATTATTATGTCTGTAGAAAGCAAATGGGTCTCTTTGCAATTTGTTAACTTGCTATCAACGTTAGTGGCAGTGAATTGTATAATTTATATAAAGAGGCTAGTTTATGTAGATCATCTTTCAGTCACATAAATAGTTGTCGATATTAGAACTAATTTAAACTCCAAGCATGAAACATTGAATACATAAAAAAAAATTTGTAGATACAAATACACACTTGTATTTTAAAAACCATAAGACCTTGTCTATGTGTTGATGAGCTTTCTAGATAACAACACTCTGGCATTCAGAATATTCAGGGTTTAGAATTTACCAACAATGATAGTGAAGAAGGAACCTTTGAGTCACCAACAGGAAGAACACATGCACCTTAGAAAGCCAAATGCCAATGGCTTCAAGCAAAATTAGTTGACTGGTAGGCAGAAGTTCAAGACTAATAGTCTCTAAGAAAGAAGAGGCTTTTTAGGGACTAATTAAGAGACCATGGACAAGGAACAGGAGACATAGACAAAGACTGAGAGAGACAGAATGGAGAGATGAAAACAACAAGACAGTGGCTTCTAGCAAAGAGAAACAATGACATGTCTAATGGTAACTGTTCAACACAGAGGTGGAAGAAACAGACAACTGAGTGGTAAACAATGAAATCTTCGTGGATAGCATAACCCATGAAAGCTAGGGTACCTTTCTTGTGGGTGAATGTATTTGTGTGTATCCCAATACTCAGTGTATCGAGTTGGAGACCAAGTTGTTTAGACATTGATGGCCCAAACAGAATACTATTGCCAATAAATGCCTGTTTCCATGCAGTGCAATAACATATATCACAGAAATCCACTGTGATGTGTATTATAAAGGATAATCTCATAAACATACTATGATAAATGCATAATATCATGGTCTCTCATCCACTGTATCTAAAGTGAACCTGTGTTATAGAAGAATGGCTGAAAAATGGCAACAATGTAGCTCTGACTCATTGTGTTAGTCATACAGAAATCATAACAATTCTAAAAGGTGGAGGGTATAATTAGCCTCAATGAAGAAAATAGGGTGAGAATACTACATTGGAAGAACTATGTTTTCACTAGTGATTAATACTAAATTTCATGCTTCTAGCTACTGGGATTATTTAATTTACTATAAATTTATGAAAACGACATTAAATGGCAAATGCACAAATTGAAAAGACTCTTTTTTAAAAAAAAATAAGATCCAGGATCATTGCTAATGTCTGCATCTAGAAATAGTTAAATTTGGGTCTAAGAAACCATAGGGAAATGTTGTGTATAAGAGGTTAAAATTCAATGAAGGAGGAACTACGTGGATTCAGTTATTCCTTTAAGAATTTTCAGTGATCATATTTTACTGTATACCAGGGTTTCCACATTTGGTGACAAAGGAAATGTAAAAATTTAGGAAGCAATTAAATATCAGTAAATCATACTCTACTGAACTAATATCTCTTGATATTTGGGGACCCTAAACTGCACATATATCTTTATGTTTGTAGTGGCTGACTTACCTTAAATGCTTTGGGAATGAAGCAGGAAGTAGTTCGAGGGGGAAGGAAGGAAAGGGGCAGCGGAAGAAATGAAGGGAGGGAAGAATGAAAGGCAAAGAAGACCAGTTGCAAAGCAATTGAAAATGCCTTACCAGAAAAGCCTAATTTAATTCCTAATATTATGAACTAAATTGGCCAAAGTAACTATGAGGAAATCAGATAAATTACTTGGCAATTGGACTGAGTCTCCTTGAAAACAATCCAGCAGTATGTGAACTGTTATTAGATAAATGAGTCCCTCTCTGTAAATAATCATTTTGTTTCTACTAGTCCCTATTATCAAAGGCTGACTAGTGAGCATAGGTGATCCCCCAAGATTTTCCGATGATGTGACACAGAACTCGAACACCCTGAGCGTTATTTCACACCCACACCTCGTTTCTCTTCAACAGAACCTAGGAATAATTCTGAGGTCACCAATTTTGACTACACCCATACCAGCCCCCTAAAACCAAGATCCCTAGAGAATGCCTATGAGAGATTATTAGGTGAAGGCTCTGGCATTTCAAAATAGCATTTATCTCTTACTTGCTTACTAATATCTACCATTCACTACTCCTTCCAAACAAACCCACTACTTGATAATATGTTCTTCAAGATTCTTATATATCACCTCTCTATCCAAGAAGCCTTTTACTCTTTCTCTAAGAGGGACTTTCTCAGTTTTGAATCCTTATAGATCTTGCACCTTTTATATTTATGGAGTTTTTCTAACTTCCATGAATATTAAGTACATGTATCCAAAAGTGAATGTGATTCACCTTTGGGTATGTGTACCTCCTGCAATGTACATACCTTTTTTTAACTGTTGGATTGAGTTTAACTTTAGATCATTTATGGGCAATGGTGAGATACTATATGCAACTTAAAATAAGCAGTGATTCATCAGTCTTAAGTCACATATTTGAATGTGATTTATGAAACACCAATCTATTATTTATAATAAATATAAACTCCATGTATACACAAATATCTGTCTTTTTCAAAGCTCATGACTCTTTCCACAGTGCTCAGCTTATAGGATGAAATCAAGAACTGTTTGGTGAAGGAACAAGAAAAGTTAAATGAAATAAAAACAGTATGTGATACAGTGGAGCCATTCTACATTTAAGTGGATTTCTTCAAACTTTAAACATTTAGAGTTTAAAAGAAATTAGAAATATCACTTTTAACTTTTTAGAAATCTGTTAGATGGTGGTTCTGGATTTTTAGGTTGGCATTGTTTTGTGTGTGCCTTTATTTTTTAACCTCACACTATGCTATGTGAGATGTGTAAGTTAAATAAACTACCCATATTTCTTCCCTACATCTGAGTACCCTGATCCATTCTATTCTCTTCACTCTAATCTCTTCCTTGACTCCAATCATATTGAGTCTTGTGTTTCCCATTACTTTTTATGTGCTTAGACAATAGGTAATAAAGTTAGATTGTAAGCTGTATAATTCATGTGTACTTCTACTTACTATGCATTTAAGTCATACTTGATTAAAATTAAAAATAAAATCTAGATTTATGAATTGTAAGAACCTTAGAGATCAACTGGCCCATTTTCCAGATGACCAAACTGAGTATTTCATGATCTTGCCAGGGTCAATCCACTAGTATGTACTCAGCCCAGATTTCTGTTCAGATCAATAATCTACCCAAGACAAAATATTTTATGTTTCCTAGCAACAGATTTTCAAGTAGTTTTCAATTGGTATCAATAGGCTCTTGAGTCGTGTCATTAAACAAATTTTAATTGATTGAAATGAGATAAAGTTTTATTTTGGAAAAACTACAAATAACAAAGTAATTTATTATTAGATTCAAGTATGATAGCTATATTATTAATTTTATTTAGAATGAATTCTGTATGCCTATAGTTCTTTCAAGTACAAGTACAGTCTTATTCTTCCAGGCATACCAAGACACTTCTTTACCCTCTACTCCCACTGTGATTCATCTCCTTCTTCCAGAACTGTTTTCTATGGGAGAGCAGTATGGTCTAGCAGTTGGTGAAGTATCATAAGTAAAAAAGGGGATAAGTTCGAATTGGTAACCTGTTAGTACTGTGTTGCTTAGGAGAACAAAAGGTAACATAAAATGCTAACCATAACTTACTAGACTTAAGAACTCAACTGCACGTCCCCCTTGAGATATGCAAGATATAAGTACATACGAGGGATCATGAACATAAATGACTTCAGGGTCTAGGCAGTGTAGTAAGATGGACTTCAGGACAAAAGGAAGCAATGGGGACTGTGATTGAACAAGGTAGGCATACTCACTCACTTTCAAGATATGTCAACATGACTTCTTCAGTTCATCTAAATTAGGCCCTTAATAAGGGCAGCCAGTTTTCCATTTTGAAATGAAGGTATCACATAGTAAAGCAAAGCTTCAGTAAGCCTGTTCTTTTGATGAAACTAACAGCATTTTTACAGTGAAGTTGATAATTTGGAGAATCTGTGATATACCCAATAATTCCAAAGTGTATAAAAAGGATAAATTCTTATACACATGTGTTGCTATTATTTTAATAGATGTGTATGATGTGTATAGATGTGTATGATGTGTATGATCCATGAGAGTATAAATATTTTATTGAATTATCTGACTAATGAAAAATATTCATTGGTCAAGCAATACCTACCAATTGCAATGTTATTTTGATGCTATTTTAATGAAACAAATGTAGCAGTAGTAATTATAGTAGTCCTAACAGTAATGTGTAGTTTTAGGTTTCCATTTGAATCTAAATCTCAATGCACAAAACAAAAAATGTTCTTATAGTTCTTATATCTCAACTAGTTAATGCTACAGACAGATGAATAGATAGCATTTTCAAGTGAGAAAAATCTAAAGGCTGTATAAGGTGAACACAAAGTTCAAATGTTCTCATCTCAGTATAAAGTCTTACACAACTTCATAGAGTTCAAGAGAGCCAATAACTGGTATTGTTGTTAATTATATCTTATTTTGTTATAATTAAAGGACCAGTTATGCTTAAATCTAGAATTAGATCAGGTTTGTATCCATCAATTTTTAATATAATTTAATCTGATGAACTTAAATTTGGCAAGTAAAAATGATACAATCAATTATGGAAACACTGAGTTTATAATAAAAAAGACATGTTTGCAATTTTGCTATGTGTTGTGCAAACATTCCTATTTGATATAATTGGAATCAGTCATTGATCAATTAATCCACAATGATTTTTGAAGAACAGATCTTAAAACTTAATATATACATACAATGCATATTTTGTTTAAATTTTAAAATTTAATTATGTACCCAGTTGCCAGGATTCTTATCGAAGTCATGAAATATTTTTATAATGTAATTTATGCAATAATTTTTCAAATAAAATAATAGATAGCTAAATTTAAGGTATTTTTCACTTGTGATTGTGTTTATTTTTTATTAAATCTTTATTGTATTTGTTGCCATTGTCATTTAGTTCCATTATACCCCCTTCTCCCCTGCAATCCCCAGTCTGTTGTCCATGTGCATGAGTCCTTTTTACTTTTTGCTCTATCCTTCCATCCCCCAACTCTCCGACTAGCTGTCATCTGCTGTTTATCTATGAGTCTGTCCCCCAGATATTTTTGAGTTTGGGTTGCTGTTCACAGATCTTAGTCACTTTTCTTTCTGTAAATCCCATAATGCATCATCTATGAATTATAATTTTTGTTGCTTCATAAATGTCTTTAAGGACAAATCTAATATAAAGAAACCTGAGAGCAAAACCCTATATTTTCTATGTTTTTTTCTAATTTTTAAAGTTGTCTTAACTACATCAAACTCATTAGGATTTTTTTAAAGGACTGAATTTCAAAAATTTCCATGTGTAGAACATCTCTTATTCTTTTTATACTTGTATTTAAATTGGTTTACATAATACTTAATTACATTATACAATTTCATATTGACCCCGCTGGCATAAACTAGTATGGGAACAGATGTAAATGACTGGCTACCAGAAAGTATACAAATCACTTGTTTGGAGCAGAAATACTTGGGTGTTCTAGAACTTTCTAAGGTGATAAAATATACTCTGCATTGCCCTAACAGTATCCACTAGCCACCTGTGGTTATTGAGCATTTGAAATGTGGCTAGTGTGACTAAAGAACTGAATTTTAAATTTAGCTAATTTTAATTAAAATGTACATAGTTATGTGTTTTGTGTTTTGTATCTAGTGTATTGGACAGCATAATGCTGGAGATGAGCTCTCATGCAGTGGGCAAGCTGGGGCATCTGTTGAAAATGTCAGATAACCTGTAAGGTGGTGAATGGTTAAGAGTACTTCTGTAGTTGAATTAAGATTTAGGGGGCAATAGCTTAGGAAACTGTTAACTGATTTGAAATTCAGCAGGTTTTGTTTTATTGTTTTTTATATGTTTATTTTGGTTGTATTTGAGTATAGATTTAGTTTGATGGAATTTTAGAACTTTACTCAAAAGAAGGAAGCCAAAACATTGGGAACTACAGAGGTTTGCAACTCCTTCTGAAGCATTCAGTCAACACAAACCTAGTTAGAAAGTAATGACACTGCTTTTCATTTGGGGGGAAAAAGTTGTTAATTAAGAGCATAGATCCATTAGAGCCATAAGATGAACATGCTGAGAGTCTCTTGGCCCTTTGAAAATACTCACAGAACTTTAAATGCCTGTGCATGTGTTTATTTTTCTGAGGAAGATGTTCCAGCTCTTGTCAGTTTTTCTTAGGAGTCCATGATTCTTCAAAAATGACAGCATGGATGGAACTGGAGAATATTATGCTAAGTGAAATAAGCCAGTGAAAGGCAAATGACATGATCTCACCTATAAGAGGAGAGGAATCTAATGAACAAAATTAACTAATGAACTAATTAACTCACTAACTTCCATACCAGAATCACAGGTATGGGTACCTGGAACAGACTGACGGTGACTAGAGGGGAGCAGGGAGGAGGATAATGGTGGGAAGCAGGGGAAGGCACCAGCTCAATAGCATGTGTGAGTGACCCACGGACATGGACAACAGTGTGGGAATTCACTGTGGGGGTGGGGTGTGACGCGGGGAGGAGGGCAAAGGGGGGAAAGTTGGGACAACTATAATAGAAAAACAATTTTAAAATCTTTTTTTAAAAAGCAATAACTGCATTTGGGTTCCTGTTTAATACTTTTTGAGGTACCAGATGTAGTGCACTTGATAGCATTGAAAGCCTTCTCTTACAAATATTGTAAATCCTGTCTATCCGTCTATCAATCTATCTAATGATGCATTGATCCACATACACATTTCAAATAAATATGTAGTTTATTTATATAATTAAATTTGTAAAATTTTATTTAAATGTACAACATATAATATATATGTAATTTAATTAATTATATATGTAATTTAACTAATTGGCTAAAACTCTGAAACATGGTAGAGAAGAGAAAGAATAGCTTAATTCCTTGGAAAGATTCAATAAAATGGGAAAAAACACTGTCATATTAAATTCGAATATTCAGTTGTAAATATTAGAAAAGATCATACAAATATAGACTGAAAAATCTCTCAGTTTACTATACCTGCGCCGTTAGTTTTGTTTATAAATGACGGGGCCTATTGAAGCGGTACATTATGGGTCTGATTTACATAACACACAGAGACTGACACTAGTTCCACGCTCAGTGGGAGGATTTGTCTCACATGAGAAAACTGGAAAAGTTAGAAAATTGCACTCATTTGTTTCAAGAAAAATTAAAGATATATATGTTTTAATGTATTTTTATGTCTCCCTTACTAACTAATATTTTTGTGTAATCCGTTAACTGTTGATCCCAGACATATCAGGTAGGCTGACTTCAACTGTGACAGTGTTAATCCTCTTTCCAATGTGAGAGCACCATAGTCAGGGGTTTGTATAGTTTCCTACAACCACATGCGTGAAACTGAAATAAATGTGTCTTACACCCAAAGGACTTGATTCCAACTACAGAGGCTCAGCCACTTGAAAGCAGTAGGTACACACAGTAAAAGTTTAAAAGTGAGACTTACTCTATTTAGAATTAAGCGTCCAGCGTCACTAGGCAAAACTTCCTAGACCAGTGTTTCTTTTCATTTAGAGATCCATGCAACAAAAAGCCAATGAGCTCTTTTCTGCTTCTGATTTTTCAAAACATAGAATAGCATGTTGCCCGGCCTGCCTGACAAGAGCAAATACGTTTATTTCAAACTGGGAATTTTTCAGCTCAGGGTGGTAAAATGTTTATTTGATGATAAACATTGAGCTACATCTATCTATTATGTAATGATCACTTCTGTTTTTAAAGTCTAAGTGTTTCAAAATATGTGAGTACCATAAGCAGACTACTTGAGATTAACTGACTGGTATTTCAGAAACGTCCGACGTTGTTCCTTATATGATTGATCTAGGGACTCAGTACAGACCTTATTTTCTGTTTTTTTCTCCTCCTCTAATAATATTAGCTTGACACTGCTTATTATTCACTGCCTTGCTCTGGGTTTTAAGGCCTCTTAGAACAGTGGTTCTCAGCTTTATTGTTTGAGGACATGAAGAGAGAGGGGACAGTGTGGCGGTAGGTGGGAGTAGTTGGGGAAAGTCCTCAGTATTACTCAGATTTTATGTCTGCGTGGGCCCACATTCCAATAGGCATTGTTTTGTGTCATGATTTCAGAGGCCTCAGAAAGGTCCCCCTGCTCCAAAATATCTTGGACTTTCACTGCACATTAAACTTAGCATCTGAATGTTGACCAGCCCCCACTCCCCAGTCATGCAGAGACTGCACGCCAGCCCTGCAGTCAGGCACACCTGAATCCACAACAAATGTGTCAACCACGACTACAAAAGCTGATCTTTTCATCAGTGCTGTGTGACTTTCATCTGTAAAATGAGAATGATGACACCAGTATTACAAGATTTTTGTGAGGATTAAAAGATTTTATTTATACTGCACTTAGCAAGCATGGTGCCTAGTAGATACAGTTGAAAAAGATATAATTATTAGGAACATCATTGCATGTATTAAATGGTGCAGTGTATGGTTTACTTATTAAATGGCCCACGGACCCAGTGCTGTGGAATGTACATAGGCAGTGGCAGCCACCGGAAACACTAGAAGGAGGCTATTTCTTTTGAGACCTCCACCTTGATTCCTGAATGTCAGGGCTTTGCTGCCTGGATTTGCTATTTTGAATAAACCACATTTCAAATGTTCTTCTCATTGTCAGATCGTGGGAAACAAGAGGTCTCACCTTTTCCTCTCAAAATGGTAGTCCTTCTTCATACATCTAAAGTTAAATATTTTCCTTTTGATAATCATTTTATTTTGAAAGCATAAGAAATTTGTCACCAATGTTTGTGTACGAGTAAAGTGATCAATTGCTTGAGTGCCTTAGTTTTCTCATCTGTAAAAAAAGGGATAACATTTGCTTCCTGCTGTCTTTCTCTAGACTCTTGAGAAAATAAAAATATATAAGGTTAAAAAAGAAAGAAAGAAGATATCAGCATTCCCACAAATAGAAAATTAACCCATTTAAACTTATCCACAAGAAATTTTATAAACAGATTTCCAGGGGGGGAGAAGTAACAAAGTATTTTTAAATTGTTCATACGCAGGAAGAAAACATCTCTATCAATCTCTCAGTACCTCTCCTCGTCTCTGTCTCTCTCTCTGTGTCTTTCTCTGCCTGTGTGTCTCTTCCTCTCTTCCCTTCTCTCTCTCGTGTTCTTTGATCCTGCTATTTCTACTGCTTAACATTTTGCATTTCACTTTCCATTGCTACATACAAGTTTCTTTTTTAAACCGAGCCAAGTGCCTAAAATAAATATCTATATGTAAATGGTAAATAAGTAGTATATATATATATTTACTAGATAAACAAATGAATTACTGAATTAAATAAATTAATGAGGACTACAGAAATGTAGAGTGTAGTTCACATGTAACTGGAAAGTATTAGCTTCAGTATAATGAACGTGCTAATCGTTGGCCTTCTTGGTCATGGGGTGCCCTAGGAAGCGTGGTCAGTCCTCTAAGTTCTGCTTAACAGGTTCCTTTCTTAAAGTCGATCTTTTCCTTATGAGAAAGGGCAGCACAGCATGCCGGTGTGACGAGACTGACTTACATTAAACATTTCTTAAAGAAAAGTGGGTGCATCTCTCTGTTTCAGAAGCAACTTGATTTTTTAGTCTGTAGAAACTGAATTCACTTTATCTTGGAGTGAAAGCATTTTCAGTAATTTTATTGTAACCAATTTTCATTTTAGGGAATAGACAGAAGGTTTTTGAACTGGGTTTACAAGTTTGTGAGATTTTGAACATGGTTCTTTTTCTCCCTTTCTGCATGCTGGATGCAGTACTACATATGTGAGGGCGTTGGGTGCTTTCCCAAAACAGAATCACCTATAGAGAAGGAGTGTCATAGGCAGCTAAAGTTCAATGGCATAATGTACCTAGGGCTTGATTCCCATTAACTACTGCGTTGATTCTGTCCCACAAATGTACATAAAGGCCACCCCTTCTTCCTAGGTCCTGAATGTGGGCTTAAATACTCTCTAGGAAATAGTATCTTTACCTCCTTCATCCTAAGTACCTATTGTTACCTTTATGGTAGTGTCAGAAATGTCACGAGCTGGGATAGTGACCTTGCCCTGCCCATTTTCAAGTGCTTATTATTTTACTTATGACTGTCAGAGTTGTATGGCTTTCAGAGTAGGTCTTTTCAAATCTGGTGCATGATCATTAGGTGCAGGGAAGGTAGACCTTCTTCCTTTGCTTAGATAATTGCATTATAAAGCATGGGCTTTAGAAAGAGGGCTACCAGATTAAGCAAATAAAAATATGGACGCCCAGTTAAATTTACATTTCAAATAGACAATGAATAATTTTTGAGTATCCCTATGTTTACTATTCCATGTTATTTTTGTTGCTTAATCTGAAATTCAGATTTGACTTCACGATCTGTATTTTTATTTGGCAATTCTTTTTAGATAGTATTTTCCATATTAAAGTGTCTTATCCTATTTCTCCATATATGCTCCACTCACATTAAATAAAGGAATAGAAGTTAATAAAGGAAACAGAATAAGATTTATCCATGAAATGTTTGGGAAAAGCATATAAAATTAATATAATATTTTGTATTATAATAATAGAAAATTGGAGATAAACTTTGCAAATGTTAGGATTATGTAAAATAACTATTAGGTCATATTAGTTAACATGATTTAAGAAAGTAGTTTAGTAAATGACATCTAACAAATGGAAGCCAATTCATAATATCAGCTTAAATTCAGGGAATTAAAAATTTGCTGTAATGTTAAAGCCACATCACCTGTTGCATTTTGTGATATTTTAAGCCATCTTTGCATTAGTTATGACAGGTTCTTTTGAGAGTCTGGAGGGAAAATTTTCCATCAAATGATCATTCTGGTTAAAACAATTTTACTTCTGAGTTAATATAAATAAAGCATTGCTTGCTTTTCACATGATCTGTTGCTATGAGTTATTTTAGGTTCCTAGTTAGCTTTTGAAGCATCAATTTCCATCACAACATAATTTTTATACTTATAACCTGTGCTGTGTATGTTTTTGCCCTAGACTTGGCTGAATATTTTTTCTTTTTTTTTTTTTTTAATTTTCTTTTGTTTTTCAATTAAATTCATTGGGGTGACATTGGTGAATAAGATTCTATAGCTTTCAAGTGTACATTTCTTTGAGACATGATCTGTACCTTGCACTGTGTGCCCAGCATCCACCACCCCTCTTCCCTGTATTAACCCCCACCCCCTTCCCTCTGGTAATCACCGTACTGTTGTCTGTGTCAATGTGTTTTAGTTTTATATCTCACATGTGAATGAAATCATATGGTCCTTAGATTTTCTGACTGAATTACTTCACTTAGCATATTCTCAAGGTCCATCCATGTTGTCAGAAATGGCAGTTTTTCATTTTTTCTTATGGCTGAGTAGTATTACATCGTCTATATGTGCCCCATCTTTATACAATCCTCTGTCAAAGGACACTGGTTGTCTCCATGTGTATGGCTACTGTGAATAATGCTGCAATGAAAATAAGGATGCCTATCTCTCTGCAAATGACTATTTTCGAGTTTTTCTTTTACATGGCACCTAGAAATTGGTGGTACTCTCTCACTGTCTAGCACGTGTTGCAGCTTCTCCCCTTCTCACAGCTTGATCTTTTCCTGTCTGATCATCCCAACTGCTCAGTGGCTTCCACCCTTTCCAATTCTGCCCAGACCCTCCACTCCGGAGCCAAGTTTCCCAGCTGGGTCTTCTCCCGACACTCATCAGCCCCAAGTTTCTTTCTCTCCTTGCAGCCCTGGACAGAGGATAACAGACCTGGAGATTTTCAAAGTGTCACGTATCAAGTCACACCAGGCACATACATGGCTTGTCCACATGTTCGCACGCAATGAATCTTTTCATTTTATGAGGAAATTTGTACTAGCAACTTGGCCCCGTTCCCTTTAGTTTATAGAGAAGGACGTAAGCACATAACGATCAGGATTTTGTTTTCAAAGTCACATAGTTACAAGTCAAGGCTGGAACCTTCATCCCTCAGTTAAATCAATCTTTTTCAGAGTTAACGATCGTCCTCTGTCACGTGGGATCTTATGGCCATAGCATGGTGTTTTGTTTCTGTTTGTTTAATTTTTTGAGATTAAATAAGAATTTTAATTCTAGCTGAACTGATTATAGTGGGTGTTTAGAAAATATTCCCTCCCCTCATTTTCACTAACAGGTAATTTGTTAGAAGACCTGGCTTTGGTGGTGGGTAAGAAATAATTCATTCTTTGACCTCTGCCTATCTTGTTTTTGGACTCTAACAATGTCATTTAACTTTTTTGTTCCTGAACATAGTTCTTTGTCAGACAAAAATGTTCTGTGATTATATACATTTTCTATTTTAGCTGTTTAACTATACATTTGAAAATAATATAGGTAATATGTAGCTTCTTTAATTATTTTAAACTATAGACTATTTTAAAGTAATTGGATTTTTTTAATGTCCCATATATCTAAGTTAGATTTTTACTCAGTATCATGATATTTCTCATGGCCCTCATTTAAACCTCAGGCTTCCTTTTAGCTTCTGAAGCTCCTTCCCCTCTATTTCAGTCCATACTCAAAGAGTAAGGTGTATTTACAAAAGTTGTATTATCTTGCATGCACAGTAATGTTTAAATTACTTGCAGGACATTAAGGGACTTTACAATGTTTCCGGTGTACCAACATAAACTTATGCCAGGTACTCCCTCCATCACCTGGACCATCTTTCTCTACCCCATGCCCATACACCACTAAATTCAGTCACACTGGGCTCATGAAAGTGTGTAATAGAAGGCAATAAGATGAGTAAGATGTAGAATCACAGGTTTTGTAATATTGAAGCAACCAGGACACTAATGTGGCTACATCATTTAGTAACTGTCTCTATAACCCTCACTTGTTTTATGTAAAACTAGGGTAATAATACAGTGTATAGCTTCTGTGGGATTAAATGAGATAGCACAATTCAAATTATGTTATAATTTGCTCAGGACAAGGAACGCAATAGTGGAAGCTATTTGTAATACAGCAAAGATGAACACAAAGACTTTGATTAGTTTGTTCCTTTTGTCTAAAAAGATTTTCAATTTACTTTTTTTGACAATATTGCATTCATTTTTTTTAAGATTTCATTCATGTATTTTTGTAGGGAGGGAGAAAGAGAGGGAGAGAAATATTGATATGAAAGAGAAACATCAATCAGTAGCCTCTTGTATGCACCTCAACCAGGGAACAGACTGCAACCCAGGAATGTGCCCTGAACAGGAATCAAACTGGTGACCTTTCATTTTGCCAGATGATGCCTAAATAACTGAACCACACTAGTCAGGGCTGCATTCATTCTTAAAGGTTTATTTATCTCCAATATTCACATTAATATGTAATTAATAATGTTTAAATTGCATGTTCTGGCAATTCCACTTATTTCTTAGTTGATATTGTATCCTTTTCAATACTTTAGGTGGGCATTTTAAAAAATCAGTCATAGAGGTAATGAGTGAAAGGGACTTTTGCAATCACTAGTCTAATATCCTTATTTAATATTTAAGAAAACTGATGTTCAAGTTCATTAAAAACATATTTATTGCAATTCATGGTATAATATCTGCCTCTTTAGTTGTCCTGAGTTACCAAAAAGTAATACATATGTATATCCTGATAGCCTGTTCAGCTTAATATTCATAATGATTGGCACAGGATGGAACCACAGTGGTGGATATTTCTGGAATAAATGAATGTCATGAAACCACTTCTGGCCAGACTTCCGAATTCTAAGTTAGTACTATACTGTATTTCCTTTCCTTCCAACTTCATCTTATTCTACAGATTTACTTAACTGACAAATCCCTCTTGACGTCTTTTGATCATCCCAGCGTGGCTCATATAAATCTGATCTTTGGAAGATCCAGGAACACTCCTGCTTCCATAGTTGAATCACTTAACTCACTTTGCATTTGTAATGATGCATATTCGGAGGCAGGCCCAGAGGACCCTGGACCTGCAGCAGTATTATTCTCTCCTAGTAAAGTCGGCCTGGACATGAGGATCTACTACACCTGACATCAAAAGGTCCTCTCTTTCATCTAGCAATTGATTGTTTCAACTGTGACTCTATAAAAATACCTATTTTGTTATGATCTTGGCTGTCTCTAGACTACTTTCATCCTTGTTACCTTGATTTGCTCCCTATTAACGCAAGAAGAAGCAGTGAAATGTTTAGGATCCATGTTGTACAGGTATGGAAACTAAGGTTTGATTTGAATTCAGATTTCCTTTTTCCCATCCTCGTGTTCTGTCGCTGCACAGTTTTGCCTGTCATTGTTCCTTTGCGGCTACCTTAGACCTGTGGCAGAACTGTTCTACACCAGTAGACCCTTGTACACTTTTTCTTTACCACTAAGAGAAACTTAATATTCTTCCATGTAATTTCCAGCAAAATTCTAAGAACAGTCAAAGGCTAGGGACTCACTGAGTGTCCATGCTCGAGGCCCCTTCAGTTCCTGAAAATAAATGGCTGGCTAGTTCAGACTGTGGTTTAAAGATGCACACTCTGCATTTAGTAATTAGCACTTGAGCTGAGCAATAACCTTCAATGAGTCTTTCATTTCCCTGCCCAGGGAGAGAGACATCAACAAACAGAGATAGAGTAGGCTCCTTTATCAGTTTGTCAGAGTTGGAATCGCTTGTTAGATGTATGGCCTTAAACAAGTTCTTTATCTTCTCCCTGCCTCAGATGAAGCACCTGTAAGGAAGTGTCAAGTTCAAAGGTTGTGGAAAAGGGTGAATGAAATAACAAACAAAGCAGAGCAGTGCTTGCCTCACTGTGAATGCTTAATATCACCTCATAATCATCATCATCATTATTATGCATAACTTTGTGAAAATTAAAAAGTTTCATCCAATCTGAGTTGATCATTAAAAATATGATCGGCCCTGGCTGGCATAGCTCAGTGGATTGAGCTCGGGCTGCGAACCAAAGCATCGCAGGTTCGATTCCCAGTCAGGGCACATGCCTGGGTTGCAGGCCACGGCCCCCAGCAACTACACATTGCTGTTTCTCTCTCTCTCTTTCTCCCTCCCTTCCCTCTCTAAAAATAAATAAATAAAATCTTTAAAAAATATATGATCAGTCAGAGCTTCAGTGGTGCAATCGGTTAGCGTGCGGCACTTACAAAAATATGATCATACTTACATTCATGGAAATAAAAAATTCCTTTTAAAACAAGAAATAAAGGGGCTCAGAATTTTTTTTTTGTCTATAATTAAGTGATTATAGTTCATTCTCTTCTCAGAAGAAGCATTTTGTCCCTTTTGACCATGGTGGAGACTGAGCACATCTCCTCTAGCATTGTTGGCATTGCTTTGGGGATGTTATCACTCTATGTTGAGAGGTTAATTACAAGAACCAGATTCTTTCTTGATACTTGCTTTTGCTTCATCCCTTTGGGCTTATGTGTTAATAGTGAAGGGTGGAAATTTGCTGTAAGCATTCAGGTTATTTAGACGTAGGTTAACATTGTTTGCCTGTAATATATTTAACATTCTAAAGCTGCTTTCTGAGTTATTTTATCATATCTATTATAAAACTAACAATTATTAATCACTCCCATTTTTCTATTAAAGCAGCTAGGACACAACAAAGCAGGGTATTGATATAGCTTAATATAAATGAGTGATGGAATTGCAAAGCTCTTTCTCCTCAAGATAATGGGAAATATTCTGTGTAGGCAATTGTCAGTAAAAAAGGAAATCTAGCCTCACAAGGTTATCTCATATAAATATTACTATTCCTTATATGGCCAGCACTTCCAGCATTTCATTTTTCAAATGCACTTTTTACAAACATGTAATATTATGGTCCATTACCAACCACTAATGGAGGATTTTATGACTAACTTTTGCACCAAAAATGATGATGTGCTGTGCAAGGACAGATTTGCAAAACAAGATATGGAAGCATTTAAACGGCCACTTATTTTTAGTAGAAGACTGCCCCGACTGTGGCCCGCAGCCTGGATTGCCTTCTCGCGGCACCGTTGTCTGCAGCCCCAGATGAGCATCTGTTGTACTTAAGGAGCGCAAGGGAGACCAGTTTGACTAAGATGGGCTCTTTCTCATCATTAGGAAATTTGGGGATGGAAAATAATGACGTCTATAATAAATACATGGTTTGAAATCATATTCATCCTCCAAGGTAATTAGCAGTTTATTTCTTACACAAACTAGAAGGCACTAGATTTTTCTACTGAATTCTTTTTTTGAGAGCGAATAGTGTGTATAATTTGTGAGAGGTCAGACTGAGCAAAATGAACACTTAGTTGTGAAATGATGGGAAGCAGTCCATAGCTCATTTCTCCCTTTAAACCCATGAAATTGTTCTTTTAAGACATTTTACAATTGAAATTTCTAGAAAAGTACCTAAGGATCTCATCTTATAATAACATCATAATTCTTTTTATCTTATTTTTCTTTGATTTGTTGGCTGTCGGAATCCATCTGAGGTATTTTAAAATTGTCTTCCTCTATTGATGTTGCTACAGTCCATTTCAAACATTGATGTCTGAGGCTAATGATAATGTAACAATGATTCAGTAAAAGATAGAATTTACATATATTTTAAATAGTGCTTAGAAAATTTGATTCTTAGTCTAGAATTACACAGAGATACAAGGTGATAATGTGTAGGTGTTTTTAACTCCTGGTATTCATCTGTATTTAAATAAACTTTAAGTATTCATTTTATAACTAATCTCCACGGAAAGCTCTTTCAAACATTGTTTCCATGTTGTTTAAAGTGTAGATGAGGAGGATAAAAAAACATTCATTGAAATAGACGTGACCTGTCTGAAGCGACAGAGCTAGTACACGTCTGTGCCAAGAATCAAACTTAGATTTTCAGATCTGCCCATGTTTTTCCACTACCCCTTTTAAGGAGTTCGTGTTTTATGACAACTGACCTCAGTACATGGTTTAGTATCTTTGCTTGTCAACACAAAGTACAGTTAACACTTATGGTATTTACGTAAAATATAAATGCTAACGTGATACCCAATATGTGAAGCTTAATCACAAATAACAATATAATATGGCAAACATTCACTAAATTGCTAATTCTGTCAATATAAATATTTCTGTGACTAGCATTCTTTTTACCTTAAGGAAGGCACAGAATACCAATAATTAATGAAAGGTGAACCCAATTAGTGGTAAGATGCTTTCAGATTTTTATAACTGATTCAGTAATATTCAATGTATTCAGCAGCAGTAGTAACAACTTTAATTGGAATTAACCAAGATGAGACTCTGCTGTTTGTCTGACAGAACATTTGCTACATCACAAAAGTGATAAATAAGGTCATATGATTTTGGAGAACTTTAGAAATGTAGTTCCAAAGAGAAAACTTTCTACATGATGGAGGAAGAAAATAATTTAGATATTTTTCTGAAACAGATGCAACACAAAATAAAATTACAAAAGCATCGTCACGTTGTCTTTGGAGTAAGACAAGGACTAGTGGAATTTAAGAAGCCGTCCCCTACACACAAAGCATCATGCTCTCCTCCTTTCCCATCTTCTCATTTCCTCCTCCATGGCCTGACAGACGTGCGTCAGTCTTAGGTACCTCATTCTCCTAGAATCCCACCCTGCCAGGCTCCTGAAGGCTGTGGTGAGGACTTTCCAGTGTGTTCCTTAGTATCCTGTACTTTGCCCAACCTTTGCCCCAGTGTGATTAGCATATGTTACAGTGATTGCCCATGTACCTGGCATTTTCTCCCACTAGACTCTGAACTCCACGAGAAAAGGAGCTGGGTGTCCCATTAACTTGGCCCAAGTGTCTCACACATAGTGAGTGATCAGCTCACACTGACGGAAGGGTGAGTAAAGTTAAGCCCTGTGCAATTCTTGACAGCGTATAAACACAAGATGGCTTTTGAGGTCCTTTGCAACTCTTTATTTCACCCATATTACAGATGTGAATGCTAAGACTCACAGAGGCTAAGAGGTAAGAGACGACACATCATAAATGACAGAATGAGGAAATCAAGCCTATTTGCTCTCCTCACATATTCCTTTTCCAACGCCTTTATGCTGAACATCCTGTACATGCCAGACATTATGTCAGAGCTCAGGATCCAAAGATAAATAAGTTAAGATCTCCTGAAGCTCTCTGCCTAGTCGGAGGACTAGACTATAAACAGTAATTATAATACAAGGTGATAAGGGCTTTGACAGAATAATGTGCTCTTGTGTGGTGGGATTTCCACAGACGGAATAAAAACTGTGCATATTCAGTTGCTCTATTTTACTTTATCTTTAACATTTTTAATACCCTTTTATATCTGAATGGTTAGCATACACCCACTCTAATTCAGGAAAAGGTAGGCAAAGGCCTATGCAAATAGATGAAAGTTTTAATATTAAAATACTATTTCTCAATTAATTTTCATGATTGTTCATATTATGCATTAATTAAAATATCCAACAAAAGTCTATATAAAACTTAATTGATGGTAGTTTTAAAACACTTGCTTAGGAAAATCAGTATCATTGTCATTTATATAACTTAGAATCCTGAGGTAATTCTCAACAGAGAATAACACAAACCTATTAACAGGACTAGACAAGTGGAGGGACCAGGGCAGGGATGCAATACGGCACAAAGATGGCTTGGGTTGAGTCAGGGACTCCCAAGGCTGTTCTAGAAATCAGCTTGTGCTTGAGTTTGGATCAGAAGTACATCAACTGTTTCTTTAATCTTTCGAAGATAAACTGGTTGACTGGATTAAAGGATTTGTCTCACTTTTTTAGTTTGTAATTTATGATTCAGAAAAAAGAAAATTGCCATGGGAAAGTAGTGGTATTTAATAATGGCAATTAAGATATTTTACTAATGAATACAAAAGAGGAAAATGTCAATAAATAGCACATCTATAGGCATTACCTAGTAATCACCAAGCCATTCAAAATGAAAAGCTGATAAAGAACAGGCCACGAACATTCTAGTGTCTTGAAGGACATTCCAGGAGGAAAGGGGCCTTGTCTTATGTACCTGTGGAATTCCCGTGCTAAGCGGCAGCTCATGGCTGAAAGGCTTCAACCAGTATGAGATGACTCTCTCAGCTGAGAACTTTATTATTTAATTTAAAAATAGAATAAACACAAAAAATTGAAGAGATTTAAATCAAAATGTAAATAAAATGAAGCTTGACTATAAAAGCTAGTTTCAGAAACCTAAGAGCAATCGGTAATCAGTGAGTGAGAGCTAGGATACCCCCTGAGTGTTTAAAAGTACTACCCGTACAAATTGCCAGTCATATAAATAGTCACAAGGATGTCAAGTGTAGCACAGGGAATAGAGTCAATAATACTGCAATGACTTTATATGTTAGATGGATACTAGACTTATCAAGGTGATCACTTCATAAGTTATTTAAATGTCTAATCACTGAAACTAATATTGTGTGTGAACAGTAATATTGTGTGTGTAATATTGTGTGTGAACAGTAACTTTAAAAAAAATTTAAAGGAGATACCCAGAATGGTACCACAATTTGTCCGAGATGCTGTATCCAGTTTGCTGAGCAAGTTTTAAAACTCCTGATATATCATGCTTAAATGATAAATATGTACATAAGTCATTTTGTTGACAACGCACCATGAGAATATTACCCACACATTTAATAAAAAATAAAATACCTGCTTCCTACTGAAGCAGCCAAACCAGTGAAAATGGGCAGGAGCCAATGAGCGGGCAGTCACCCCTCCCAAGCATCTGAAGAATGCACATTCAAAGCATTCCAGGAGCACCTCCCCCGCTGGCAACTTCACTCAGCCCTAGCTCATCCACTTCAAACCACACTCTGCAAAAATTAATAGGAAAAAAAAAGAGAGAGAGGCTTTTCTGGAATTGTCAAGTTGTCCCAAACTGGTAACCCTTTCCCTTGTAATCAGAAGAAAAAAAGTCAGTCATAAACCCACTGGGAAAAGGGGAAAGGTGTGTACCCAAACGTTACTGGACAAGGAAGTAGAAAGCTATGCAGAAATAAACACCCTAGCCCACATAGAACTCGCTAGATATTTTCTCCTTTTGGGAACTCTTGATAATTCTTGGGTTAAATCCCCACTGACCACCCTCAACTGAGTGCTCCTGGTTTCCAGTGATAAGAATGGAGGAGGAGTTGTTTAATTGTAGATTAGGGCTCCCCCACCTGTAGTTTAGTCATGTGAACTGCATCAGTAGACAAAAATCTCTGCTCTTACCAGTGTTCACAGACCAACCAATTGCTACATATATTTCAAGCACATCAAGCGACTCATCCCACCCTTGATAACTAAAAGCAGTAAATCAGCAAAGTGGGCTAATCGTACTATGTTGGTACCTACGGACACAGTAGCTTATATAGCTATGTAGATGCCTACGGATATCCATCAAGATATGCTAGAACTTCACATGTACATAGATGACTTGCTCCCAAGTCCTTTACTTTCTATCAAAATCATCCATGTTTTTCTCAGTAAAGTCACACAACTTTAGCAACATTTTAAAAGCTAAAAATGAGGCCCTTATAACTAAAATTTCTACTGGAATAAGACAAGACAATTATAGTGAGGTCTACTAATTATGTTTAGTATGATTTCACTGTAAATTCTGTTTTTTCATGTGTATTAACAGCTATCTTAAAACATTTTTAATTACTTTTCCACCAGAGAGGCATCATGCTTCCATTTTTTTGGAAAACAATTTTCACCTTCTGGCTTTATTTTCCAAAGAGATTCTAATTTAATGTTTACTTTTCAGTATGATCACATGTTAACTTGAGGTCATAATCCTGCTTTTAATAGTCCCTACCTTTCTAAATTATAGATGTAGAAGGATGGAAGGGTATGTTTGTCGCAGAACAAACCCTGGGAATATTTTGGTCTTGCTTTTAAAACCAGTCATTTATGTAATATTTTATAAAATATTCTAAAGTAAATGTCTTTATTCATTGCTTGTCATGCTTTCTATTAAAGGTGAATTTTATTACTAAAGCTACTTGACTCATATTCTTAAGGTTATGCATTCACCTTATTTCATACTTCAGTCCATACTTCATATGAAAAATGGTTAAAAAGGTTGTTTTTATGGGACCAAAACCTAGAAATAAACTTCTCCCCCAAAGAGCTGTATTTCTTTGACATTTTACCAGGGAAAAATGTATGTCCTTGGGTTTTACCAGCATGACATTATTTTAACACTAAAGCTATGTACTTTTGGTTTGTGTTTGTATGTGTATTTACATTTATATGTTTCAAACTTGTGGCATTTGCGATTGTTACCATTAATAGACAGGATAAATAAACTCTTAAGTGCCTTGCGCTCCCTGATTATCTACAGAAGATATAATAAGTCAGTGTACACACCTTATACTGAGAACTTACCTACTTCTCTTGGTCAGTTGACAGGCACCGAGCTATAAGAGAGAATATATCAGCAAAGTTATGCATAACATTTTGGTGTTGAAACCATGTGGCCTTTTAGTATATTATGTTTCTAACATGCTGTGCTAGGTGACACATTCCTTACCACTCACACTCACAATCGTGTTTGCTATTTTCACTTGATTTTTTACCTGAAGGTATCTCGTGTGTGTGTGTGTGTGTGTGTGTGTGTGTGTGTGTTGAAGGGACATGAAGATTATTTGGAAGATACTGTAGGCAGGAGACAAAAATTGGGGAGGAAGTGAAATGATAGTCCCATTTTAAGTGTTAAATACCATCATTTGAACTCCAAAAGAGTTATTGTATGTATTCAAAATTGAAAATTAAAATATGGGTATATATGTTTAAATAAGTACTTCTTCCAAACCCAGGCCTATTGAAAAATGCATGCCATATTAAATATAATTAGTCAGAAAACAGTTACATTGAGTAGTGAACTGCGTCCTGCACCGTGAGATTATGGTATTTCTGGTTAAGCATTGCATAACCTAAATGTGTAAGATACATAATTTTAAAAACTCAGTAACTTTTATCCAATAGAAGTATTTGCCCCTAATTTGAGTATGGATTCCAATCAGTCATTGCTTTTGTTTGTTTGTTTTTATCAGTGGAATTTTAATATAAAATTCTTATAGAGAATGCAGATGAATAGGTGATAGAGTTTTTGAGGTGATTCTGAGCTTTTTGCTCATGTTAAGTACTATAAGTTTACTTGGTGACACTCTAATATCATTTATCAAAAAAGCAGTTTTTTGTTTTTCTTTTTCTCAGTGAAAGATTTAAGGAAAGAATTAAGATTTAAAAAACTTTAAATACGCCTACCATGCTCTGGTCTCTCCCTTAGAAAGCACTTTATAAAAACTAGCTTCACTATTTAAGAAATGGGAAATGAGAGGCGAAGGAAGAGGACAGTATTAAAAAAAATAGAAAATTATGGATCCCTATTGGAAGGCAGTTGATGAAAAGAAACTTTTCTTTTACCTCAGCAGCTTTCATCTCATATCCCATAAATTAAGTTTAAGGTATGCTAAAAATAAAACTTTACTTTAAATTATTAAAATTAATATGACATCCATATTTTTCAGTTTCTCCTGATTTTCAAGATTCTATGGGTTTATCGTGAAACCACTTAATCAAATGTTAACATTTTTGGTGTTCTTATGTTCTCACTGACCATTAACACCACAACATCATGCATCAAAATCAGATCTCTCTTAAGCTGAGAAATTATATTATCTTCAAGATTTTTCACTAATATTTTTCTTAGAAAACATTCTCCCTTATGTGTTTATATGTGTTTCTTGACTCCATATTTGGCCTAGATTGATCTCATTTAATTCTCTTGTTCAGTTGGCTGAAAGGAGAACTTCAAGCATTATATTTCTTGCAAACTAAGAAAAAGTGAGTGCCACACATAAGAAAATATCAAATTGACCCTACTTACTTCTTGCAGGCAGTTGACTCAAACACGGGCATGCATCACAACCTTCTGCATTGAAATCAGTTTTTACATGAGACCTTTCAACCTCGTAAAAGACATCTAATCTACTAAATGATGCATTGGTTGCATCCTTGGTTCCAAAACATAGATTAGGTTTGTGAATCCAGTGTTGGAAGAAAGGTAATTTAAAAAGCATTTCGAATCTGTTTGGAAGAATGCATTGCTGCAAGGTGGCATAGCCATGTAAACATGATGCCACTGTCTTATGGAATGTACAAAAAAGGGTGGCTCTTGTGCCAAATAAACATTCTTCAATTAACGCTTCACAATATGTAGTGTGAACGTTCATAGTCTGTGTTTATCCATCCTGAGGCTGCTACTTTTAATGCCTCAAAAACTGTTGCCTGTGTGTATTCTCCTTCTGGTGAATCTTGGGGGAAAGATCTGATTACAGGCACATTTCCCCCTTGACTCCGTCTAATAAACTTAATTAAAACCAAATGAATACAAGATAGAAAGCCCCTTATGATGAACTACATTGCGTCCTATAAATGGAGGTTACAGAGGGCTGCAAGAACACTAATGGCATAATAAACCCTTTGTATTTGAATATATAGTGCTTATTTTGAATTCTGTAGTCAGGATACTCCTATATGAAAATTTCCCTACCCAGAGATGTTTATGGGGAAAAAGTTTTTGAATAGGCATGTTGACATTCATTTTCTGTGTGTAGGAAAATGATGGGTTTTCAAAATAAAATAGACTATGCTTCCCACTCTGTCCCTTTTGAAAGATTTACTCACAATGTTCATTTTGTCTGTGCTATGCTAACCTTAAAAAATACATGTTCCTTTTCATTAATTCTGTTTATTTAAATAAAATAGAACACCTTAGTTTTGAATAGCTATGAATAGTTTTATGTATAATCCTTCAAAAAGGTTAATGTTCAAGTAACTACAGCTGACCTGGGAACAACATGGGTTTGAACTACAGGGGGTCCACTTATATGTGGGTTCTTTTCAATAAATACAGTCAGCCCCCTATATTAGCAGGTATCACATCTGTGGATTCAACCAACTGCCAATCAAAAACAGTATTTCTGATGCATGATTGGGAGTTTAAGGATGTGGAGGGCCTACTGTGTGCATTGTTCTATGACTTGAGCAACCACGGATTTTGATATCCTCAGGGGTCCTGGAACCAACCCACTTGTAGACACCAAAGGCCAACTGTAGTTAAATTTGGGGGGAGTAAAATGTTACCTGTGGATTTTCAATGGTGCGGGGTTTGCCACTCCTACCCCCACATTGTTAACTATATAATGGTTCTATTCTTTATATTTATCATATATTTATACATATTTTGAAGAAAAAATGCTTATCTTTGGGATGACTTAAACTGTGTTGCTCTTATTTTCTCAGGCATATTCATATTTCCTGGAGCAGCCAAATTTTGGGTGCTTATGCTTTAGTGGAAGGGCATGTTTTCTTCATGTTTTAGCAATGAAGCTGTTTCAGGAATCTTTCTTTTCTGCTGTCTCTCCCCTGAATTATTTCTATTTGCTTACATTAAATTCACTTTCATGAGTCTATTTAAAATGCCAGTGTTCAAATAGTTGAACAGTTCTTTGATGTTCAGATTGTAGGCCTTGTTTGGTCCTACCTACATGATTTTTTCCAGTTAAACATTAGCCCATTCCCTCCAAGCTGCCTGTTAGGTGGTAGTGGCTGAGGTAGATGTAGGTTCCTTTTCCTGCAGGAGAAACGCTGATGGACTTGGCAGATAACTTGGTCAGTGAGTCTATATCAAATAGTGACTTACAGGCTTGTTGAAGTCACAGGTTGTTCCAACAGAGCTAGTGTGGTGCTTTTTGAACTGTGCGCAGCTGGAATTCCTCTTGATGTCTATATCACCTCTTAGTCATTTCTAGCATTTTCTTTTTCATTTATGATTTTCACTGGAGGAGAGAGCCTTTCTAATGGTAACCTTGTTATATTCCCTTTTGTGTTATATATATATGTACATATTACTTAAATCACATGTGAAGTAGATCTGTTCTTCAGTAAAAATGTTAAAACTAGTATGTCCTTTCTTCATCATTTGTATAGAACTAAACTACTTTTAATACCAAGTAAAGTGAATGAGTAATGGTCTCCTTGGTGTAGATTCTTAGCCTAAAACTAAGTGATGCTCTCTGATAACCAGACCTCAAGGCATTAAAAAGTATATATATATTTTTTTTTCTATGATCAGAAACATAGTTAGTGTGACCTAAAGCTCCAAATTGTTACTGTGCTTGTGAAATTCAATTCCCTGGCCACTTCTTTCTTTTTCAAGTTATCTTCTCTGAGAGTAATGTGTTATTACTGCACTTCGGGGGAACTCGAGGGTTTTCTTTGCTCCAGTCAAAACCAGAAAATCTAATGAAAATTCATGTAATGAGTTTTGTATGTATAAGGAGAAAGCAGTGGGGTTGCATTATTATTTGAAAACAAGGTCAAGCATACTTTTAAAAATCACTGTAATGAATAAAGCCAACATTTATTAACACACTCACACTGTACTACCACCACGTAGACTTCAAATGAAGACCACTGGGTAAAATTAATAAAGTATTTTCTGAAGTCATTGCTAGAGTCTCAAAGAATAAAGAGGCAGTCACAAAATCATTTAAAAGCTTTGTTAAAAGCCAATGGAAATTATAGGAATGGTAGCAAAAGTATCTTGAGTGTAGGTATAAATAGAGTTGCGCCCACCTGGGCAAGAGCAGTAGGATTTCTGTTATCCCACAGCTTCATGAGAGGTTGGGAGGCAGACTAGAAGGCATGGTTTATAAATTTATCTCAGTTCATCTGCTCAGTGGTGAGTAGCTTAGGGTATGCAGGTTGTCTGGTAAATCCCAAGTGGAAGAGGATGTAAGCCAGCATTACAAAAATGCAAAGGATGTGAGAGTAACACGTTTGAACGTCCTATGTTGTTAAATTCTGTGCTCTTGCTAATGTCATCTTTTTTATTATGTACCATTGTTATTTCTCAAGAATGGACTGTTCTGTGACTTATTTTCCTTGTCCTCATAGTTTTAAAAATAGTATCTAACACATTTTGTGCTTAATCTCAAGGAAAATTTATAAGGTTTCTTTCAATTCTAACTCAGAGTTTTTCAAGATAGGGCAAACCATTCTCAAGAAAGGAACACAACATTCCAGGCATGTTTGAGATTTGTAAAACCTCTAAAGTGCCTGAATCCTAAACAGCTGTAGACACAGCCTAGGTAGCTGTCCTGAAAATTAGGGAGTCACACGCTCATTCTTTATTCAGACATTTTATCTCTGTATTGTTCAAGACAGACTTTTCATGAGGAGTTTTGACTATAAGGAGTTAATGAATGAATAAGCATTTTTTATTAAACAAGCTCGACTTTGTTCCGTTGCTACTGTTCCTTTGTTGTTACAATGCATGCTTCTAATTCATGCAATACACGACATGTTTTCCTTCTCCTTTAGAAGTAACCCTTACTGAAGTACTTTCATTTCTAAACAACGAAATCTTATTTTAGTTAGCAGAGATATATTTTTCCAAATACACGGAAGGCTACCTGAGCCAGGAGGTGAGGGATACTTAGAATAGAAATATCCCCACACTATTTACTCACTTTAAAAAATAATAAAAATAAAATAAGCTATAAAAGGATGCAAGGGATATGAGTCTGTAGTACTACTTTACAATGAGAAAAGTTGGATATATGAGGTTTGCAATCACAAATCAACTTCCTTTAAAACTGGTTGCGATTACTCAAGAATCTACCTGATGGATGCTCTCTTGTCTAGTGAGAAAGCCCCCAGTCGCCACTGCTTTTAAAATGGAAAGACCAGGCTGCATGGAAGAAAACAATAAATATTTCCCTGACTTAGCCACCCACCTCCTCCTCCTTCCCTAAGTAGTAGATGTGTTGTTTTCTAGGGTCTGTATGTAAGTAACTGTTTAAGAAAAATAGTTCAAGGCCATCTTCTCAAAGTAATCTGAAATGTCTTCATATTTTCCATTGGTTTGTAAATCTGAAATGTTTGGAAGGGACATGTGAATTGAGATAGTGTTGTTATAGTTTGGAAACTTTATTTGTCTAATTTTTAACAGAATAATAGTGCTCCCAGATTCTGAAAATTCTACTAGCTGTCTTTATTTTTTTGTATCCTACTAAACTTGATGTCCATCAATCAAAGGAAGAAGTTCAGGCTTCCTCCTTTACCCTCTGCTTTGTGTCATGTCTTCAGAACTCAACAACTCTGTCACCGTATCCCGGATGCACAAAGTCAAGTTTGAAAACAATGAAATCAGTTGTGAAGTTTCTACTTAGCATAATTTGCTTTAAAAATAGCAGGTGAAATAACCACAAATCAATCTGTTACATGAGAATGTTGTATTATATATATATATATCAATTTTTGTTTCTTTGGGCTTAAAGTTGCAAAATTGACATTCCAGTCCGATGTGGCAGCTTCCTTAAAGTGCTAACTATCCCGTCGGTAGTTGTACAATACACATGGCAGAGGCAAAATCAGAACCCAGAGGTTTGACGTTTTGGCGTATTTTTTCATCTGCATTTATTTTATACATTAAACTCCCTTATTAGAAGCACTCTTCGCTCTTAAAATTAATTTAGACCTCTCAAAACCCATTTTTCTATGATACACTTGTGCTTACTTTTCTCTGATTTAAGTGCTTATTTGCCAAAGGTTAAAAATGTTAGAAATGTGAATGAAATGGAAATGAAAATAAAAGCCTCCAAACTGATATATTTCTTGTTTTGATAAAATCCCCATGGGAGATTTGGTCCAAACTTTGATGTTCCATCACTGACCTTATTTCTTGGAATAGACATAATGGTGCATCGCCAAAAGTTCTTTTATCATGTAACTTGAAACTACCACATGCGAGAGAATAGGGTATTTTGTTGATATGTCCTTTGAACATTAAAGTATTTCGTGGCTACTCTCAAAGTCTACCAGATAAAGAAAAAGCCTTATCTTTAGGTGATTTTCCAGTTACATAACTTGTCGTCAGATCAGAAATAGATGGGCAACAATATGGTTGAGTAACGAGCCAATGGAAAAATGAATGAATGATGCAACTTGTAAGCAAAAGCTTTCAAGAAATCATATTAAATAGCATAGTCCTAAGTTTGATATATTGTAAAATTCAAGTAAGAAAGGAAAACATCTCTAGGCCATCAATTATTCAGTTATACCAAAGTTACTCAGCTGTTTCAAATCATTTTAACTTTCCCACTTCTGCAATGTTATACAAAAGGGAATTCAAGTAAGGAACAAGACACATGGAGAAAAGTATTGATTTCAACCCTATTCATAAAATTCCCAAATTGAAACCTCTAGAGATTCTCAGCAGTTGGGAAACATTTCAGCAAATTATGGTACATTCCCAAGGTGAAATTTTATACAGGTACTTAAATGATTAATTAGACAAATTGTAGCATGCAGTGAAGGAAAGAACATGAGCTTTGGGATTGGACAGACCTATGTTCCATTACCTCTGTCATGTCAGAAACGTTCAGCATACAAAGGGATTCCTAGAAAGAATCCTTGTACCCTCTCAGAAGTTCTTTGTAGGATCTCCTGATAGGATATAGACCACCTATGTTGCTGGATAGTGAAATCCAGATTCCAAAGTGTCTTCTCAGAGAGACCAAATGCATCTTGAGAGGTGGTCTGACAAAACAGTTAAGAGATGAACTTGGAATCAGCAAGACCAGGATCAAATTCTAGCCATTTACTTCTGGTATTGTGTTTGGTACATTATATAACTGTCTTTGAAGCTCAGATCGCTTGCCAGTAAATTACAAATAAAGATGCATACTTAACCTCACGGGCTCATTGTGATGACATCATGATATGATATATACCAGCATATTGAATGCACAGGGATTAGGTGTTGAACATGGTAATTATTTGTTTTATCGTTGTTTGGTTATTACATTAATCGGTAATCCCTTCTCAAAAGGATTTTAGTTATTTATTTTTACCTAAATAATTAGTTCCCAGAATAACATTTAAGACCCTCTAAAATTGTGCTCCAGTCCAACGGCCTGGCCATTTTTTCTGAATAACTGTCCTTAAATAAGCCAACATTCTCCCACTTCCTCCTGGGCACTTCCCAACCAGTGCACGAAAGTTTGAGCATTCCCTCCTTCTCTGCCCCCAAACCAGATGTTTTTTTCTCTCTACCTTTGCTTTTTCTAACAGTCTGTCTGTTCTTTCAAGGCTCACCTACAATGGAGCTTCCTGCTATATAAGCCGTCTATTTAGAGTGCTCGATATCTATTGTGTCTCTCCTCTTTATTTCTTTAGCACTTCATTTTTAATAGTGTACTTCATATTTCTCATGTATTATAATTTTGTTTGTGCCTGACTCTTCCACATATATTAAGCTGTTTGAGGAAAGAGGACATTTCTCATTTTATTAATCTTTTTTAGCAACTTGGTTACCTGTACAGAGTAGACCCCTAAATGTATATGTCAAATTTAATATAAGAGTGACTGAAAGCTCTGGAAATAACGTGTCACTCTTCTGGACAGGTCTGTGTCTTTGAAGTACCCATTTATGCATCATTTTCCAACTTTTTACTTATCACATTTTTTATTTGTAATGAGTTTGGTTCTAAAAAGACAATTACCTGTTAGAATACTTGACTCCACCTTTTCCCCACTCTCATTTCATTTTAACTAATTGCACAGATATAAGGCTTATGGGTATAATTATGTGGGTATAATATTTGTTTGCCTAGGCTAGTTCATGGACATTGTCTTTATATAATTTACAAGCTCTATCCTTGGCTTGCTTACAACAGTACCTATAATATTTTGGGAAATTTCTACCACTTAAAGATATGGAATGACATCTTCATTGATTAAGATAGTATAGTTGGAAGATTTGTAGATCCTCTGGAGAGAAAATAGACTCAAGATTTCAAACATGATATTTTACAATTCTATCTTTGAAAAGGAAGAAGATTAAACTGATTTAACTACACAGGTGGCAAGATTGGGGAAGGAAAAGACCAAACCTTGATCCTAATGTGAATGTCAGCTGATCTTGAAAGAGTTCCTAATTTTATTCTGATTAAATTAATTTCTGTAATAGCCACTGGTAGGTAATATCTGCCAGGCCTCCAAAGACAAAAAGCATCTTGTGTAGATTCCTGATTTCTTTACATCTTTAAAAATTTATGAACCATTTTTTACCCTTGGAGTGACTGAAAAGATCAAACCACTGTATATGTATTTGTGTGTATAAATGTATTTGTGTATATTATAATTACATGCAGTTTTTCCCCCCAAAGAATCTGTACCCAGATTAGTGATCTGTTACTTCCTAACCTAGAGAATTTGGCTAAACTCTTGGATAAAACATTCCAAAATGCCTAGTATCCACTTTCTGACAAGGAGTCAGTATATGTGATAATCCAATGAAATAATCGAATGTTTGTTCATAATCTTACTATTTTTAAATATCATGATTACTTTCTCTTGGTATTTCATTTTGAATGTATATTATTAAGATCCAACTCTGAACAGAGAGGTGACTAGACTTGATAGAGTTTAACAAAAAAAAAAAAGAATCAAATTTAAAAAACTATAAAGGTCAGAGTTGATTTTCAAAAATCTTTAATCCTGGTCAGACGCAGTGGTGAACTTAAACTTTAAAGATAAATCTATCAGTATTTTGCAAGTTATTATAATAGCCAATTCTCTTTTATCAGAAAGAGAGAAGAAAGTATTTAAATATTACATATCCCTCTTTAAATAGAAAAGAGACAAATTAATTCATATGTGATCCTGACTTGGAAGTATTATTTGATTTAGGAAGACTCTAGAATATGTGTGAAGAATCTGTCTTATGAATGCTTTCTCTGTTTCACCCCATATTTCTCCTCTAACTCCACCTTCCTGCCATCTCATGTTCATCTATATGTAACAAAATTGAATTTTCACCCCTCCCTGAATTTATCTTTTTGTTAGTTTTTACCTTTCCAAGTTCCAAACCATTTTTAAATATGTAAAATTGTACTATTTCCTCATGAAGACTGATCATACTCATGTACCATTATGAATGAAATATGCATGTAAGCAAACAACTAATATAAATAAATGCTGCCTTCATGATTAAAAACTCAATTATTAGGTTTTAAAAGCATGTATTAAAGAACAATGAAATATAATTCTTTAAGCTAGTTTATTGGTAATTATACAGAGTAAAGCAAAAATGTAATGAGTGTAATATTTTAAAATTAATATTGTGGCTTTCTTAACACCTAGCCCAAAGAAATTTTTTTAAAAACTATTATTATCACAAAAGTTCACATGTAATTGCTTAACAAAGAATTTGAAATATTGCAAAATATTTTGTCTTGTTAGTACTTAAAAAGAGTCAAGTTAATATTAATGGACTCAATTTTATAAAAACAAAGTACATTCTCAAATAGATATGGAATATTTGCCTATTTTAGACCATTTTTTCTCAGTCTGTCAGCTCAAAGCTAGATTCAAAACCAGCCTTAGTTCTTGAAGAAGAAAGAGGGCGAGCATACATTTTTAGAATTCAAAAATCTAAATCCATATCAAATAACATCAATATGGCATTTTTCTATAAATTTTTCATAGCCTATGTTGCATAAAATATATATTAAAATATTTATAACTAATAAACCAAAGAAACTCTGAGAAAAGAAAATGGGTAAAAACTTTACCCAACTTTGATAATAACTACATTTAAGTGAGGAACTAACTTATTTCTATTGCCCTGAAGTTTTAAAAGGTACTCCTCGTGTTAGTGACTACTTCATTATTGATTAAATCATATTTCCATCTATTCCAGACTATTTTTCTATAGCCTTTGTATCTGGTCACTGATACACACAACTCAGTCACCCATTGACCAGCTGTATGTGAATGAAATTAACCAGCTTTATGTGAATTTAATATCTAATGGAGGAATGCAACTTACTATTTGATCATCACCTGTCTGTCATTCACTATAAGCTGAAAGTGTACTTTACTGTTTAGTTTTTCACTGTTTTGGTTAGAGGTACTATATATACATCAGGAAGTTCCTGACCGATGATCCGATGTAACTGAAATGGCCACACAGTTCATACGATGGCTACATAATGAAAATAACCTGTTTGTGGCCATAGATGACAGTGTGGTGATTGCTGGGGGGATGTATAAGAGGACTAAATGGTAATGGGAAGAAATACAATAAAGATTACATTTTTAAAAAGTACTTGTTTACTTGCATATTGATTAATTTAAGAAGCAAAAAAAAGTATATTTGTGATTTGTTTGTGTGTTCATTTTCCCAAGGTGACTATCTTTTTGATGGTTTTAATGAAGAAAAGGATGCACTTGAAGCAACATTGAAATTTAAATACCAAGCATGCATTTATTCTCTGGGTTTGTAGTTGCTTTAAGTTTATCTAATTTTAATGAAAGGCTCTTACATCAAGGATTGGTTGTGTCAGGTTTTATTTTGGTGAGCCTGCACTCGTGCCCTATTTGTAGTGAGATGCTTCCAGGTTAGAACAAAAGTGGCTGCTGCTCTTAGGTTTCTTTTCTTCCAGTGCCAGGATCAGCTCCCTGCAAGACTGCATGCGGAACATTCTTGATCTGAGTTTGTTTCTCCCAGGACTCTGGCTCCCTGGGGATTTGCCTGCCTAGCTTGAAGGAGATATTCCATCCTGCTTTCTTTCGGATAGTATTTCTCTTTCATTTTATCCAAATAGAGGATTATACTAGCTAAACATGATTAAACTTGAGATATGAGTAGGTACATTTCTGGTATCTGGTTTAGTTACAGATTCTTATGGTCCCCCAGTGTTTCTGCATGTAACATAGTGTTTTAATGCATCCATCTTTAAATAGCTACCACTCCTTGGAAAAAGTTTTTGGAGAACCCTAACCAAGTTGTTTGAAAGAAACAGGCATTTAAGTGCTTAATTCGATTAGCAACTCATAAAGTCTGTACTGATGAGGATGCAAATAGCCTTTATAAGCATTAATTTCATGAAATGAACATTTTGTAAAAGTGAATGTGGAGTTTGTAGTTCCTTAGGCAAATCTTCACTGTCGATTGAATTTACTTAAAGAGCTTTTCTGGTCACCTTTGAACCTCAATGATTTCTCCAGATGTACAGAAGTGAACAATGTAAAAATCTTGCTGTTTCAGCAGAACTGATTCCAGCTGGCTGGGAACTGGATCTGCAAGTCATTGGTTACAGCTGTGTTTCGATTTATATGTGATGGTTGAAAAAATAAATTACCCGATTAGATGGCTAGAAAGAGGACTCTTTGTTTAGCCCTTGTGTGGGGACTGAAAGTGTTTATGGTGCTGTTTTCTACACAGTCTTTGCAAAGTAAGCTGGACAAATAGATTTATTCAATGCTCCTAAGAAATGTTGCATATTCAGCTTTAATTCTTTGCTAAAGAAACATTTTTTTAAATAATGCTGTCATCTAGCAAATGTTTTAAAGTTCTAGCATTTAAAAGAAGCAGTAAGTTTTCTATCCTACTGAGCAATGTGTTTAGTAGTAGAAAAGCTGTTTTCTTTTGTCTAATGTGTAGTTTAAAACATGTCTTTGTCAGGCATAGGAATGGAAATATGTTTGCCTTAAATTCAAAGCTTCATAATAGCAAAGTATCCGAACAAAAATTCCAATTTAACCATTTTCTTTAATGAATTGTGGCTCATGGCACATAAGAGAAAATGAATTAATTATATTGTTAAATAAAGAAGTATAATTAAGCATTACTACGGAAAAATTGGCCTGGCTGTGGGACTGTTAGGCTATGAGAGTTTTGAATTTGTGAATATTTTCAGTGTTATCTAAGAGAAGTTTACAGATAGAGTAGGAAGAGCATGTAGCTTTTCAGGTTAGTAAAAGTCAAAATGCTAGTAAGACTTGGAGGTTTAGAGTAGAAAGTCTTACAAACTACCCACCCAAGAGGATTAATATACCACTATAACATTGTATGATGCTTGTGCTTTGTTCTTGTATTAAATTGGTTCCCGAGCTAGCTTAAATTGAGTTCTTCAGTTTCTTTAAGTTATGAAGCTGACAGGACCAGTGAATTGTTTGCAGCTCAAACTGTTCCATTAAAGCATTAAAAAAAAAAAAATGAATGAGTAAGGTGGCTCTGGAAAGGAAAGCTACAATGATGTGTTTTCATTTTTATTTTCTCAAATAAACACAGATTTTCTAAATGAATTCAACATCTTATGAAAGTTTCTTTTCTAATGCTTTGCAAAATATTGAAAATGGACAAAATTCTCAAGTGAACTTGAGAATGGGCTGAACACTTGATCAGGTATTACAATGTCCGAGTTCCATATCAATTCATTGAGGGAAATACCCAGAAATGTATCCTTTATACCCATAAAAATAGTCAATTCTTTATCAGTTTCTTTTTTCAGCTGAGATATGAAGTGTGGATTTGAGTAACACAGAATGAATAACTATAATGTATCCAAAAGAAACAAAGGTGAGATTGATCTGTCTTGAATTGGCAGACAGTTTTACTGTGTCAGGCTATTTCCTTGATCAATGAAAGTATACCCTCTAACCTTTAACAAATCAATACATTTGATTGGAAAGGATGAGAACAAAGCATGAGGATGCAGGGTACACTTGAACCTTCATGGTTCAGAAATATTTAAATGATGTTGATAACACTTAGAAGTATTTTCCTCTACTCCCATAGAATGGAAGTTTCTTTAACCTACATTGAAAACCTAGGTAGCAAAGTTTGAGACAATGCTATAGTGACATTCTTCATAAAACAGCATGTTCTCCAAGTTTAACTTGTCTCATAGTACTTATACTTCTAAGAGTGTATTAACCATGATATAGTTGATATCACTGAGAATAGAGATAGCACAGTAAAAATTCAATCTTGAACATGTATCATTGCATTATATTAAGTTTCAAAAATATACATGATTTTAATATGAAGAAGCAGGAAGGAAATAACAGTATCTATAAATAAAGAATACTTTTTTAATCTAAACTAATTTAATCTACTATTTGTGTTCCATTACTACCTACTATGATCAATGAATAAAGTATTCTCTTTTCTTTAAATAAAAAAGACCCTACAAAATTACCACATTTTTCCTTAGTGAAGAAAATTCTAAAACTCCAGAACAAAATTGATTATGAACGATCAGAATAATAACTTCATTAATAACTTTATTCTACCTAAATTAAGCAGCACTCAAAATGAATGTTTTTAAAAACCAACAAAGATATTTTTAAAGATTTTGATAGTTGATAGAGATTTCCATACTCTTGATTCACCTGATTTTTGGAGATATATATATATATATATATATATATATATGTTTTTATATTTATATATAATATAAATATATGTTTTATATTTATATAGGCTAATTTTCTCACATAACTTTTCCAGTGAAGCTATGAGTTCTTCTCCTTAGTGCGTGCACTGTAACAGTGTATACACACTTTTCTGACTCTCAGAAAAATGACTGCTTTCCCAGCTCTAAGTGAAAATACACAGTGGGGCAAAAGTAGAGTTATAGTTGTGAGTACATGAAACACGGAGTTTGTTCTTGCATTATTTATTCATTATTGTATCATTTTCCATACAACCAAAATATACCTTTGCCCCACCTTATATGTTGTATAATTTCAAATAAATGAAATTTTACATGCGAATAGGGTCATCTGTAGAAAAGGTCTATAGATTATGCAGCAAATCTGAAATTGTGCATTTTTGAGATTCAGTTATAGGTGAGAAATCTCAGGGACATGGAGATAGGATGTCCCATTAGTCTTTCTGAGGACAAATACTACAGGACAGTACTGTGAGGAATAAATGAGACCATTATATATACGAATACTGTATCTAACCAGTAAATCGGAATGACCAACATGTGTTTGCAATTTTACTCCCCCTCATTGCACAAAATTTTAGGCTGAATCGGGCCTTGGTGATTTACCTAGTCATTCCTCCTAATTTTAATGGTAAGAAAACTAAGTTCCCGCGAGTTAAATGACTTATCCAAGACCGTAAACTATTATTTACCCAGTGGCACTAGAACCAGTTTCCTGATTCCTAGATCAGTTCCCTTACCACTTCCAGACTTTCTTTCAAAGTGCTATTTATAAAATGTAGGGAAAATAGTACTCTTCTATAGTTACATTAGCTAAAGCATACATTATTACTGCTCCATTGCCATAGTATTCAAGCTTTAAACATGGCAGTAATTTTGAAGTCGTTTGCTATCACTTAAACTTTTCCACTATGCCCCGTCTTAAAGACAAGATTAATTCTTTTCTCTCTCATCTGTTGGACGCACAGTAACACAGCAGAAATATCCTTTTGCTCAATATATCTCCTGATAACTTTTGAGAAATACTTTTCCGGGTTTAAATATAATTTGATAATGACATCATTTTTTGCCATCCCCACATCGCCCCTCATCATCATTTCCTGCCATTTTCCTGAAAGAGAAACACTTCACCAGCATCCTCAAAACCCATTTGTTCATGAGTACAGCTGAACTGCACTGACTATTGTGGCTCTCCCCTCAACAGCCCCCTCAAGTTCACGTTGTTGCTCTAATTCCTCCTGTCTCAGACTTGCTCTTTCTCAAATCTCCTCTTGCTGGCGTGGCTTTGAATGTGGTCCCCTTGTGGATATTGATGACAGATTGGATTGGCAAGTGGATTTCACACTTGGGGGATATGGAGTGGAGCAGAGCGGGGAGAGGAAGGGGAAAGGAAAAAGGGAGGGAGGCTGGGAGAAACAGAGAAGGATTGCTAGTGTGAGTTACAATCATATCCATTTCCTAAAGTGTGGAGTGGACATTAGATTTCACATGCCAGAGTTTAAAGTATTAACCCTAAAAGGAAGAGAAATGTATAATATTATTTCCCACATCAATTGGGATACTCTGCACTTAATTATCAAAAAAGAGAGAGAGAGAGAAACCCAATTTCAAGATGACCAATACTCCTTTGGCATCCCAGTCACACACTGGTCTGTGTTAAACACTGAGTCACACCCTAGTCCAAGTACTAAAATTCTAAAACAAAATATGGGTGAGATATTTTTCCTCATTAAAAACCAGTTGCATCTTTGTAGAAATTTGGGGGTAATAACATATATATATTTATATTTTAGTTTGTTTTCATTTTGTTTAAGGTAATTAGTTCCAAAATCTGATTGGTAAGTCAAAATTATCTTAACAAAGTCTACACACACACACACACACACACACACACACCTGTTTTTTCTAAGTGTTTTATTTAATAGAAAATTCCCAACAGGTCTTCCTAGTTCATCGATATCTGATTTTTGTCTCCCCTATACTTCAATTATTATTTTAAAAAAGAAAAAATTCTAACCATAGTTGTGGCCAATCTTAACTGCTATTCCTTCCTTGTATTGATAAGATTTTTGAAAAGTGCTCTTTCTCTCACTTTTTGCTACTTAGACTACTATTACATCCCTTTATTGAAAACAGAAACATGTGCCCTGGCTGGCATAACTCAGTGGATTAAGCACAGGCTGCAAACCAGTGTCACAGGTTCAATTCCCAGCCAGGGTACATGCCTGGGTTGCAGGCCATGACCCCCAGCAACTGCACATTGATGATTCTCTCTCTCTCACTCTCTCTCTCTCCCTCCCTCCCTCCCTTCCCTAAAAATAAATAAAATCTTAAAAAAAAAGAAAACAGAAACATGTGATCTGTGTTGTTTGACACCAAAAAAGATCATGACTGTCACTCCTGGAAAGGATAGACATGTACAGAATCTCTCAGCCCTGGCTGGTGTGGCTCAGTGGGTTGAGTGCTAGCCTGTGTACCTAAAGGTGGCTGGTCTGATTGCCAGTCAGGACACATGCCCGGGTTGAGCACCAGGTCCCCAGTTGGGGGTGCACAAGAGGCAACCCATCAATGTATCTCTCACACATTGCTGTTTCTCTACTCTTTCTCCCTCTCTTCCCCCCTCTCTAATAGTAAATAAATAAAATCTCTGAGATTTATCCAGACTTTAGATTGAGTATTTTGTGTGTGTGTGTGTCTGTGTGTGTCTTCTGATGCATTTTAAAAACTACCTTAAAGTAAATTAGTGTATAACACATCCCCTTAAATAGTCTCAGTTATGTCAAAACTAGTAAATAAAACCACTACATTCTCTTCAGTCAAATGGAATCTCTTATTTTAGATCTTCAAATAAATCAATGTAGATTCATTCTCTTAAAATAGATGGGAATGAAAGTTTTGGGACTCCAATGATCAATTATGCTGTAAACTTTTCAGGAAGACAGTTTGAGTCAGCACTGTCCAGTAAACTTTATGCAAGGTTGGAAATGTTTTATAGCTGCATTGTCCAAAATGGTAACCGCCAGCCATGTGTCCTATTATATATTTGAAATAGGGTTAGAGCAACAGAGAAACTGACTATTATTTTATGAATGAATGAAGATGTTTTTACTTTTATTGAGTTTATTGGGGTGACATTGGTTGATAAAATTATATAGGTTTCATGTGTATGGAACATTATCTGTATATTGTCTTGTGTGTTCACTGCCCCGAGTGAAGTCTCCTCCCATCATTATTAATACCCCCTTTACCTTCTCTTACCTCCCCACACCCCTTTTCCCTCTGATAATCACCATACTGTTGTATGTGTCTATAACTTTTTTTAAATTTTAATAGCTACATGTGGTTTGCTCTAACTTATTGGAGAATGTATTTTAAGTAAAGCAAAGAAGATATTATGCAAGTAATACAAACAATATGTTCTGCACATCCATAAATTTTGAGTCAAAGTTTGGACTGTGGATCATTTTTTGTCCTCCTTCTCCCTCACCCTCAACCACTCTTAAACCATGATTCCCATAATAAAACTGATTTCAAACAGTCCATAACGAATAGACTTAGTAATAAGATAGAAGGCAGGTTGTATTACAGTATTTCAGAGTAGCTATTGCTTCCTTTAGCTCAATATATCATTTAATACACATCCAGATACACCTTAGTTTTTTTTAACAGAACACAATTCACATAACAGAAAAAAATTGATTTACAAAGACCATATACATGTTGCATTGCTTAAAGTATAAAACAGAGAAAAATGTTTACATTGTAAATATTTTAACCATAATCAGAATCATATTTAGGGATGTTTTAATGTTGATGATTAGAAGTTTAGAATCAGGAGAGACCTTAAACTCATATCTGTGACAGTGGTAATTGAACTGATTGATTACAACATCTTCTTTCGAATAATATTGATTATGCAGAAAGTCTACAGAGCTGAGATATCAGTAGGTAGTTTGTTGTAAGCGCATGTTCAATTATTAAAATAGTCGACATTTTATGTCTGATAGTCATAGTGAGGTCATGACATTAATTTATCCAGAGAATTGTGGGCAACTGTCTAGAAAAAAAAATAGCATAAATGACACAGGTGCTGGAAAGCTGAAAACAAAACAAGAGATGAATCCCTGAGCAAAGAGACTTTAAGAGACGATAGGTAGACTTAGAAATAGAAAAGGAAGTCAGCAGGCATCTCACTGCTACAGATAATATGTATTTAAAGCTATGCTGTGTATGCATTAATTTCTGTTATAACTTTTCATTAAATTCTCAACTTGAACACTATTCCTGAGTCTCCAGTTTCTGCACTTTAATCTCAGATTTTATTTGTTGCTTCAGTGCTCAGTGATTTTTTCTCTTTACTCTGATTTTTATTTCCCCTTCTTCATTCCTCTCCCTCTGTCCATTTCTGCGTTTCCTTTTCTTTTTCTCCTATTTCTTTCTTCCTGCTCTCTCTTTCATGAAATCATCTACCAAATTTTATGTTTCCTTCAGGTGCCCACTTCTTTTTTCTTTGCGTTTCCGGGTTTTGCACTTGAGTTTTTCTTTCTTTTTTTCTCTTCCTTTTCCTTTCAAATCAGAAGCCTGTAGGAGCTTACTGTAGACATACATGTTCGCCTGCAGATGCTTCTTTCTCTTTATGGACTGTGTGATCTTTTCTTTCGGGCCTCTGCGAATGGCTGTCCTTCACGTTGGTTGCCACAGATCTGTTGCCAAGCTGCTACCTTAGTTGGTCTTGCAGTGCTGCAGTGCATGCTGGGATCTGTCTGTGTGAGTAAACTGAAATTTCAACAGCACCAGGCAGCATTCGAGTTGGCTGGAGGATTGCTGTTCTTCTCTTTTGTATGTATTTCTTGTACGCCGCAGAGTCACCGGTGGCTAACTCTGTCTCATAAGTAATTCAGGAATATTGCTCATGTCGAAGGGACAGGTGGGCAGTTTACCACATTCTGTCATTACAGGGAAAAATTGAAGAACAAAGGAACCGGATGGATACCTATATGCTGCCTTTTGTGTTGTGAAACACCGAACACAAACGTAACTGTGTTCGGTCAAATATTTTACTTCCTTTTATAACAATGCATATGGATTATTTTTACATATGCACACAAATCCGCATTTTATGTAAACATCTATTCAGTCTTTAATATTTGTAGCCTGCAAATATTTCTTAATCTCAAAGATTTTTTACATACTCAACAACACGGCTGTTTGATGTATTTTTTAAAATGCTTAAATAAAAAAATAATAATAAATGCACTACTATCCTGTTGGTTGATTTCATTCCAGGAACTTAAGATTTCAACACGGTTTAAATCATATTGATGATTCAGATGCTGGCAGAGCTTATAATTCTTGTGAAATGAGAACATGGCTAATAAAAATATTAACCAATTATTTTTATTAAAATCATAGTTTCTTTCATTATTAAAAAGAAACAACGAATGTATAGAGATCAGTATCACTCTGGTGTCTCTTGGGGAGTTTGGGGGTTTCATATAGAAGTGAAAAGACCCCTTTTGCCCTTTCGACAGCAGGGGGGATGGAGGGAGGGAGGAAGAAGGCATAGAATAAAGTCTAGGACTGTTAAAGAATTGCTGGCGTTATTTCTCTTTCTCTCGTGCGTGAGTCTGGCTGCCTGCTCCCTGGGATAGTGAATCCAGGATGAGACTGGGTCGGAGCCTGTTTCCACAGCTGCATTTGGAGCTCTGTCTTATTGATTAGGGGAAAAGGGGTGGGGATCAGAGTGTGAGGTGAGGGGAGGAGGACCAACTGGCTACTGGCTCGTGGAAGCACAAGATATTTTCTTCCGGAAAGATGTCAAACAACTGAGACATAGCCGCAGAGGAAGTAGAAAGGTGGAAAAATGAGACTGTGGGAGAAATGAAGGCATTTCTGATGAAAGCCTTGAGGCTTTTTCTTTTCACTCCTTTGCTTTCTTTCAGTTCTTTCTTTCTTTTTTTTTTTTTTTTTTTCTTCCATCATCTGACATGCAGAGGCTAGAGTGACAGCGTCATGCAAATGCTGCAGTCCCGCAGGTCTGGGAGAGGGTGGATGCTAGACTGTGAGTTAATGTTAATGATGAGTGCAGTGAAAATACCAGCCGCTGCCACCCCCTGCACACAGAGCGCTCTGAGTCAGCATCAGATGCTTTGCCTCGCCTCTCGCTGGGTGTCTGTATGCCTGTGCGCGCGCCTGCTCGCTCGGGCACCCGTGTCTAGCCGAGGGGAGGGGGTGGCGTGTGAGTGCGTGGAGGGTAAAAGCCAGTCAGTCAGTGAGAAGCAAAGGTACGTTGGAGAGCAACTAAAATCTGACTGATTTCCATCTTTGGAGCATCAGATGTATTCCCTAAGGAGGATGGGTCTCCGTGATGGGGGTGGTATAATTATGTTAATGTCATATTTATGGAGGGGTGAGATTTTTCATTCTAATAATTGGTTGAATGCTATGGTCAAAAATTGTAAAGCCATATTCAGTTTTAAGGAAAAGCATGGACTTAGAATTAAGAACTGTTATTTTTTGCTTTTTGTGAGTGCTGCTTTTTTTGTTTGATTAAAAAAAAAAACTATTTACTATTTTAAGCCATAACTGATTCAGTATGGAAAAATCAAATGATAAACAGAAAGAGATCTTATATAATGATGCATTGCATCATGGAGCAGAATATTTAAAGTCTTACAAGGCAAAGTAAAGATCTGGACAGGGGGTGGGGGGGTGGTTGGAAAGGGGTGTGGTACTAGGGTGGAGGAGGGGGGCAGTTAGCAAATATTTTGTTCAGCATAGCTTTCCTTGCAGCTTACTTGGAAATGGATGATTCACCTGTTCTACAGGAAAACATTCTAATTCTTTCCATGTTTTTTTTTCCCTCCTCTTTTCCCTTTTAAGATCAACCACTTCAGAAGAACCAGATTCCACTTCTGTGGCCAGGACTTTTATGTTATGGCTGGTCCGATTGTTTTACCCTGCGTTCTATGCTACTAAACCTTGGATCATTCCTAAAGTACAAATTCTGTTCTCCAACCACAAACAAGGCTAAAAGATCGGAGGAAATTCAGTGAATATACAGGATTGGGATTGTGCATTTTTCAAAAGTACTGAGCTTTCGAATGCAACTATATAAGAAATAGAATCATTTTTTTCTTATGTTGCTAGCGTTTTAAGTTACATGTTTATTAAGTGGCATTGCTCATATAGCTACAGAGTATGCATGGAAATATTTGCTGTCTGAATAGTTTGGAGACTCAAAGAGAAAACTCAAGCTTCAGAGGTATTAAATTGTGACATGCAAAAAAAGTTTTTGTTTTATTCTTAACTGCAACAGTATATATTGAAATCAGATTTAAAGTATTATGTGTCCTGGGCCCACCTTAACAGATGTGCTGTATAGAAGTCTAATGGGAAGCAAAATTTCAATCAGGGTCCCATTACTGGGATATAATCCTTTTTTAATGTAATAGAGCTATGGTGTTGCTGTACAAATCTGCTAGAAACAGATTTTAACCCATTTGTAGTTTCTTTCTTTGGATCTAATGGAATGACTCTTAACTGTTCATTGTTTGTATTGTTTCTCATATTCCTCATTATTTTAAGGTTTGTAATTGGTTACTGTCGTGAATATTCAGCTCATCCTAACTTTTATATATCATATATATACATATACATCTATTTCTACGTATATATTTTAATTAGTATTTAGAGGAAAAGTTTAACGGAACCCATCTGTAATTTGTAAGCTAGCCTTATAACTAAAGAAGAAGAATTCTACCGCATCAAACCAGACTTTTCCTAGTCCCTGAGACCCTAACTTGTGAGGTATTTTAGTAACATCACAAGTCAGGCTCTTGGGACCTAGGCGGAGGGGAACCAGCAGCTTTGGACCTTATTGATTGTCTGCAGTTACCACCAGAACAAAAGAACATGCATAGATTCTGCCTAGGAGAAAAAGAACAATGCTCTTCTTTATAATCAGCAATGTTTTCACCAGGACCCACCCCCAAAAATACTATTTTCAGAAACTGTACCCTAAAGTGATTACAGAGTTTCACTGAATCGCATTTATATAATATTACAATGACCATATAAAAGCAATATATCTGTGTAAGAAGCAATATTAAAATACAAGTGTTTTTAAAATGCTTCTTTTGGTGTATTTAAGGTGGCTGGTCTAAGAGAATATTTCCTTATTTACTAATGAAGAAAGTGGCTTATATTTTTATAACTTTTTCATATGCATAGAATATGTACATTAGCTACTGATATAAATCCTATGTCTCCACGTAACTATGGCTCAGAATTTGCAATATATAGCTATAATCATGCTTGAGGCCTAGAAATAAAATGATTTACAATCCTCTTTACTGACCCTATTAGATTTTACTGTTGATTTTAAAAGAATGCTTCTTTATATTTGGTTTTTATTGCCAGAGTTTCCCTTAGTTTTTTTTTTAAACCAGACAAAATACCTTATATATCTTATTATATTAGGACATTCTTTTGTTATGAGTTTGATTCAGAACTTATAACAATAATTAGCCAAAATATGGTAGCTTTTAGTTTTTATATCTTAGTTTGAACATACTATGGACCTATGTGAGATAAACCAGAAATAGCACCTATAAAGTCAGATTGCTCCAGTTCATCTATCAGCTGGATCTGAAATGCAGTTTTAGTTTTATAAGAATTTTAGTTTTATAAGAGGTAACCATTCCAACTATAACTAATGTGCCATGTTTGAACATTATTAACCATGACCACATCAAATATGTATTTTTTGGAAGTAGAATTAATATATTACATCTATTTAAAATTTTTACCAAAATGTTGCAGTTATTAAGATTCAAAATAAAGATGACAGACTTTCCATTACAGAAGAAAGAAAGCAATTTCATTCTTTTAACTCTAATGCTTTACATGAGTACTATAAATTTGTCTTCTGCATTGTTAAAGTAAATTTATGAATGCATTTTAGAACACTGTATGAAGTCTTTGTTCATCTTTTTATTGAATTTGTTACAGTTACTTATGGTTTGAAATATCACAGAATACAAATTACCCATGAGTTATATTTCTTTAAAAATTGAAATTGCAATATGGTAAACATACTCCTCATCCATACAGGGCACATAGAATATGTTTAAGCATGTACTCACACTGTACCTATTAGGGTTATTTATTTGTATCACCTATTTCATTTCCCTAGAATCTCTGCAATTTTAAGTGTGTGCATGTGTGTATAAACATATGTTTCAAAACTCTAAATGAAAGGAAATAATATAAACAGTGAAGATTTTGGTAGCATTTATCTTTTACTCCTTTTAACTTCATTCTCATTGTAATTAAACATTTTCTAAAATATAAGTTTTTCAGTACAAAGAACTCTATATGTATCTACAAAGGAGTCTATGTATATGTATCTACAAATACACAAAACTTGATTATATTTAATATCAATGTTTATACAATGGATGAGAAACTACCTCATATAAAACAGTATCACATACAGGTATATTTTTATAGACACCTGTTTAACATAATCATGAATAGTATGTATAAGATGTTACCTCGATTTAGTTCCAAAATAATATAAAAGGTAAATATTCACTGGCTGTGGTGACAGGAGATCTAAGCTTTTCCAAATGCAACAGTTTCTTTTTGTGTTACCATATTAACGAACAGCACTATACATTAACTGCAATTTCATAAAAGCGAGATACCAAAACCGAATTTAGAATGAAATGATGTTTACTTTCCCCATAACCATATAAAAACATATATTTTTTACTAATCACAGTGCATTCTTTGAACCCTCTCTGTGTGACTTTCCTATATATGAACTCTTTTTCTGACAGCAACATGAATAAAGCTTTTCTCTGGCTCCATAAAGGTGAGTAAAGCTGTAAGTGGGTGACTTTGTTTATAGAAATTTCTTTGTGCTGTATCTAGATAGATGGAGGGCACTTTTTCTGCATTTCTATCGTAGCTGTCACAGAATAATATTGTTTGGGGCTTCTATAATATGATTTGGAAAATCAGATCATACTAAGCTTAAAATAAAAGGAGAGATCTACAACAAAGAGCGAGGAAATGATGTGTGTTGCATACAAAAAAACTCAGTGATATTAACAATTCGATGGCTTCCTGGTTGGGGAACCAGCCTGAGCCAGACGCATATATTAAGGGCTGTCTGCTGCTGATGCGAGCTTGCTCAATGCGGTGGAAATGAGGAATCACCTCCTCTCTGACACAAGCTTATTTTTACATTTTAATTTTGAAATAGCAAGTCACTGTTTTACAAAAGCATACTAACCCTTTCCCTTTTCCTTTCTCACATTGTTTGCTAATGTACTATGAACTTCGAGTTACTTTTATTTAAAATATCATGACTCACTTTAAACATCTATCAACAACCAATGAAGTATTAGTTTTTTCTTTTGTCCCTTTGCATTGTTATGGTAATAGTATGGTTCTCACTCTTTTAACTTTTAATCTCTGTAAGGAAAACATGAATTTTCCAAAAATAGCATTTTTTAGGATCCAACGAGGAAGCCACTTCTGGAATTTTGCCAAATCTAGATATAATTACATTTCATTTCAAGGTTTATGGGATCCATATCTTTCTTAGTTTAAAAGCCCTTAACACTTGAGTGTTCCAGTGAAGCTACAGAAGAGGTGTAAAGATATTCTAAAGTCATTTAAGCATTAGTCCGCATTAATAATGTTAAAGTAGGTGTAAGTATCTCAGAGGATTACAGTACAAATTAATTACTAATGAAATTAGGAAAGGTATATAGTACCTGAAATTCCTCTTCAAAAGGATGTGCTGTCACACATGCCTGGGCTTGGTCAAATTCACCTGGTAAATAGGTAAAAGGTTTTACAAGCCACCCCATTTGAATCAGTTGCCAGAAGAGCAGTGCTTACAAGATAGGCATTTACCCATGCAAGGCAGCACCCATTTTTGTAAGCAGCAAATGCAATCATCATTTTTGTTACTTAGATTACATTACTTGATTTCTTAAATTATTTAATTCAGCACTAAAATCACAGTGATCTCTGAGTGTGGCATTTGGAGAGGAAAACAAAGTTCCTAATAGAAGTTTTTTAAGATCCTGGGCATTTCTAAGCATTTGAAGTATAGCTTTTAGTATAGTTTTGCAACCTCCTGTTTATTCTGCAGAAACTGAGGTAGTGTTATTATCTATCATCTCCATATTTTGCATTCTGATCTGTTAGTGACCAAACACACACTGAGGTTTTATATAAGTATAAATATATATGTGTGTGTGTGTGATATATATAAATATATATAACATATTGAGAATTCATCTTAAAATCATCCACAACATTTTTTTCAATGAGCCAGCATCAATTTTTATTAGAGATTACTTTTTTATCCATACCTTCCATTAAATATAGCTTTATCAGATGAGATGCATTACTAGCCAATAATATGTAATGGTTTTACATGTGGAAGTTTAAAAGCAGGTAGAACTTGAAGAAAATGGAGATTAAAAGAATTTTAAATTCAATAGTTTTATTTTGTATAATCTGTCATTCCATGCATATTTTATGAAGAACTTAAAAGTGAAAAATTCTCAGATGGTGAAATAAATGTTTTACTGTTGATATAAGTAATGAGATTTTAAGTTGTTACCTTAATAATTAATTCCTTTAACAAACAAAACAAATGTAAAAATAATCACAGATTATATTTTTAGGTCAACTAAATAAGAAGAATAACTCTTAGGTTTTATCTTGGTCTTTAAGGTTCTTTGGAGTGTTTTGGGTTATTATATGTGGACAGATTTAACCATTCCTTTGCTCTAAGAAGTTTCTCCCTCTGTGTTGGTGGGCGTCTAACAGTTTGTGATCACCAGGTGACTATTGTGGAATCACCTTTCCTTCCCTTTGAATGAGCTTTTCCTAGACCAAGAGTCAACATCACTATTGTGTGCATCCAAATTGCTAGACCTTTCTTGAAACCCTCCTACATATTTTTTCTGGCCATGTAAGTGAATTGTGAGAAATTATTGATTTACATTGCGATTATCTTTCCAGTTTCCAAACATCTTAAGTAAGAGATTTGGGTGGTGTTGAAACACTAGCCAGCGGAAGCATTAGGTTTTATAGGATTTAAAAATGTAATGTCTTTCTCATAGGAGACTTCCTATTCTTAGCGGGGAGGGCGAGAACCAGGCCGTGGCTAAGTTATTACTCTGTTATACATCACACTAAATTAAGCCCAGCCTGTGCATTTGTAAACCTCAGGGAGGTTTCCACATTAGACAGCATTTTTTGTTGGGGGATTACACCACAGTCGGTGCCCTTCACTTCTCTCTCTCTTCCTGGCCCCCCTCCACCCAACATGGAGCCTTTTCAACTTCTTCAAAGAAGTGGAGGAAAAAAGTAGACTCTTTATTAATGGCAAAAAACAAACTGGCTGCTAGACTTCCGAGACAGCCCTCTAATAATAAAGCAGAGTAGGCCCTGTGACAAAGAATTTCTGAATGTACTAAATATATAAGGAAGCCTATTTAAATTCACCAGAGGGGCTTAGAGGACAAGCAGCAGAAAGTTTAGAATTCAATTCAAGCCATGCCAGAAAATGAAAATGTACTTAAAAAAGGATTTCTGAAACAATTGTTCAAAGACATGTCAACTTTTAAGGTTCTTTCTAGAATAATGAAATTCGTACTCTAATTTCTGTGGTGACTTTTTCAATTAGAAGGAAAAGTGATTAACAGGATCTCAAAGGACTTGTATCTTACGTTTAAAGAAAACGCATTTTCTTTCCATGGGGTGTGCTCCAGCGAGGGCCATTAGTGCACTGACTAAAATCACCCGACTATATACACAGGACAAAGAGATGATGTATTTTTTTCAGCAATTAGACATATAACAAAATTGCTCTTCCTGCTCTGGAAGAAAGATACTTAACTTGTATGTTCTTTTTAGTTAATGTTCTGCTATTCAATTCTGTGATTTATTTTTTAAATAAATGTAATGAAGTAAATATGAAAGATCAAATCATCGATAAATAATGGGATTATGTAACACTAAGTTTGGAAGATCAAAATACGATCCCTACCTTGTCTTTTACTGACTTTAGAAAATTATCTTTACTTTTATTTATCTGGAAGGCATGCTTTTATAAGGGCACCCACATCTGTAAGAATATATACCTTCTTAGTCCTAATATTGAGATAAAGGACTGCGTATAAAGTTCACATGAAGACCAGGGATGAAATTCCTAGCTGGCTTTTCTTAATGTCTTCGTTTAGAATCCACATGGATATTGGGAAAAGATTGTGATTCTTTGTCTCAGGGATTACAAGTTATAAAGAAGTCAGAAACTTCAACTCATTGCTGACACATCTTTGTTGCTATTTCAGAGATTCAGCTTGAGAATGAAGCCCACGTGGAATTCACCAGTTCATAAATATAATTTATCTACTCAAACCACTGACTCATTAATTCATCTATTTATTCACAAGTGTATATCCAACGTTAGAAAAGGACTCGGTGAATTAAGGTTGCATCAACACGTGAGATCTCTATGACCAATTAAAACTTGATCATTTAACAAAATTTGACTTTAAAATTAAGTATCAGAAGTATGAGTATTAGTTATAGATATTAATCATTTAACAATAAAGAGCAGTTATTGCCCTCACTACAAATAGATGTGGCCTAGGTCATGCAACTGAACTGGTTTCCATTTGTTTAAGCTGCAATGGCATTTTAATATCAAGGACTTCCATAGGTTTAATTGTTGATCAGCGAAATAATCCAAGTAGTTTATTACCCCAGTTCCTAGCACATGCAGAAAAAATTAACTTATTTTTTATTAGCTTATTTTTTTTCCTTTTGGGTTAGTACTTGCTTTTGTTAAAGGGAGAATATTTTACTTAGCAGAATTTAAGGATGAGTCAGACATCATTAGAAAATCACTTCTGCTTCAGGAACTCAAAAATCATTTACTGTAAATGTCTTTATTATATATTTCCTGTGTATCAACGATAGGAAAGATAAAGAGAAATTCTTCCATTTGCCAACATGTTTTGTCCCTTTTGTGTGATTTAGCTTTATACAAATCCTGTAATTTGGCAATTTTACTTTTCATATTTTATAGATAACATTCTAAGTGGTTTATCCTATTTTCTAGTTGCAGATGCGATAACCTACCTACATAATTTGAGTTGCTTTGGACAAGATATAGGTAGGGTATTGCTGGAATTTTGCAGTGCCTTGATTTTCTTCAAATTATTTCCTATACTACACAAATGTCTTTAAAAACCATAGACAAACCATGAATAGTAATAACTGTGGTTTATGAAACTTGTTTTTCCAGAATAATTGAACCAATGTGTAGTATATACATAGGATTTCTATCCCTCTAAAAATCATTTAATTTCTTTTTTTTTAAGTTGAATATAACAATATTGATCATACAGTTTCATGAAGTGGCAATTACATTAACTAGTCAAAAGACCAAAACATTCTATAATCAAGCTATTCTCTTGGAGTTAACATGCAGAATAAACGTGGATTTTTTCTGCATATTTACACAATAAAAGCCACCACTGAACCTGAATAGTCACGTAGAAGATAGAAGACCAGATTTCTAACACCGTTCCTACCACTAGTTATCTTCCGGAACCAAACCTCTCTCCTACTCACTTTCCAAATTTACAATGATTTATAAAATAAATATGTGGAAGAAGATCATTTTCAAGTGACTGTTAGGTAAAAAAATTAGTATGTCATTAGATAGTTGGATATTTTTCTGTCCCATGGGGGACACTTTGAGTGAAAGGGGTAGGAAAGAATAGCCTTAGTTTAAATCACTACATTAATCAGACTTTTCCTGTAGAAAAAGCTCAAACTAATTTAAGCAAAAAGGGAGCTGTATGTATATCCAGCATCTCCTCCTCCTCCTCTTATTTCTCCTCGTCCACACTGGTCCCTCTCCCTCTCCCTTTACCTCACCAACTCCCTCTCCTCTTCCATTTCTCTTTTCACTCTTTTTGCCTCTCAGAATCTCTATCTCCCTCTTACTATCTGCAGTGTGCTGAATTTATTCTCAGGAGGTTGACTTTATTCTCAGACACTTTCTATATGTTGGCAAAATATGGCCAACAGAAACTTGAAGCCTACACCATGCATCATTCTTAGAGCTTGTGATTCCAGAGGGAAAAATAAAAATGTACTCTCTACCTCTACATCAATTCCATTTCTCAGAAGGCTCTGGTTGGATCAGATTTTTAGCCACTTCCCTGTCCAGATGACAGTTATCCAGATTGGACAGCCTTGTGGGGTGGCAGGGTGAAGACCCATGGCAGAAGGTAAAAGAATTTAAAATCAGGTAAAAATGTAACAGGTCCAAATAAGAACTACAAATTTCTAAATGACTTAACATAATATGCTAAAGGCATCTGTAAAATATGTTTGCCCTCATAAACTTAGTGGAATCTATCAACATACAGACTACTAAGTTTTTCAGGACAAATGTACTTTATACAGTATTGTAACTAAAAATCAGCTGCAGCAACAAATTAATTATAATTTAATAACATTTTCCATGATCACTTAATATATGGTATATATCAGGAAACTCAACATTGGGACTCGGGCATTTGACATTTAAAAATTGAGATTATTGGAAATGAGAGTTTGATAAAGAGATGGTGATTGTATTCTGTAGTCCAGTATTCATCCTCAACCATTGTATGTGTTTTTTATTGTATTTATTAGGGTGCCATTAGTTAATAAAATGACATGGGTGTCTGGTATAAAATTCTGTAATACACCATCTGTACATTGCATTGTGTTCACCACCCCAAATCAAATCACCTTCTATCACCATTTATCCCCACTTTACACTCTTCCACCTCACCCCACCCCCTTTCCCTCTTATAATCACTATACTATTGTCTGAATTTATGGATTTTTATTTGCTTAATCCCTTCATCTTTTTCGCCAAGCCCCCAATACCCTTCCCCTCTGACCATTGTCAGTCTGCTCCCTGTATCTGAGTCTGTTTTGTATTTTGTTTGTTAGTTTATTTTGTGCATTATATTCCACGTATAAGTGAAACCATATGGCAATATTTTTCTCTAACTGGCTTATTTCACTTAGCATACTTTCCAGGTCCATCCATGCTGCCACAATAGGTAAGAGTTCCTTCTCTTTTATGGCTGAGTATTCTATTGTGTGAATGTACCACAGCTGTTTTATCCACTCATCTACTGATGGGCACTTGGGTTACCTCCACATGTTCACAATTATACATACCACTGCAATGAACATGTGTATATATTCTTTTGAATTAGTGTTTCACGTTTCTTTGTACATATTTCCAGAAGTAGAATTGCTGGATTATAAAGCAGCTCTATTTTTAATCTTTTGAGGTAACTCCATACCACTTTCCACAGTGGTTGCACCAATCTGCATTCCCACCAACAGTGCACAAGGGTTCCCAGTTTACCAGTGCACTGGTAAGGGCATATCCTTACCAGTACTTGTTTGTTGATTTATAATTGGTAACCTTTCTGACAGGTGTGAGGTGGTATCTCACTGTGGTTTTAATTTGCATTTCTCTCATGATTAGTGATTTTGAGAATCTTATCATACGTCTTTTGACCATCTTATATACCCTCTTTGGAGAAGTGTATATTCAAGACTTTTGTCCATTTTTTAATTTGATTGTTTGTTTGTTTGTTTTGGTGTTGTGCTTTGTAAGTTCTTTATAAAGTTTGGATATTAAACCTTTATCACATGTATCAGAAATGTTTTCCTATTCAATGTGTTGTCTTTTTATTTTATTGATGGTTTTGTTTGCTGTGCAAAAACATTTTTGTTTGATGTAATCCTATTTGTTTATTTTTTCTTTTGTTTCCCTCTCACAAGGTGATATGTCAGAAAAAAAATTACTACAAGAAATGTCTGAGATTTTACGCCTATGTTTCCTTCTTGAATTGTTATAGTTTTAAGACTAACATTTAATTCTTTAATCCACTTTGAGTTTAATCTTGTGTATAGTATAAGAGAATAGGCTAGTTTTATTTCTTTGCATATATCTGTTCAATATTCTCAACATCTATTGAATAGACTATCTTAACCCCATGGTATATTTTGCCAACTTTGTCAAATATTGACTATAAATGTGTGAGTTTATTTCTGGGCTTACCATTCTGTTCCATTGATGCATATGTCTGTTTTTATGCCAGTACCACCCTGTGTTGATTTCTATAGCCTCATAGTATAGTTCTGATGTCAGGTAGCTTGATTCTTCCAACTTTGTTCTTTTTCTGTGAAATACACCATTGGAATCTCGATAAGAATTACATTGATCCTGAATTTAGTGGGAAAACTTTTAATTTTTGCCCATTGAGTATGATGTAGGCTGTGGGCTCCTCATATATGGCCTTTATTATGTTGAAGTATGCTCCCTCTACTCTCACTTTGCTGAGTGTTTTTATCATAAATGGATGCTATACTTTATCAAATGTTTTGTCTGCATCTATTGATATGATCCTGTGATTTTTTGTCTTTCCTTTTGTTTATGTGATGTATTACATTTATTGACTTGTGAACATTGTACCATCCTTGCAACCCTAGGATGAATCTCACTTGATCATGGTGTATGATCTTTTTAATGTGTTGCTGGATGTGGTTTGCATATAAGCAATATTTTGTTGAGGATTTTAGCATCTGTGTTCATCAGGGATATAGGCTTATAATTTTTTTCTTGGTAGTGTCTTCATCTGGTTTTGGAATTAAGATAATGCTGGCCTGATAAAGTGAGCTTGTGAGTTTTCCCTCCTCTTGAATTTTTTGGAACAGCTGGAGAATGATAGGTATTAGTTCTTCTTTGATTATTTGATAAATTTCACCTGTGAAACCATCCAGCTATGATTTATTTATTTTTGAGAAAGACTTGTTTTTTGAGGTTTTTTTTTTTTTTTTTATTACTACTTCAATTTAATTAGTTGTAATTTGTCTTCAGAGTCACTGATTTTTTCCTGATTCAGTTTTGGAAGATTGATGTTTCTATTAATTTAACCATTTATTTCAGATTTTCCCATTTGTCAGCATATAGTGGTTCATAATATTTTCTTACAATCTTTTGCATTTCTTTGGTGTGAGTTGAAACGTATCCTCTTTCATTTCTGCTTTATTCATTTGGATTTTCTTTTTCTTTTTTTTTCTTAATGAAGCTGTTTAAAGGCTTGTCACCCTTGTTTATCTTTTCAAAGAATGAGGTCTTGGGTTCATTGATCTTTTCTATTTTTTTAGATGCTATTTTGTTTATTTCTGCTCTGATATGTTTATTTCTTCCCTTTACTAACTTTGGGCTTTGTTGTTCTTTTTCACATTTATTTAAGTGTAAAGTTAAATAGTTTATTTGAGATTTTTCTTATTTCTTGATTTAGGCTTGTACTGCTACAAATTTTCCTTAGAGTTGTTTTCACTGTGTCTCATAGTTCTTGGGTTGTTGTGTTCCTATTTTCATTTGTTTCGAGGTATCTTTGGATTTCTTTCTTAATCTCATTGTTAACCCATTCATTGTTGAGTATCATATAATTTAGCCTCCATATGTTTGTGTGTTTTTCAGGATTTTTTTTTTGTGCTTGCTTTCTAGTTTCATAGCATTATGGTCAGAGAAGATGCTAGATATGATTTCACTCTTCTTAAATTTATTGAGACTTTTTTATGTCCTAACATATGGTGTATCTTAGAAAACTATTCAATGTGCACTTGAGAAGAATGTATATTCTGCTGGTTTGGGATGACATGCCCTAAAGATATCAATTAAATCCATCTGATCTAGCATGTCACTTAAGGCCAGTGTTTCCTTGTTAATGCCAATGGGTTGTTAAAAACCCCAGCTATGACTGTATTACTTTTAATATCTCACTTTATTTCTGTCAAGACTTGCTTTACGTATTTAGGTGTTTACATATTGGCTGCACAAATAATTACAAGGGTAAACATTTTGGACTGCTCCCTTTATTAGTATGTAGTGTCCTTCTTTCTTTGTTCCTATAGCTTTGTCTTATTTTTGAAAAAGTTTTTTTATTTATTTTTATAGAGAAAGAAAGGGAAGGAGAATGAGACAAAGAGAAACATTCATGTGAGAGAGAAACAGCTATCAATTACTTGCCATATCTGTCCCAATTGGATACCAAGCCAGTAACCTAGGCACGTGCCTTGACCAGGAATCAAACTAGCGACATTTTGTTTTATGGAGTGACACCCAATAAATTGAGCCACACTGGTCAAAGCTGGCCTTTATTTTAAAGTCTATTTTGGCACATATAATATTGCTAGCCCACCTTTTTTATTTTCTGTTTACATTAAATATCTTTTTCCATCCCTTTATTTTTAGTCTGTGTGTATCTTTCACTATGAGGTTGGTCTCTTGTAGACAGCATATATATGGGTCTTGCTTTCTTACCTATTCAGCTACTCTACGTGTTTTGACTGGAGCACTTAAGCAACTTATATTTAAAGTGATTATTGATAGGTACACACTTATTGTAATTTTTTAAAAATTATGTTCCCAGTTCTCCTTCTTATTCTCCACCATCTTGTTCTTGTTCTCCTTCTACTTCTCCTCGGCCTCCCCTTCTGTCTCCTCCTCCTCCTTCTACTTCATACAAGTTCTTTAATATTTCTTGTGATACTAGTTTGGCGGTAACAAACAGCTTTTTCTTGTCTAAGAAACTCTTTATTTCTCCTCTAATTTTAAATGATAGCCTTGATGGGTAGTCTTGATCATAGGTTATTGTTTTTCATCACTTTGAATATATCATACCCTTCTGGTCTGAAATGTTTCTGTTTAAAAATCAGCTGACAGTTTCATGGAAACACCCTTGTAGGTAACTAGCAGCCTGTCTCCCGTGGCTTTTAAGATTCTCTCTTTGTCTTTAACCTATGCCATTTTAATTATGATGTGTCTTGCTTTAGGCCGCTTTGGATTCATCTTGTTTGGGAGTCTGCACTTTCTGGACTTGTGTGTCTTTTTCCTTCACCAGGTAAAGGAAGTTTTCTATCATTAATTCTTTAAATAGGTTCTCCATTCCTTGCTCTGTCTCTTCTCCCTCCAGTACCCCTTTTATGTGGATGTTGTTATGCTTCATGTTGCCCCAAAGTTCCCTTAAGCTATCCTCATTTTTTCTTTTTTTCCTATGTATTACTTTGGGTGTTTTTTCCTACATTTTCTTCCAAATTACTGATGCAGTTCTCTACTTCATCCAACATTTGTTTTTCCTGGTATATTCTTGATGTCAGATATTGTATTCTTAACTTATGAGTGGTCCTTTATCATTGTCTCTATGTCCTTTTTCATGCTGTTTTAGTTCTCAGTAAGTTCCTTGGGCATCCTTTTAACCATTACATTAAACTTTATATCTGTTAAATTGCTTGCCTCCATTTCATTTAGCTCTTTTTCTGGAGAGTTCTCCTGCTCTTTCTTTTGGGGCCTGTTTCTTTGTCTCCTGATTTTGGCTGTTCCTTTGTGTTTGTTTCTGTATATTAGACAGGTCTGCTATGACTCCCAGTCTTCATGGGGTGGTCTTACGTAGTATGTGTCTTCTGGGACCTAGTGGTGCTGTTGCCTTGATCACCTGAGCTGTGTTCTGCAGGAATGTTTCTTGTGTAGGTTATGTGGGCCCAGCTGTTGTAATTGAGTCTTGATTGCTATTGTCCTATTTGCACATGGGATCAACTCTCACACTGGCTGACTGTGAGGCTCAACCTTGACTAAAGTAGGTGAGCTGTTGTACAGATGCTATCCACACAAAGTGTAATTCACCTCAGCATGGTTTGGTGTCTCCCAAGATCTCTCTTTGGATGTGCTGCTTGTGAAGCTTATTGGATCCTGCTTTGATGTTGTCTGAATCTAGCCACTGGATGTATTTGTTTTGGGCCTTTTGGAAGGAACACTGATGCAGACCCATGTCAAACACTGTCTGTGCCTGGCCCTCAGTAAACTGGAGCTATAGGAAATCACAGTTTGTGACTGCTTCTGCTGAGCTTGGGTCTCACACTGGAAGAACCAATCTGTGCACCAAGGCCAGTATTTACCAGCACTGGGCCTGAGGGCAGGTCAGCAAAAGTCCTTAAGCATTTAGAGATCTGCCTCCAGGTGCCTCCACCCACTTCCACCTGCTGACTGCCTGTTAGGCTCAGTTACTGAAAGAGCCTCTGGTGAAATTGGGAGAATGGGGCTAGTGAATCTTCAGTAAAGAGAGGTGCTAGTCAAGCTTCAAGGGAGGTGGTGGGTATGAACCCTGCCTTAAAGCCACACGACTTAGTCTGTCTTGAATCTTGCTCTGATCTCCTCAGGGTGGAACCACTAGCAGTCAGGTGGGTGGGACCTGCTGGGCTTCGAGGAAGTATCTTCCAGAATCCAGGAGGGTGGTTCTAGTGGATCTCCCATAAGGTGGAGTCACCAGTCAGTTTTTTAAGAAAGTGGGGGTAATGCATTCCAAAGTCCAGAGAATTCACTCACCAATACCCCCTGAGTCTACCCATACCCCTACACCTTGACTAAGGTAGCTGACTCCCCAACAAGGCCTAAGATCTCCAGGGTGGGGCAAGTGGGAATCCAGACTGTGGGACATTTGTTTTCCCCCAGATGACGCCACATGGAGTGGAGTGCTCCACCCCAGAAAAATGGCATCTGCAGTATCAGAGAATGACTCAGCACAGGGATCCTGGTGACTATCTCCCCAGAGCCACAAACCCCAGACCCTCCTTATGTAACCCTAGTCTGCTGTGCCCTCCCTCCACAAGAGCCCAGGGTGAGTGGGTGCAAACAGGTGTCGTTCCTTTATAAGAGGTGGTGTGTGTCTCTAGTTGGCTCCCATCTCTTTCTGGTGGATAGAACCCCTGTTGCTTTTTACAGCCAAATGTTATGTGGGCACCTCTGCCCAGCTCTGGTGCTCTGGACTGGGGATTCCTGTTTGGTACTTAGGCACCACATTTCTCAAGAGGAATCCCCAACAGCTGAGATATCTTTCCAGAACCTCAGCCTCTGTAGGATCAGGGCCAACCTTTTATGCATCTCCACCCTTCCTACCAGTGAAAATGTGGATTCCTCTATAAATCTTTGGTTATAAAACTCCTTTTCAGCTAGTCTTCAGTTGGTTATTTGGGATGATTGTTCTTTTTTTTAAAGATTTTATTTATTTATTTTTTAGAGAGGGAAGGGAGGGAGAAAGAGAGATAGAGAGAAACATCAATATGCGGTTGCTGGGGTTCATGGCCTGCAACCCAGGCATGTAGCCTGATTGGGAATCGAACCTGCGACACTTTGGTTCACAGCCCGTGTTCAATCCACTGAGCTACACCAGCCAGGCTTGGGATGATTGTTCTTTAATTTAGTTGTAATTCTAGTTTTGTCTTGGGAGGAGGTGAGTATAGCTTCTGCCTACTATGCTGCCATCTTGAAATCCAAGCCATCATATGTTTATACTATTCTATTGCAGTAAATTTCTATCTTTTTGACTTTACCACCAATAATGGGAAGGTTTATGTAGATAATTCTTGAAAACCTTTTATTTTGATTTGTGACTTGAGTTGTCCCTTTCTACCTTCTACTGTTTATAAACACACACACACACACACACACACACACACACGCATTGGCCCTTTAAGAGGTTGTGTGAGTCTCCAGTGAGCTCCCAATTCTTTCTGGTGGACAGAACCCCACTGCTTTTCACATATATGTTATTTGTGTATAGACCTATCAATCGATCAATCATATAATACTATCTGTATATAATTGTAACCATTATATGATTTTACATGACTAGGATCTTAGACCCTTATCCTCTTCAGCCTTGTTGTTTATCTTGTTATAACCTGAGCAGTTTTAAACGTTTTCCTATCCAGAACTAGTTAGGGATCTTCCACAGTAATAAAAAGGTTAATTTGCTGTGAATAATGATTCTAATACAAAACATTCTGTTTTTTGTAATGTAGATGAACAATGTTATAAATGTAATTTAGAGAGTTTGAAATTGATTTTAACATCACAATTCTTCTTCTTAATTAATCACATTACAAAATTATGCTGTAGTTTCCAGTATATTAAAACCGGTTGTCATATTTGGAACATCTGTTTATGCTTTTGTTATGAATATGTGTTTCTAAATGTCTGAAATATATTGAATAGATTGCCATAAACAATATTTGTTATTCAGTCTGTGGAAGTATGATACCTACTTCTCCCCACAATGCTTGATTATTTCCCACAGAATAAATCTTCCAGATTGTATTTTATCATATCCTTATCAAGATAGAGGAAAAAAGACTAGGATTTTAGTTAAGCCTTGCTGATTGGTTAAGAAAAGTGATGACTGTCACTGGCAGCCTTTCCAGACACTGTACCCTGACTCCAGACAGTCAGCTGGTACTATCGCTTTGTCTCAACTATAAATCAGAGTCTCGTAATGGCCAAGGCTGACACCTTGACATTTTCAAGAAGAGTAAAAGAGCTGATTTGAATGGAAATCAATTTAATTTCACAAATCTTGGGTTACTACTTTAAATCTTTTCTTGTGCTTTCTGGAAACTTGTTTGGAATTTTCATGATCATCAGAGGAAATTTGTGTGCTATACTGTAGCTTCTTTGACATTAAAGAAGGATTTTTACATCCTTCTTTAATCTCAATATAGGAAAATTGATTTCCAAAACTTTAAATAAGAAAAAAGTCACAAATAAGCCAGATTTTATTTTAAACATGATGTATTTATAGTTTAAAAATATCATAGTAACAGCAAGTGCAACTTAGTTTTGCAAAATTTTTGTCAAATGTTGTGTGATTTAAAAATCTGAACTGTATACACACATTATATTAACCTTTTATTATCTAATAATACAAAATGCCTGTTATGGAATTATTATGAACTTTAGTCAAGCATATCTCAAATATAGAACCCTCTGAAAGTGCTTTACTTTTATATTTTGGCACATAAAGAAACAGGTTTAGTATTGTAGAGTCAATGAGGAATGGCAAGTATTTAATTGTGCTAGGCCATTGAGGCATTAAACTCTTGCCTGAATTTTTTTTGACCATTTAACCTGAGTGGAAATAACTCCATACTTGACTAGTGTGAGAAGTTCTTTGTAGATATTTTAGGAGCTTGGCATGAATGTTTTAAAAAAATAACCTACTCTGTTGTCTTCCACCTTTAGGAGACCACTACAATTCTTTAAAACCATAGAGTGGAAGAAATTTCTACTTAGCATTTTTGCTTGCTCTCTTTACATGAGTTATCTGAACTCAGTGAAGCCTTAAACCTTCTCTTTTAAGGGAAGACATCCCTTTCTCTGTCTGGTCAAGTATGGAAAGAGTAACGACATCTGGCAGTGATTTCTCTGTATCATCTTTATTTTTAGTTTTCATCTTTGTCCAAAATCTCACTTCTCAACAGAAATACTCATTAAATGATAAGTTTATATTTTATAGTGCCCCATGAACAAGAGGAGTTATAGACAATTAAAAACAAGATACTTCCAACCCTTAAATCTTTTTAATACACCATTCTACTCACCTGTCGATTCATTAATAATCTGCATGAAACAAGACTCTATGTCAGAAAAACAAAATGATGTTAGAATTCCTTCTTCTCATGAGAAAAAATTTTTGAAAAGTTTTAAAGTTGAATATTACATATCCAGAAATAATATACAAATACCCAATGTTTTGGGAGTTGAAAAGAAATATATACTTGAATTGATGAGAATCAAGAAAAATTCCTTAGAAGAAACTGAATTCAGCTAGTCTGTGATAGGTATGGAGGGTTTCTACAGGAAGGGCTGGAAGGGCTGGGAGTGATGGAAGGGCTGGCTTTCAGGATGTGCAGATGTGCAAGTGTGCAGGAGCGGGAAGGAAGGATTCCATTTGGCATTCCATTTTCTTGGAAGATTAGATGCATTTTATAAAATAACTATTGGAGGGTGAGTTGAGATCAGCTCAAGAAGGACCTACCTTGGTCACAGGGTAGGTTTTATAGTGTGGTTGAAACTGGGAACCCTTGAAAGACTCTGGGGAAGATGCAGGGTTAATCTGAAGTCAGTGTAGCATAAGATGTTGGAATGAAGGGCATATAAGACGTTGGGATGAAGGACATATCAGAACTAATCAACAAGGCTTATAAAAACATACCACCCTTCCCACACATGCAGAGATGCATTTTGTAAAAATCCTAAGATGATTGACTGTCACTCTAGTTGAGAAGGAAGTGGGTACAAAATGTTGAAATAAGAAAACATCAAAGATAATTAGACATGGGAAGAAACAAACAAATAAACAAACAAACATGTGCTCTAAACCAAAGATTTCTAACCTCCCCTAGCCTTTTGAAGTTTCATGTTTCCATGAGATTACATGAAATATTTTGACTGAATATTTATTTGTCTAGGAAAAGTGGTCTAGTAGTGTTTATAAGATTCTCAGTGGAGGTTAAAATCACCCCAAAATTAAGAACCACTAAGGACAGTGTGAAAAGGAGGAGATAAATGTGAGAAATATCATAACCATATAATTAAGAGAATTTAATGACTGAATTGCAATTTAATGAATTGCATGTGGATACAAGCTCATACCTTCTCTCTCTCATTTACACACACACATACATTTAATATTTTCATAGTTACTTGTAATTTGCTTTTGAATTGTTAAATGTCAAATGAACACTTTCTTGTATATTATTTTAGCATATGCTCATTATGTTATTGTTTGAGTATAACATAATTTATTTACTTAGTCCATTCACAGTTGTAAATTGAGTTTCTTTTCATCCTTTTTTCTTAATATAAACAGAATTCGTATAACAAATGTACTTTTTTAAAGATTTTATTTATTATTTTTAGAGAGGGAAGGGAGGGAGAAAGAGAGAGAGAAAAACATCAATGTGTGGTTGCTGGGGGTCAGGGCCTGCAACCCAGGCATGTACCCTGACTGGGAATTGAACCTACAACACTTTGGTTCGCAGCCCGCGCTCAATCCACTGAGCTACGCCAGCCAGGGCACAAATGTACTTTTATATAATTATGTATAATTATTCCTTTGGGATATTAATTGGGACAGGTGAATATGGCTTGAATGAAGGTGATGGCAGTAGAAATGGAGAGACAATGAGGGATTAATTTAATATTTAGAATAGATAACTGACAGAGCCATGCGATTAACTATACAGTGGAATATTTGGAAAATTTCAACAAATTCCCCAAATTATGCTTATTGCTTTATTTTTTTCTCTACTCATCTGGTCAGTGGCATTTATTGTTTTATTAGGAAGGGAGACACAATCAAGAAGAGAGTTGATGGATAATTTAAGGCTTAGTAGACTATTATTTTAAACTTACAATAGTACAGTAAGCTCAAAGCAAACTTGTGACTTGGAAGCACTGGGCTCTTAAAATGAAAATAGTTTTATTTTTAATCCCTAAAGGGCAGATCCAGAAACATTAACCTGATGCTAGAGAACTGGATCATTGAATTTATAAAAATTAATCACAAAGTAGAGAAGGGTTTTGGATATGAGTTAGAAGTAGTTTCTCATCACACAGGACAACATGAAACTTTCTAGGTTATGGACATTGAGGAGCCTAGAGCAAGAGGGAGGGGAAAGAAGCTGGATATACACAGGGGATATTGCATATTCCACTCCCAGTGTTGAAAGAAGTGGGTAAGAGATTCCACTTAGATTAGTATTAGACATAAGGGCCAAAAGGGGTTAAGATTCCCACCCACCTGGAACCTTGTGGGGAGTCTACAGATGCTTGTGGGAATAGCAACAGGAGAACCATAGTCTAAACTAGTACCCTTCCCCTCCAATCCTCAACCCATCACCTTCCCCAAGAAAATCCTTCAACAGGGCATAGATCAGCTCTGCAAAAAGTTTGTCATTTTCTAAAGGCATCAAGGAGATAGCTGGAAACAGGTAGAGAGAGGACGTGGAGTTTCAGAGGATCCACGACGGCAGCTAGAACCAAGGGTAAAGGTTGAATCAGCAAGGCTTTGCTTTTTCTCCTTTTGTGTTGGTTTGTAGCAGACATGCCCATTTTTAATTCACTCAATCAATAAACACATTGAGTATCTTCCATATGGCAAGCAGATTATTTTAATTTGTAAGTTTAGCTCTCGTTTGTAAAGTTAGTTTTACCTACCATTTACTTTATTGTTATTTGTTTAATGTTAATTGAATGTATCACTGTCTATATAATGGATGGAGCATATGCCCCACACAATTCTTACTTATGGATGGATATTAAGGTTACAATTAGAAGTAAACAAAAGCATTCACACCCACACAAACACACCTACCCCCCAAGATGTAGTAAAGATTCATGATACTAAAGCAAATGTGTAACAGAATAATTGAGAAAATCTGTGTTCTATAAAGTCACAGCGCATCTCTTCAGAATCACTGACTGAAACAACTTCATGAGAAAAACAGTATTAGTATTACTTCTTTGTCTAGTCCTCCTCATATCTTTTTGGGGAAGTCAAGTGGAACAGAGAATCCAGTGCAGTCTGGTGCTTTGCATTATTATTAAGCTCATATTTGCAAGTTAATCATGTGTGATAAGGCTAAGATATAAAAGCATTTGAATCAATAGCTCCTTTAGATGCTTTTCTGATAAAATTGCTCCATTTTTTTCTTTTTTAACCAATTAATTCATGCGAGTGGAAAGATTAAGAGAAAAATTTGTTTATATTAGAAGTAACAGAATCCAGTGTATTGGACTGTATCATTCATATCTTTGCAACCAGTAAGACTTTTTTAATAATCAGATCTCAGAAACATCTGTTTTAGAGAGAGAGACACCTTCTGGCTTCCATTTACTTGAAGTAAGTAAGGGTCAAGAGCAGAGGTTAGGTTACTTCTACCTGGAAATTAATCAGAAAATTTATTTTGCCCTTTGATGTGGTTTTTCTGGTCTTTGTGTCCCTCACACCCATTTTTATCTCCTCACAATTCTAAAGCTCCCTTTTATGCATTGCAGTTGTTTAAAAAAATGTGAAGTTGTAGATTTCCATATTTACATAATTATATACTGAAAACATAATAGGGTAGGGCATAATGTTTTTAAAAGATGTGACATCCTAAAAAAATTCAAAGGCATCATAAGTGACTCTAATATATTGGCAAATCTCAAGCTACAGTCAGTGATATGCTATAAGAAACCTACTTTCCATGTTTTGTTTTCTCATTTGCAGTACTGCAAAGTTATTCATGTATATGAAAAGGATATGATTAATCTCCACATTCCTTCCTCTCCATATTCCAAACCCAATGTGTTTATAGTTATACATAAAAATACTGCTTTATCTATATATTTCTACATATCTATTGATTGAAATTTGGCATTACAACTGAAAAGCAAACTCAAGTGATAAGATTATGTGTTAGATGTGTCTTATTACATCACTAATAGCATATCAAAATTGTCAAATACCTTGAAATCTGATCATTGTAACTGACAAGCTTTAGCATAATTTGTCTCCATTGGGAAGCATTAAAGACAGAAAGAGAGAGAGAGAGCAATGTACTTCTGAATTTCTCCTCTAAGTGCATATCACTGTTTGCTAAACTCTTGTTTTTTTCTGCAAATATTTTTAATAAGTTGCTTTTTTTACAGTGTAAGTACTGAATACTGAAGTTTCTATGAGCATAAGCTATATCATCTTCTAAATTCAGAAAGCCAGTGCTGCTCCAGCAAGAACTACAGTGATTAACTGGCAAGAAGAAAAATGACCAACCTAGAGGAGCTTATCTCCTTTTAATGTTTGAGTATTCTTAACTTACTATTCCAGGAAATTATTTTACTTGAAAGTTTAGGCAGAGTTCACAAAGAAAAATTATTTCTCCCCTTTTCTCCGTGTCTAATCCTATCACTTACAAAAGCAAATACTATTGCTTTATTCCCAATAGTTTTCGCTCAGAAATATCTCAGCATTTGGGAATGAGAGAAAGAGTGTCAATGAATTTCATGGACACAGAACTCATTCATTATCCTGATGAGTATCAAGAATCCCCATCCTTTGTGCCCCACTTTATCTGTGTTTGGGGATAGCATGGAGAAGGAGAAAGAGGAAGCGTATGTTTTTCTCTTTAAAATTAATTCCCAGTTAGCCATCTTCTAGTGGGTTATTATTAAGCCCAGAAGACATTGTAATTGCATTTTTCTTTTCAGGGATTGTAGCAGATATTAAAGTGAATAGACAATGGTAGGCATGTAGAGAGTTAACCTGGTTTTCTAGACAAACCACTTGTCCGAGAAGATCAAACAGCTACAGCGCATTTAGGGTTACAGTCTCCTTCCCTTCCTCCTTATTCTCAACCGCAGTGGAGCTTTTTCCAACGTTGCCATGGTAACACTATATCTGGCTGCTAGCTCTGTCGTAAGTTATTGAACTGAGACTGGCTTTTGGTTTAGCAGATAATTAGGTTCTGTCTCACAGGTTCATTTTCCTGTGACTGGGACGTGAATATGACCTACAGCTGGCCTCAATTTCAGTGTCACAGGCAAAACTTTAACCCTTCCGAAGCTCCCGAGCACCCTCTTAAGTCTTACTTGTGAGGCGGAGTCCAATGCAGCTTACTCACACCTCAGAGAGGGTTCCCAAGTCCCATTTTATTTTTTGTTTTCATCAAAACACCAAGAAAAATGTGGACCAGGTTACACACTGGAGGCATTTTGAAAATTAAAAGTGTATCAACAATATTGTGTGTATATTTATGTATTTTATTATTGTGTACATGAAACTACCATAAAACATGTCATTTCTCTGCTTTCTTAATAATTTTTAAGTTACATCGAAGTATTTTTTGTTGCAGTTTAGATTCCACAGCATTTGGTTTTCAAAACCCCATTCTCAGGAATATCAGCTTAATACACGTATTCTCAGCTCTTTGAGGACTTTTTCTAAGTCCTAGATTTTTAGCCAACATGTAAAGTTTACTTTGGTGTCACAAGCAGGTCCATAATACAGGGACCAATGTCACCATCCTAAAAACACCCAAACATTTACTCAAGGCTTGAATCTTGCTAATTTGTAAAACCAGTGAAGATCTGCCCTTTCTCTAGGACAAAGAAGGAGGCATAACTTTTGGAACAGATACTGAATTCACAATACTCAGGGCAACACGGAGAACTGTAGGGTTAATATGAGAATGTGTGTCTTTCTATGCCAAACAGTACAAAGGATCAATGAAATCTGTGAAAAGGTTAGTGTTTTTCACCTAAAACCTTACCACTAAAGGATAAGCAAGGAATAAGGGAGAGTTTAGGCCATCATAATTAAAACATGAATTAAAGAAACTCTATAGCTTCATTGCCTGGAAAACTGTATCACTATCTAAACAGATAGGACAGATTTGTAAAAGGACTTAGAAGATTCAACAGTTCTATACTAAAACCATAATTTATCTACATCTGTCCATGTGCACCACGTAGATATCTTCTGTGTTAATCCATTCTTTCCATTCTCAAATTGTAGATGAGAGAGCATCTTGAATGGCAACAGCCTCAAATGTCCTGAGTGTGTCCCCTGGGTTCAGAGAACTTAATTGAAAGGGTCAGTATGAAGGGAGTTTATATGAATGGACAGAGAATGGATATGTGAGAAACCAAACTGAGCTTCTAAACTGAGCTTCTTTTCACCTCTAGTCCAAAGTATGTAATGCCCAGTGCTCTCTTATTAATGATCAATAAGTGAGTGAATGTGTGAATTTTCCTTACACTCTAATATGTGGTAAGAACTAAATTAGCACCAGATTTAGAAAGTCTACAAGCATTTTCAATCCACATTCCTCATAACTGTCTTCTCATGGTTCCTAGTAATCCCCAAGCCCTATACATGTTTGTCCTCTCTTGCCTGCATTTTTAAAAGAGCCTCATAACTGGTCTTCTCCCCTCTTATTACCCACTGTAGTCTTTATTAGGCACAGGATACTAAATGCCAATGTAAAATGCAAGTCACTTGAAGTGAGCACCCTCCTCACAAGTTCCCAGTGGTTTCCTATGTAATTAGAACAACACACAAAATCCTGACATACTTACAAAGCGCTGTGTGACCTTGCCTCTGCCTACCCTGCTGGCATCATCACTGCCCTCTTTATACTCTCCACCTTGCCTTTCCTCAGTCAGCTGAGCACATGCCCACTGCAGAGCCTTAGCCTTGGCTAGTCACTCTGCCAGGAATGTCTCCTTCACTTTATTCTGGTCTCTTTGTTGAAATGTCACCTCTTTAGAGATGCTTTCCCTAAACATCTTTAAAAGTGCCTCATTGTTTCCCCAGCAATGTTTCCACCTTAAGTTTTCCTCATAGTGCTTATCACTTCTTGATACATTAGACAAGCAACAAGTTTGTGCCTTTTCCACTGAAATGTACGCTCGTATGTGCGGGAGTTTGATTAGTCATGAGTATACCTCTAGTGACTAGAACCGAGGGCTGGACCCTAGGAACCATCAATGCATATCTGGTGAATGACTATAAGTGAATGACTAAGTGAAGGGATCCGGGCAGAGGGTCTGAGTATCCCAACCTATCTGAAACTACATATGGGTGTTCCTGACATAATGAATGAAGTCTCACCCTACGTGATGAAATCGCATGAACAGATGCGATAAAATTTAGGGACAAAGTTTGTATTTCTGTGGCTCTCTTCATCAGATTGAAGTAAATCAAGGAAACTCAGCTTATTTCTATGTCATTGTTGCATGAAAAAAAATCCAAAATAAAGCGTAATCCATATACCAAACACATCACAACCCCAGTCTTTCATGGAAGACTTTTTTCTGTCAAGGACCATTTAGGATGTAATTTTGGTCATGTGGGCCATACAGACCACATCACATCAGCTCAGCACTTCTGGTGAGGGGTAAAAACAATTATTAACAACACACAAACAGGCGGGTGTGGCTGTATTCCAATACAATGGTACTCAAACACAGGAAATCAGCCACATTTAGCCCCTGGGCAGTGCAGAGTGTACCGACCCCTGATGTAGTCTTTCCCCAATTTCTCTTCCTGCCAAGTTATTGAAATAATGCTTAAAACTTATGGCTCTCTTACCTAATTCTTTCAAGAAATGAAACACACTGGGGATTGACTAGTGGGTGGAACACTGCTGGGGCTGGTTCCTTTTCTTGTCTCCTCTTATTTGTTTACGATTAGTCCTCAACTCTGAACTGTCACGGCCGTGGCAATAACTGGGCCACGCGAGACCGTCACAGTGTATCCCTCTTTCATTTTCCTAGGCACCTACAGTGGTGTATTGGTAAGTGTCTAACAACTGGCTCTCTGGGAGAAAAAAAGAAAAAAAAGACAATTACTAATTTCTGTAGTAAATTCTCCCGTCATGGCCATTTTAAACTACTAATATGATGTCACTTAACTTGGAGTTGAGAAAAATGGACATACTTGTCTCCTGAATCAGCGTGAGCTGGCTCCAGCCCACAGCAGGGTGCATGTTTAAAAGCTGCAATAACTTTGCTCCCTGCCATGGCAGAGTCTGGAAGACAGAGCGGTGGTCTTGATGGGAGCAACGGGCTGGATGGTCTCTTGGAATGCCAAAAAATAATGACAGAGTGTATAAATGCAATGCCGACTGTAAAGCCCTTAGCTCAGTGTTTGATTAAAACACATACTCAGTAAACAGTAGCCATTATCTTCCTAGTTTGTTATTATAAGCAGTAAAGCAAAATGTTTAGCTACAGATTTAATCCAATTTTAATGCCTTTGTGTTAATAAGGCCTCTTGACGTTGAAGCCAGAAAGATAAAGGAATTTTATGTGGCTATTCAGGACGCTACTCGGCTCAAGGTTAAGATAACAACAACATTCTCCAGCCAGAATAAAAGAAGCCTCCACTTGACTGCGCCTCTTCATAACACTTCACAGGGGTCAAGCAGTGTTATTTTCCTTCAGTGTTAAACGGAATGTGTTTTAGGAGCATAGTTCAATTATTGATTGAATAATGGGTTCCGTCTGACGATAATCCAAACAAATACACTCCAGCAAGTTCCAGACCAGGAAAGGGCCAACAAAAGGTAAACTTTTCCCTCAAGCTTCAAGGCAGACACTCAGATCGAATTAGTAACGTGGACGTCTTACATGGCCACAAACAGAACAGTACCATTTGGTTCCAGTTGGACAAACTAATGAAATAACAGAATATCGACAACAATTTGAGTAACCAGACACCAAAATGGACATCAGTCTGAAAGAAATTAGTGAAATAATGTTTACGGACCCTGGAAGTAATTAATACACAACTTAGGACTAAGTATTCGGTTTTAGGAGAAAACAGTAGCTGCTCTTTTTTTGTTTGTTTGTTTTAAGATTTTATTTATTTATTTTTAGAGAGGGAAGGGAGGGAGATAGAGAGAAAGAGAGAGAGAAACATCAATGTGCGGTTGCTGGGGGTTATGGCCTGCAACCCAGGCATGTACCCTGTCTGGGAATCGAACCTGCGACACTTTGGTTTGCAGCCCACGCGCAATCCACTGAGCTATGCCAGCCAGGGCTAGCTGCTCTTTTGAATACTGTAAAATCTCTTTTTAAAATTACCCTCTAATCTCCTCTGCTTATTTCCTCCAATCTATAAAGTTTTCTATACTTCTATAAAAGGTACAACTTAGTGTTTGTTCTATGAAATAAGGTAAGAAGAGTATTCTATTTGACCTTCTAACTAATCTTAATCTTTTTTTCTCTGCTCTCCTGTTAGCACATAATTCAACGATATTGATCTTGTAGCAGTTATCCTGCTCTGCTTCTTGAAGGCACTCTTTCCTAGAGGACTCATTTTAACAGGGGACGATTTCTACCCAAACCCTGGCCAGAACTCCTCTGTCAATCCCCAAATATTACTGAAGGACTTTTCGCTTTCAGTGAATTATTCCAGATGATTTTTTTGCTACATTTTCTTTTTGATTTTCTTATTATACTGATATTAACAAAAATATATTTTAGATGATCATTTTCAAAAAACCTTCCATTATGGTAAATTCAAATATATTCAAATTAGAGAATAGCATAATGAACCCCTATGTACTCATCACACATACAGGTTTCACTATTCAACTTATTTTTTGTGGGGAAGAGAGATAAGTGACATCTTTTTTCCAGCTATATTGCGATGTAACCTGACATAGTTTAGCTACATAGTTTTTGGGGTTTTTTTGAGGTGAGAACATTTAAGATCTACGTCTTAGCAACTTTTGGGTAAGTAATACAGTATTGTTAACTACAGTCACCATGTTGTACATTATATTCTCTGATCTTATTCATCTTGTAACTGGCACTTATTTTCCCCACATCCCTGGCAGCCACCAACTTGTGATTTGTTTCTATAACTTTGGTTTTTGTAGATTCCACATAAATAAGTTCATAGAGTATTTGTCTTCCTCTGTCTGACTTATTTCACTCATCATAATGCCCTCAAGGTTTATGCATGTCACAAATGACAGGGTTTCCTTCTTTTATGGCTAAATATTTCATTGTATGAGTATGTGTACCACATTGTCTTAATCTATTCACCCAATGACAAACACTTAAGTTGTTTGCATAACTAGGCTTTGTAGATAATGCTGCAGTGAACTTGGGGATGCAAATAGCTCTTCAAAGAAGTGATTTCATTTCTTTCCAATATGTACCCTACTATTAGATCTTTATTATTTATGGCCAATTTGGTTTCATTCATGCCCACCTGTCTACATTTCTGGATTATTTTGAAGCAAGCCCACACAACACATAAAATGCATACATCTATAAATATTTTAGTGTATACCTCTAAAAGTAGAGTACCGTTTTTTAAACCAGAGTAAAATTATTATTCTTACAAATATTTATAGCAGTTATCTAGTATCACCAAATATCCCACACATGTATATACTTTCCTAATTGTACTTTTACAGTTAATTTGCTTGAATGAGGATTTATACAAGGGCAATGTACAGCATTTGGTTGACATATCTCTAAAGTCCCTTTCAAGCTATAGGGTTCCTCTTTTTTCACTTCTTTGCAGTTTATTTGGTGATGAAACTGGTGAAAAAGACCACCTTTAGTGTCTTTCTCATTCTGGATTTTTCTGATTGCCTTTCTGTAGTGTCATGAACCATGTATTTCTCTACTGGTATTTCCTGTAAACAGAGACCTAGACTAAAAAGTTTCATTTGGGCTGTTTTCTTTTTTTTGTTTTAACAAAATTCATTCATAAGTTGTATCATGTACATCACATTAGGAAGCACATGGAACACCTGTCTCTATTGTGACTGAGTGGAGGATGTTTGTGATTTTATAAGTACAGTTGATCCTTGAGGTTAGAGGCACTGAACCCCAGTCTAAAATCTGTGTGTAACTTTTGACTCCCTAAAAATGTAACCAGTCATCCTTCAATTTCCATGGGTGATTCACTCCAGGACCCCACGGATACTGCAATCTGCAGATGCTCAAATCCCTTATATAATACTGCATAGAACAACACACACAGTCAGCTCTCCACATCCTCGGATCCCCGATTGCAGACTGAAAAACAGTTTTGGCCCACAATTTTTTGAATTCACGAATGCAAACCCCAATGCTATATTTATCAAAAAAAAAGTCTGCATACAAATAGATACACAGGGTCAATTGTATATTTATTGAGAAAATCTGCATGTAAGTGGACCCATGCAGTTCAGACCTGTGTTCAAGGGTCAACTGTATATATCATTGTCACATCACCTGGGAATCAAATATTTCATGGTAGAACTTAGTGTCATTATTTCACCATATTTCAGAAAGAGTACCTCAGTCTTCAGTGATTTCACCAAATGAGCAAGTTTGGGCACCATAATAAAAGATTATCAGAATGAATTTTCCCACTCATATATCTGAAATTGAATTAAAATATGGAAAAAATTCTAGGGGAAGTCCCTTTTAACAAGTACAATGTTCTAAATATGCCTTCTCCATTCCAAAATACCCCTAAGTTATTTTCAGAGAAGAATGAGTAATGTTATAGTAATATAGTATTTCGGTGAACCTTACAAGGGAAGAGCAATATGCTCCGGGTCACAAGGGCAACTGAAAGCACCAGAACTGTCTTGGGGTGGAGCACATGAACCACTGCCCCCTATTCCAATGAGGTAGTGCATCCCCGCCATGCAGAATTGAGGTAAAAATATGAAGGCATGATATGAAATGTCACTTGTCTTTTAAAAACAGCAGTAGGTGTGTACTCTTGAGAATGAAAACAGAAGTATGATTGCTTATGGATTTTCAGAAGTTCATGTCTTTTGATACCTGTTATGAGTGTATAAAACAACTATGGGACATTTACACAATGGAATACTACTTGGCTATATAAAAAAAAGGAAATTTTGCCCTTGGCAGCAGTATAGATGGACCTGGAAAACTAATGCTGAATGAAATAAGCCAGTCAGAGAAAGACAAATACCATATGATCTCACTCGTAGGCAGAATCTAAAGAACAAACCAAAGTAACAAAGACAATGGGGACAGACATAGATGGAAAACAAGATCACAGCTAGTGGTGGGGGGACATTAGGGGGTGGAGGTATTGAGCAAAAAGGATAAAAAACTCATGGTCATGGACAGCAGTGTAGGGATTGCTGGGGGCAGTGAGGTATAAGTGATAAAAAGGTAATATAAATAAAAAGATTAAATTAATAATAAAAGAAAAGAAAAATTAGGTGTTACTCCTTTGTAGTTAGGTCTTTATGACAGAACTCTAATTGCATGCCCTTTTCCAGATATGAAGAGGAAATATATTTCCATTATATATTTATTGGAAATGAGTAATTATAATTCATTTTATATGTATATGGATGTTTTTAGCTGAAAGGTAGAGTATCATGTATAAAATATTCCAATTATTCAATAATACATCAAAATTAAACTAAACCATTGGAGAATATCTTACTTAGACTTTAGAACTATATTACCTTTATAAGTTCTCTTTAAATTTTAAGGTACTTCGAATATCTTCTCATTCCATAGAAGGGATTAAAGAATTTTTTCAAGAAGTTACATAAATCTACAAAATGAAATTTGGGAATCTGTGACCCACTTTTTACACTTATATTCTTCCTGCTGTGTTTGTCCCCAAAGTAAGAATATAGACATGTTGCTTCGTTATATCTTTGTTACCAATTTGTAAAAGAATATTTTATTTTAATTAAGTTCCTTAACCTAACACATAATTTTAAAATTATTATGTCATGTAATATCTTACTTGTCACACTGAGGATCCTGGAGCAGGCTGAGCCTTTAGAGAAAACTGATGGGGCTATTGTGAAAATGGACAAGGGTAGCCCATGATGATCCCAACCTTATAATCTCTACAGAACAATAGCCATAGGATACTCTGGGCAAAGATGGACCAGGCATTGTTATACTAGTCATATAGTGGGATTCTTATTATTTTATGTTATAGGTCATACAGGGCCACAGAATAAACTCTTTTAAGGTGCTTAGCATTGCTTCCTCTGACAATGGTTTGTGTCGATAAGAGTATTTACAGAAGTGTTTGGAATATAACTCACACCAAGGAACAGGTTAGTCTTTGTTCACTTAATAAAACCCATGCTCTGAGAGTTTTACTCAAGAACTTGTAATTCAGTTGGGTATAAACAATGGCAATTAATCAGGAAGCATCAGATGGTTTTCTTTTATGAACTGTTGATGTGACAATATATAGTGGTGTATTAAAGTGTGAAAACAGCATTCATAAAATGCAAGTAAATGCATTTTGCACTAAATTGTTATTAAGTACGTAGTTTATGTTATTGTGTGACAATTTTAGATTTTGTTTCTATCTATTTATGATTCATTTGAAAGGTTTTTCTGTAATTAGATTGATTTGTTACAGAATACCAATTTCTATGGCACATCGTTAAAACGCTATTTGTGATTGAACAATTTTTTAGAAAAGATATACTTTTTAGTAAACATTTGAAAGTTTAAGTATTTTTTAAATGACAAAAGCTTATTTATATGAGATGTTTTGAACCAATGTAAGTGTTCTCTCCTGAAGCATGCTTTCTTTTTTTCTGGTATTTGGAAGCAAAAGAAAATTAACAAATATTTGTAGGAGCTGAATCAAGGAATTTGCTCTATGAAGCATGCAAGCTTGGCTTCATTAATTGCTCTTTTGAAAAAATAGAGACCATAAAATAGCAGAATCTTCAAGTTTGAAGATCTCTTAAAAATTACCCACCCTCTCCTTTGAGGCTGAAATCCCTTAGCAGTACATCTGGCTTACAGCTACACTAGGACTTAACATTTCAGAGGTGGGGCATTTACTACTTTTACAGAAAGCTAGTGACATATTTGACTAGATGTAATTTTTAGAAAGATTTTTCTTCTTCAAGGCAAATTTTGTCTCTGGAACAATACCAAATATGTCTACATGGTAATATTTTGAGTGTTTGAGGTCAGTTTTTATGCTTCTCTTTCCTACAAATTTTTAATATGCTATTATACATTTTTAAGGATCTCTAAAATTATTGTATTATTACTATACACCTAAACTCAATGAAGTGTATAGTCTTCCTGGCCATCATATCTGCCCAAGAATTTTGAGTCCAACTACAAGGAGTTATGATCCAGCTACAAAGTTAAAAGGAAGTATGCATACAAGACCGTCTTTATTTCTGACATCAACTGCAAGTTCAGGGTTTCTCAAATGTACCCTCAGATTTGATATATCACTAGAAACCTACTATACTTACAGTATCAATTACAGGAAAATGATAGCAATACTCAGCCAAAGGAAGAGACAGTGCAGAGGGCAAAAGAGTTCCAAACGTGAAACTTCCATTGTCCTCAGGATACATTCCCTACCTAATACTGACGTGTGACAATACACATGGATTGCTGCCAGCAGAGGAAGCTCACATGAGCTTCAGCACCTGGGGTTTTATTGGTGCTTTTTTGCACAGGCAACACTGATTGATTGATTTAGCAGGTTGTCCAAAGGGTTCACAATGAATAACAGACACTCCTAGCACTTGGGTTACCTCCCAAGAACCAAGTATTAATACAAGGGCCAGACCTCTCTTTTTTGGTTAGGGGGGTGGGCGGCAGAATTCCTTCTCGTGCAGTATCACTTACTACTTTCTTGCATAAAACACTCTTATTCCTTTACTTTACATAAACTATAGTTTTAGAAGCTTAACATATCTGGGCTGCATTTCTCTAGATAATTCCTAATTTATCACTGTCTTCTTTTGGGTCCCAGAATCTTTGGGTAAATTTGGCAACAAAATATGTACCTCATATCACTTGTCTCCAGAAGCTCTGACATGTGGATGTGTTGGACCCCCCACTACAAAGTGTGAAGTGACACACTGGACATGGAGGTCAGAATCCTGACATTTAACAGGCATTCGACCTTGTGAAAGTTGCACACTGTTTCTGATCTTCTATTTCCTCATTGACACAGAGTTAATAATAACACTCCATATATTGTGGAGACTGAACGAGATCACATGTACAATCTCTAATGTATCATAGGAGTTTAATAAATATTAGTTCTTTTCTGGAAACAATACTGGATCATGTGAATTTGTGTTTGCAAGGTATTTTATACAACATTTGCCTGACAAGCCTTCTAGAATAGAGGTATGCACACATAATTGAAACAAAATAGAATTCATTCAATTCAGCAAACATTTATCTAAGTCCAACGGAAAAGTGTAAAGCATTGTGTCAGTGACTGAGGAAGAAAAAGATAGTTCTTGCCTTCCCAGCGTGAGAACATGTTTATAAATATCTTTGATATAAATAGGTGTTGAATTAACGTACATATCTGATACCAGAATGAAAATAAGCGGGAGAAAGAAATCCTGGTTGGGGTTATTGTTGAATACCTCTCTAAGAAGGTGATATATCATGGAAGGCCCAGAGGAGTAGGAGGGCTCCGATAGCACTTTCAGGAGTAGTGAATGCCATTTCTCAGAATTTCTAAATGAATTTATTTGGTAGAAAAGTGAATTTCACAACACAATGTAAATAAATTCAAGAATATAGGAACAAAATGTAAGTAAAATGAACTTATTGTCAAAAATGGGTTCTTTAGCCCTGGCCAGGTGGCTCAGTTGATTGGAGCATTGCCCCATAGACTGAAATATTGTGGCTTTGAATCCCAGGTTCAAACCTGGGTTGCAGGTTTGAAACCCAGTTGGGGCATGTATGTGAGGCAACTGATGGATGTTTCTCCCTCACATGATGTCTGTATGTCTGTCTCTCTCTCTCCCACCCCTTATTCTCTCTAAAAATTAATAGTAAATATGGATGAGGAATTAAAAAAAAAAACTTTTTAAGAAATGTGTTCTGACTTCCGATCAAGGTGGAGGCATAGGTAGACATGCTTTCCTCCTTGTGCAACTATAGAAAGAATTACAACCAAATCTCAAAACTAATAACACCCAGAGCCGTCAGAAAATCAAGCTGTACGGAAGTCCAACAACCAGGGATTTAAAGAAGACACATTCATCCAGATGGGTAAGGAGAGGCAGAGATGTGGAAATGGGAAGAGAAGCAGAATGGCATGGAAAGGCTGAGACAGCAGCAGTGGCAGTGGTGGAACAGGTGGGAGGGATACCTTAGGAGCAACTGATCCCAGCCCCAGACCAGACCACAGAGCCCAAGGTTCCAGCACCAGGACTAGATCCCCATTACCTCTAGCTGTTAAAACCAGTGGGGGTTGAAGCAGTGGAAGAAACTGCCAGATTTTTGCCATTTAAAGGGTCAGCATGGTCTTAGAACACAAACCCACTCACTCTGGGATTCACTACCCAGGCAGCAGCTGGAAGAGCAACAGTAGCACACAGGAAAGGGGTGAAGAGACTGGAAATGGGGCAAGCACTGGGCAAACCGACAGAAGCCAAGAGGCAACATTGTCCCCTCTCTGGGTCCTTCCCACCACAAAGTGGTGAAGTGGTTTGCCCTGCCCTAAGGCTCTTCCCCATATAATTTATAGGTGCCTTTTCTGAATAAGCCACACTAAGACAGGGAGTAAAACAGCTCTACCTAATACACAGAAACAAACATAGGGAGGTTGCTAAATTGAGGAGACAAAGAAATATGGCCAAAATGAAAGAATAGGACAAAACCCCAGAAAAAGAACTAAATGAAATAGAGGTAGCCAACATACCAGATGCAGAATTCAGAACACTAGTTGTCAGGATGCTCAGAGAACTTGAGTACAGCAAAAAAAGGGAAGAAATTAAGTTTATACTAAGTGAAATAATAATCCACAGAAAAGCAACAGAGAAGGAAAGGAAGCTAGGATTTAAACCAACAATTTAGAATACAAGGAAGAGATAAATATCCAACCAGGAAAAAAAAAAGAAACAAGAATTCAAAAAATGAGGATAGGCTGAGGAACCTCTGGGACATCTTCAAACATGCTAACATGGGAATCATAGGATAGACACAAGGAAAAGAGGAAGAACAAGAAATTGAAAACTTATTTGAAAAAATAATGAAAAAAAACTTCCCTAATTTGACAGAGGAAATAGACATAGAAGTCCAGGAGGCACAGAGAGTCCCAGACAAGTTAGACCCAAAGAGGACCATCCCAAGACACATAATAATCAAAATGCCAAAGGTTAAAGATAAAGAGAGAATCTTAAAAGCAGCAAGAGAAAAACAGAGAATTACAAAAGAGTTCCCACAATACTATTAGTAGATTTCTTAAAAGAAGCTTTGCAGGCAAGAAGTGACTGGCAAGTATTCAAATTGATGAAAAGCAAGGACTTACAACCAAGATTACTCCATCCAGAAAAGCTGTCATTTAGAATGGAAGGGCAGATGAAGTGCTTCCTAGACAAGATAAAGCTAAAGACGTTCATCATCAACAAGCCATTATTACAGGAAATGTTAAAGGGACTTATTTAAGAAAAAGATTAAAACCATGACCATTAAAAAGACAACAAATTCACAACTGTCAACAACTGAATCTAAAATAAAAAATAAAAACACACTAAGCAAACAACCAAAGCAGGAACAGAATCATAGATATGTAGATCATTTGGAGGGTTATCAGCCGGGAGGAGGAAGCAAGAGAATGAGGAAATAGTGCAGGGATTAAGAAGCATAAATGGTAGGAAAAAATAGGGGGAAATTGTATTCATAACAGTTTCCTATGTAAAAAATAGGAAATGGAGAGCCAAAGAATTTACATGCATAATCCATGAACATGAACTAAGGAGGTGGGAATCGCTGGAGGGAGGGGGCACTGGGCAGAGGGTGGCAAAGGGAGAAAATTGGAGCTACTGTAATAGCATAATCAATGAAACATACTTAAAAAATAAAGAAATAGGCTCTGTAAAATAAATGTCAATGTTAAAGAAAAAAACTTTTAGTCAAATTTCTAGCTTTGTAGGGAGGGCAGTGGTGGAGGTAGAAAAAAGTATAGGGGTGATAAATGGTGATGGAAAAAAATAAAATAAAAATATCTATTCATCATATAAGGATGTAAAGAGATTGCTTTTGTACTTTGTGCTTTGTACTTTCAAAACTCAGAAGACGTTACTCAGTTTTGAAATTTATTACAATTTTTGAATTCATTGATATTGTAAATATTCATTGAAGAAGGCAGGTCATTTGAGAACTGTCAAGGAATTAAACATAATTTATTGTTCATCAAACAGTTCATTCAGCAAATATTTATTGGATGTATTCTGTGTGCCAGGCACTGTTCCAGGCTCTGTTAAGAAAGTGCTAATAAACAAGTAGGTAAATACATAGAATGTCAAGAGATGTAAAGACTGTCAAGGAAATGAAAGGGTAAAGTGGCCAGCAGAAAGTGTGGAAGAGCGGAATTTGCTCTTTTATAGAGGTCAGGAAAGACCTCATGACAACATCCAAGCAGAGACGATTCTTAGTGTGGGAGCAAGTCAGAGAAACACCCTGTGGTGAGGGATCCAGGCAGAGAAAACAGCAGGAGTGAGGCCCCTGAGGCTGGAGCATGCTTGGCCTTTTCCCAGAACAGCAAGGACTTCCGTTTACCTGAGGAGACTGAGGGAGGGAAAGGCAGTGGGAAACTGCCCCCACATCAGGTTCTGTAAGCCATTGCAGACACTCTGAATTTTTTCACAAGTGCTATCCATCTCTACAGCTTGACTCTTGCTTCTTTTTACACCCCTGTCTTCACTTTCTGATTGTCTGATTTTCCTGTACCTGCGCTGCCCAGTCTGCAGCCACGAGACACATGTGGTTATTGCAAACTTGACATGTGGTGAATTTGAATGAACGGTAGAAAAATAAAAACTAAAAACATCAATACCTTTTAAATTGTTTGATATGTTGAAAACATTTTGGACATATTTTTTTAAATAAAATAAAATAAACTTAATCTCTTTCTTTGCTTTAAAAATTTTTATTTTGCAATGACTTCTAGATCCCCATACAACTATAAGACATAGGAAGAGAAATTGTGTGTTCCCTTTATCCAGTTTTGCCCAGTGGTAAGATCTTGCAAATCTACTGTCACAATATTGCTATCAGGATATTGACAGTGAAACACTCTTGTAACAGGGTGCAGCGAAGAGGAGGGCCCCAAATAGGGATTTGGAATGGGGCCCAGATCTCAGGGTGTCCAGGAAATATTAGGATGTCCTCACCCCTGCCCCACACAGGTGTGGGTTGGGGGAAGGGACACATGGAGCAGGGCCTTTGACAGCTGTTTTGCATAGCAACAGCTTTACAGCTAACCTCTGGCATGGTCATTTAATACATCTATAACCTTTAACTGGTTGCATAGATATGTTAAATAGCTGTGGCAATGCTCTGAGCCAGGAGGATGGAAGGAACTTCCCCACCAAGATGTAACTGGGAGGCCACTCCCCCAAGTTACAGCGCCTGCGTGAGAGCTTGGAGATGATTGGCTCCACGACATTGGGCCACACCTGCCCAGACTCCCGAGGGCAGCCCAGTGAAGCCAGAAGGATATGGGAGTGCTGGCAAGTGTAGCCAATAGTGGGAGGAATCAGAAATGGGGCTGCTGAGGAAGGCTGGCCAGGGATTTAAACCCAGACACCGGCTGCTATTGGGGGGAGAATCATGTGGCTTTGCCAGAATGGGGACTCCTGCAGCCATTGTGCAGAGAGGACCATGCGGCTATGGCAATAGAAAGGAGAGCCACACGGCTTTGCCAGAGTGGGAACCCCCGCAGCTTTAGAAGGGGGAACCACCACCCGGCTTTAGCAGAGATACCAGCGACACAGCTGATGGTGCCAGGAACCGAGAGAGGCCTACCAGCTGAGACGGATTACTGGGAAGAACCAGGGGCTGCCTGAGCCACGGACTTCTATTTCTTTTCCTGAGATACGGTACCCCAGACTGGGCAAAGGGGGAAGGAAGGACTGTGTGTGTTTGTGGGTGTTTTAAGGGACTTCGGGATTTTGATGAAGACATTAGGTCACTACTTTAAGTCTGTAAAGCATTAAATAAACATTTCCTTCCCTTTTCACGAATCTCTGGCACTGAGAGACGTCTTTTCTATAAGGCGGCGGACATAACGAACCTGGGGGGTTCCTTTCGGTAATAGTATATTGTCTTTGGCCACCCCTTGTGTTCTGTAACATTCTTACTCAGTTTTCCTTAGTTTTAAATGTACTCATTTGTTTATGTGTGTGTTTAGTCCTATGCAGTTTTATCACATACATAGGTACTTGTTTCCACCACCGTGTTGAGAATCAACAGAGTTCCTTCACCACAGACATCACTTGTGTTGTATTTTTCTAGCAATATCCACCCATTCCTGTGCTCCATCCCTCCCTGGTCCTAACTTCTAGCAACCACTAGTCTGTTGTTCATTTATAAAATTTTGTCATGTCAAGAATGTTACAGAAATAGAATCACACAGGGTGTGTCTGGTAGGAGCTGGATTTTTCCCCTTAGCATAATCTCTGGAGACTGTTCCACATCACTGTATGTATCCGTAGTTCATTCCTCTTTATTGCTGAATAGCATTCCACAATATGGATGTACCACACTTTGTTTAACTACGCATCCCTAGAAGGACACCTGGGTTAGTTCTAGTGTTTGCTGTTATGAATAAAGCTGGCACAAACATTCCTGTACAGGTTTTTGTGTGAACATGCGTTTTCATTTATCTAGGGTAAATACTTGAGTCCAATTCCTGGGTCATATGGTATTGGCATGTTTAGTTTTATAAGAAACTGCCAAATCATCTTTCCAGAGTACTAAATCCACCTGTTTCTTTTTGCGTTTTGTTACATGACTACTAAAAAACCTAAAATTGCATATGTGGCTCACATTTTGATTGGATTGTGCTGAGCTCATGTAGAGCATTGTGTACTTACCCACCCCAGGTTCTTCCCACAAGCTTTTCTTTCTGTCTGCAGTGTGTTTTCATTATCCCTTCACAAATGCACATGAAGTTGTAAAGCAAAGTGGTTAAGAGCAGAGTCTAAAACCAGATGGGCTGGGTCTGAATCTTGGCTCTACTCTTTACTGACTGTATGATTTGTTAAGAAATTTAAGCCTGTTTCCTCAATTTCGTAATCTGTGAATGGAATAACTATAGGAGTATTGATCTCATTGGGTTGGTATGAGGACAGAGTTAGCACATGTGAAGTTACTTCTTATCGAGACCCTTCTGACCCCTTGCCCAACAGCATATGTGAATTCTCAGTTAAGTATCCATTGCAGTCACCATCTTCATTAAAGTTGTAATTGTATGATCATCTCATATCTTTCTCTACTTTGATACAGGCAGTGTCTTTGTCCAATTCAGTGATGTATCCTCAGTGCCAGCACCGAACTGGTCAAGAGAAAGGAGTTAATATATCATTGTAGAATCAGTGAGTGAATGAATGAATGAAAATTTCCTCCAGTGTAAGCATGTACTCATGACTCATTTAAAGTATTATTTGATTTGGTTTCTTCCTTAATTTTGAAAGTCGTACATTATTTGTGTTTTTCTGATTCAGAAGACTAAGCCTTTATCTGTATGTTACATGAAGAGTTTTTACATATGAATCTCATGTATGTGGAATAAGAAATATTCTGGAGTAGTGAAGAATTCAATGATAAAATCAACATTAAAAAATTGAAGATACAGAATTGTGTATTTATTTTTACATGTTTAAACTTCAGTCACCTTCAAAGTACTCTCCATTTGATGCAATGCACCTATGGAGACCTTATTTTTTTAGAGGTGCTTTTCCTTCCTGAAAAAGGAATTCTATTTTATTTTTTTAAAGACTTTGTGTATTTATTTTTAGAGGGAAGGAGAGAGGGAGAGAAACATCAGTGTGTGGTTGCCTCTTGTGCATCCCCTACTGGGGACCTGTCCTGCAACCCAGGCATGTGTCCTGACTGGAAATCAAACCAGCAACCTTTTGGTTCACAGGCCCATGCTCAATCCCCTGAGCTACACAAGCCAGGGGTTTGAGACCTTTTTTCCACTACTCAGAATAGTTTCTGAACTTGTCTATTTTGATGTTTTTTAGTGCTTTTGCTGTTTTTTATTTCACCTCTTCCACATTGGCAAATTGTTTCACTTTGAGGACTTTTTAAAAAGATTTTATTTATTTTAGAAAGAGGGGAAGAGGGGGAGAAAGAGAGGGAGAGAAACATCAATGTGTGGTTGCCTCTTGCACATGCCTTACTAGGGACCTGACCCGCAACCCAGACATGTGCCTTACACTGGGAATTGAACCAGTGACCCTTTGGTTCACAGGCCGGGACTCAATCCACTGAGCCATGCCAGCCTGGGCACTTTTTTCAGTTTAGGTAATCATCTCATTGCTATGCTGGATTCCTCTTATGTTGATGGACTTATGTTAAGCAGTTACTCAACTGCTTCCTTTTACTTTCTTTGCCTTATGAAGACTGATCTCAAAACTTGAGTAGGTGACATTGAGATAAGAGTACTTCTTTCTACTTCTCCAGAAAATTTTGTCTCATATTCCAATTATGTTAGGCCTTAAGTAGGTAAGCTGCGTGACATTCTTAGGAAAAATCAGAAAAATAAAACATGGTACAACATGGATGATTATCACTTACCCAGTCTGTTTAAAAACCAAACTGTGCACCAGCTCTCAAGAGCACCTGAATTTTTCACACACACTCACACACATTTTGTCAGTGGTCAAGGGAAGTTACTGTAGTAGAAAGAACCCTGACTTACGCTCACAGACCTAAGTGCAGGGAGGCTCTCGCTAGTAATTCTGTGGTCTTAAAAAGACCAATTAACATACCCCATCTTTCATTCCATAAAGAACCTACCAAGTAGAATTTCAATGATGACTAAAAACTAAGGTTCATCCATAGATCCCCAATAAAAAATATTTACGTATTTGGATGGTACCATGCCATGTGCTGAGTTTCACAGACATACACATATGTATGTTTTCTCCCGTTTTACCAGGTACCCCCAGACGCAGGTATCATGAGAGCAACATTACACCTTAGCATGCTGAATGTCAGAAATGCATTTTGTTTAACTTCACATGGTTACATGACAAGACTTTGCCATAAAATTGGCACTCTCAATTCCAAATTAATCAATAGACAAATAAAATGTCCTTTCTTCTCATTGAAATATTTAAGCTCAAATTTGTAGTGAAGAATATCCTGATATAAAAGAAAGATTATGATGATATTTGTGTTCTGGTTTAGTGATTTTTCAACACTGATTAAAATAATACAAAATAACAAAATTTACTGATTAAAATAATGGGAAATAACAAAATTTACTGTATTGATTGTTTACTTTGTATCCAGAACTATATTAAATAATTTACCAGAATTATTTTTTTGAGGTACAATTGCCACCTAACATAGAAGATTAAGGTATACAACATGTTGATTTGACACACTTATTATATATTGCAATATGATTACCACCTTAGCATTAGCTCACACCTCCAGCATGTCTCGTAATTATGATTTCTTTTGTGTGTCAAGAGCACTTACGATCTAGTTTCTTAGCACCTTGGAAGTATATAATACAATATTGTCCATATAAGAACAGAGGTAGCACTATAATTATCCCTATTTTACAGTTGAAGAAATAGGCTAAGGGAGATTAAATTAGTGGCTCAAGGTCAGAGAGCTAGTAATTATCAAAGCCAGAATATGACTTGGTGCCATGTGAGGGTTCAAGGTTTTCCCAGTGATGCATATTGCCTCTTATTTCAATAATTTATGTTGGTCATTTGGGTTAATAGTGGAAAAGGTGATGTTCCCTTTATTTTCATATGCCTTACATTTTTCAACATCTTTATCCATATAGAGTCTAGTAAATAAAATCTTGTTCTATCTGCTATGCCCTTATATGTATTACGTTGCTATGGTGTTTATAAATAAACCAAACATAACAACAACACACCCTTGCTCACAGCAAAAATTCTAGCTGTTTATCCCATTTTCTTATTGCAACTCAAGGACTTCAAGGTTCATCATAAATATCCATATGCCAACAATATTTCATTTTCATGATCAGGTAGTATCACTGTTGGAGATATGAAAGAGTAAATATATATATTTACCCATATATATGTGAAAGAGTAATATATATAAACATTCACTCCTCCTACCACATATAGACCTATAGTTAGTGAGTAGATCACAATGTTAAATGGATTATTTTTCTAATTAAAATCTTAAAATCTTATTTAAAATTTACTCTTTATTTGACTATCCACCTACATGTTACACATGAGTCTAGGCTTGGAATCTGTTAACCTTCTCTCTACTGTACATCTGTTCCACACAGCTCTTTTTATGCAAAAATTGTTGCTGTTTTATTATTGCTATATTTAATTGGAATGCTCCTATTGTGTAACAGGAACAGTTCTTTCAACCTGGGAATATTTGCTTCAAATAGTTTAAAGATAGGTATGTATTTATGTATGTACTTTCATTTCCTTAGAATATCAACTTTGATTAATAATTATATACAAGCTTTGTTTTTCTTATCTGGGTGTCAACAGTAATTGGAATCCATATCCATATTCTACCTTGCAATCATGCTGCAAAAGGCCAATAAATTCCCGCTGAGTGTGTTACTTGTTAAATTTAGTGCATTACATTCAGGGTAATGAATAAAAGCAGTGGGCCGTTACCGTCTGGCGGGCGGAGGAAGGCTGGAGCAGCCAGACTCCCCCGAGGCCTCGAGCTGGCTCAAAACGGTGACAGGCAGAATCAAGGGAGTCCCTGCGCATCCCAGTTCAGTTTGTCTCCCTTCATTTCCTCTTCTGTGCAGACTCAGAAGACTGTAGAAAGGTGAGGCGATCTTAGCCGTTAATTCCCCGCCCTTTTGTCAAATGCTGCATGCTCTGGTTTCATTAGCAAGCAAATACAGTTTAGATAAATAGTTCGTATTTATAGGCAGCCCAGGGATGACAATAGTACTGAATGTAAACTAGTGGCTATGCCTCCATGCAGTTCACTGTGCTGTCTCCATATGACTCTTGTGTATTCATTTGTCTACATTAACAGTGCATGTAGGTATTTTTATGTGAGTGAAAAGCCAGTGAAGCAGACCTCATAGGTATGTATACATACTTATTTTCATCTCACATTTATTGGACATACATAAGCAGGTACTGAAAAAAATAACTACCACATTCTTAAGCCTGCCTGTAGCTCTTTCTTAATAAATGTATTCCTCAGATAAAAAAAAGGTTCTTTCTTAAACTATAATATCATAAAAAATTAACAGATGCTGTAAATATACAAATGTAGGAATGTTAGAGCAACCTGGTCTATATCCTCAGCTGTTTTTTTTTTTCTAGTTAACAGAGTGAGTCTTTATTCTCCCAGCAAAGAATTGTTATGCACCATGTTTGTGCCAAACACAGCTGACATCCTTAGTCCTTTGAGTTATTGTGAATGGTAATATCCATCTAGAAACAACGAGATTTTTAATGAAAGAGGGAAAAGATAATCTCTATGAAATGACGACTCATGAATAAATGTCTGTGAAAATTTAGCGTGGGGTGTCCTTTCCTATCCATGATAGGGTAGCTGGTTCCAAATAGCATGGTGTATCTCATTAGAGAGATTTTACATCTAATTATGCAACATATAAGTGAGGTCATTATGGTAACAGTATCTCAGTGAAGTAAGTAAAGCACATGTGAAATCTAACATTCTGTTGCTTGAAAGAATTTTTGAAAGCAAATATAAGGAATTAATGATCACTTAGGCATACATTGAAAGATGTTGCAAAGCAGTCATGAACCTTTGACAGGTAATGGAAAAATATATTCAAATGGTAAGTACTCTGATTAATTCTGCTGCAGATAAAAATGAACTTCCTGGGCAAATACTACCTTTTTCATGCAGAAAAAAAAATTTCTAAACAAAATAAAACAAAAAGGCAGTAAAGGAACCATAGGTTTTATTGTTCTGTGTTTATTCTCTGACCCTTTTTTAGGGTCATAAAAGATCCTCAAACTTTGTTACTATGTTACACATTCTCAAACTTTGAAAAATTAAATGTATTGGGTTGACATTGATTAGTAAAATTACACAGGTGTCAAGTGTACAGTTCCATAATGTATTATCAGCGTATTGTATTGTGTTTGATCGTCAAACTTTGGAGTGTAGTAGAATCACACAGAGGGCTTGTTAAAACTCAGACCTCAATGTTTCAGATTCAGTAGGACTGAGAGGAGTCTGGGAATTGCATGTCAAAAATTCCCATGGGACACTGATGCTGCTCATTCAGGTCCTATTTGAGAACCACTGAACTATGTGAAAATCACTATACAAGATACTTAACTCACATTATCTTCTTAATTATTCTTAAGATGGAAATCTAAGGATCTTATATTCTGCCAGGCATTTTCAATCAAGCCATATATCTTGGGAAATCCAGATCCTATTATGAAGAAAGCTAACCTGAAAATATAACGAAAGTTATCTGCCTGACAGGTACATTGGACATATTTTTAAGAATATTTATAATCAACAACACAAACAATAAAATGAATAGATACAGCCTAGCAAAGAAAAGGCCAAATATAAAAAGTTTCAGTGTATGGACATAGTTTAGATCACACTTATCTGTAGAAACTCTCTGTTTCCTAAGACATATGAGTAGGTTAACTACTAAATTAATTGAGTCTAATGTACTGCATAGTGACAGTAGTTAGTAATACTGTACAGTATACTTGAATTTTTTATGAGTATGGATTTTTAAAGAATTCTCAATATAGGCACAAAAAACTGTAAATATATGAGGTGATAGTTGTGTTAATTAACCAGATAGTGGTTATCATTTCACAAAGCTATTTGTATATCAAATCTTCACATCGTACACTTTAAATATATACAATTTTATTTATCATTTATACCTTAATAAAGCTGGAAGAAAAAGTTAGTTAATTAATTGATGCTATCAAATTATAAATTTAAAAAAATTGCAATTGAATGAAGATTATCCCATAACAGAGCTAGTTGGCTCCGTTTGTTGTCAAATTATGGTAACTATAGCCTGCATGCTTTTGCTAATATGTTATCTAACAGCATGTTTAGGAAAATGCATATATTATAAAGCCACTTAAAGTTTTCATATGAGTTTTTTTCTTGACTATTTTCAAGTATCCTTCAAAATCAGATGATCTGATACGTAGCCTAAATACCTGTCTGAGGTTCCACAAAATCACGAAACACATAGGTGGTAATATGCCCCCCCAAAAAGAAAAGATTGTGGAACCTCAGTATTAAGGCTTTAACTGCAGATTTTCTTGTGTCAGAGAGCCCAAACCAAATTTATGAAATGTTTCTAAATTTGAAAAGTTGGATTATAATCTGCTTTTCCATGTTGGTTTTAACTGAGCTGTTTGATCAACTCTGGAAAACCCTCTTGCTTGACCTTCTCTCACCCCAAACAGAGCAGGACACCCCATCCGTGTGTATGTTACAAATGATAAAACAGTTACGGCAACGACACAAGTGTTTTTCGATCACTTTGAAGTGCTTGTCCTTGGCTGAAACCTCTGTTTCCCAAAGTCAATTTTTAAATATCCAAAAAAGCTCTTTCTCATGTTGAGTTTTATCCACAGGCACAACTAGACTAAAGGTTCAGACTCCAGAGACTCTCCTGTGTTCTCACTCTTGGGTGCACTCTGTAGTCACGTGAGGAGCTTTAGAAAGGGAGGTTTAAATTCCATTAGTCTGGTGTGTAGTTAGGTCGTTAAGATGTTTGAAAAGTCATCCTCCCCTGGCTGGCATAGCTTAGTGGATTGAGCGTGAGCGTGGGCTGCGAACCAGGCATCACAGGTTCGATTCCCAGTCAGGGCACATACCTAGGTTGTAGGCCATGACCCCCAGCAACCGCACATTGATGTTTCTCTCTCTCTCTCTTTCTCTCTCTCCCTTCCCTCCCTAAAAATAAATAAATAAAATCTTTAAAAAAGAGAGAGAAGTCATCCTATGTAATTACAATGTGCAGTCAAGTTTGAGAATAATGTTTACAGATATTTACAGGTGAAATAATTTTAAAAAAACTAATAACAATGAGATGTGTATACATTTCACGTACCAAAAGTGTTAGCATATGGGAAATAGTGAAGTGTTCACTTCCATTAGTATGAATTTGTGTGTGTGTTTCTGTGTGTGTGTGTGTGTGTGTGTGTGTGTGTGTCTGTGTGTGTGTTTGACCACTGCTGGGATGGAACTATCAAGGTAAAATCTGCATTATGGGTTTACCATAATCTAGGTGGTAACGTGTTTTGGGGAGCATGCATGCACCTACAGAAGCAGTACTTAGAATAATCTCCCCACCTACTGCATTGGTTCCTTAACCAGAATTCTCCAGAGTGTATGAATGAACGTGGAGGCAAGTTTATGTAATTGTTGGTGATGGCTTAGTAAACGGAAAGCAAATGTGAAAATCCTTGACCATATAAAGCACTTAAGTGTTTTTCTTAAATATTAGACAACACAATCTAATTAAAATAAATATTATCATTGGCCACAGTGAGAAAGAGAGTATCTCTGTGAGAGTGGTGAGGAGTGAGAGGAACGTGAAAGGAAACGTGCAACACGATCTTCTTTCCGGAAAGGAGCCAGCTGTACCACTGCATTCTTGTACCACTGCATTCTTGGCTTTGATAAGAACACAAGTGGAAAGCATAAAGAAGGTATATAGGCATTTTAGGAGGAAATATATAGTAATAAAAATTATAAACATGATATATAACTATGAAATCACTGGAGAAGAATCAGATAACACAAGTAACTAAAATCAAGACAATAGAAGTGAAAGTTATTCATTAATGTTTATAAAGATTTGTACCTTACAAACAGACATTACACATTTTTTCAAACATGTGGTTTATTTCCCAAAATATATTGGTATTAAGAAAAGACAAACAAATGATAAGTAACAGAAGTTGCAAAAATCATACCTGGCCACAGTGTAACAGTGCTAAAAAATAAATTTTTCATAAAATACCTCCAAAATGTTAAAAACCAATAGTAAAACAAAAGCAACATTAGATATTGAGACCATTTGACTAAATAACCATTGAGACAAATGGAAAAGGAAAACATAATTGCAGACTCTTCAGAAATCTACTCACATTATAGCAACACATTTATATTACCAACACTCACTCAAAGACAAATTCATTGGCTTCAGTATTTACTACATTAAAAATAAATGTAAATGAATGAGTCATTATCTCAAGAACTTAAGTAGATTACAATAAATCAAAGAGACAAAACTTAGGGAAGAATAAGCATAAGTTTTACTGAATTAGAGAAATTTAAAATCAACAAATGAATCATAGAACTTAATCTCATTAAAAGGAAAAATATCTTTAATTTTCTGGAAAGAGTAAAAAGCAAAAAAAAGCAATAAAAATAAGGAAAAGAATACAGCAAATAGGAAAAGAGAAAATATAGAAAATAATCTTGTTTAAGAAGATAATTGTAATTTTCTTGAAAAATACTGGCAAATATAATTTGTACAGGCTATTAAAATAATATCCAATAACCCACCAATACTTTCATTTATTTCAACCATATGTAGATGGCTCAAATTTATAATATTTGACCTTCTCATGTAATAATACTATGTTTCTCCATGTATTCAAGTTTTCTTATACGGCCCATAAATATATTTTAAGAATAATCTTATGTTTTTGTGCAAACTTGAATCAAATGTTTTCATTACATTTTGGCCTGGTAATTGCTGGGTTAGAAGAGCCACAAAACTCCATAGATGCTATGACTTGGGTGTAAACAGGAAATATAGTACTCATAATATACTTTTTCTCTCAAATCCATATCTAAAGATTTTCAGAAGAAAAAAGTTCAGTCTGTTTAAATCCACTCTGATCTACTACGTTTAAAAGTACTCTTTCAGTCATATATTTCCCCCACTTCAAAATCTCTTCCTAAATGCTGTCTAGGAATTGCAAGCCCATTAGAGAGTCAGTTCTTCCACTTTGCAGAATCTGAATTCAAATTTTGGCTCAGATGAGGGAGCACATTAAAAAATATCAACATTTTTTACTACTGTCTTTTAATTGTGTGTAGGTTTTTGACACTTTTTAATTATATACTTTTAATTGCATTATATATTTTTAATGCCTCTCTTTAAACTTTTTACTTTTGGCAGATATGATATATTTCTCAGAGATACTTGTTGACTGACTAGAGACCTATATTTTACTCTCTGTTCCACTTGTTTACCTTGTCATCACTGCTTGGATTTTAGTATAACTGGTTTGAGACAGCCCCTTCCCATAGACAATGTCCCTTACCCAGTTGTGGTTTATCCAGTTAATTGATGTGGCAAAAGTGGAGCTAACTTACAGGATCTTTGTAGCCCTGGACATCAGGATACAGGTTAAATAAAGCATGGGAACAGCAAAGTGGTACCTCGAGCCTCATTGACAAAGGTCGATCCAGTCCAAGCCCCTCTCTAGATTTCATGCTCATTTACAGTTCATTCTTCTTATTGTAACAACCCACTTCCTGTAAGAGACAATGAGCACTGTTACCAAGAGCACTGGGAAGGACAAGCTTTTTTTGTCTTCTAGGGTCTTGCCCTGTGAACTTACTTTTCTCTGGATATACTGAATACCTAACACTTACCAATGGAGAGGACCAATCCACCTCAACATTTCCTTAATGTCTTAGCACCAAATACTTTGTTTAAATGCTCCACCCAGGCATCTAGTGGAAGCCGATAGATCAGAGATAAGATGAACATAACTCTTCATAGAAAAAAGTTCAACTTTAAATATATTTAATCATAAAAAGAATGTAGACAATATTCTAAAAAAACAGCTGGAATGCAGAACCTACCACAAGAAGTAAGATGTATCAACAAAGGTAGGTTTGAAATACCCATTCAAAATAGACTTTAACCATTGAGCTAGGCTGTAGTTCCTTCCTTAATTAGGAAGGAAATTAAATACATACATACATACATACATAAATAAATAAATAAGGCGTTAACCTTTCCAATGTTCTTTCAGATAGCTTCCATTATTGCCCTTCACTTTTCGGTAAAGAAACTAAAATTTGGAGAGATTAAGAAATTGGTTTTCCATAATACAAATATAAAAAGCAGAATTGTGATTCAAACCCTAATGCACAATGTTATAAGGTTATTATATGTTGCTTTTATTGATTGCAAAGGATTGAAATGAAAAAACAGAAATCAAAGAAAGGGCCTTGAAGGATTTCATAGAAACCAAAGACAGTAATATAATGGGCCCTCAGGAACATCAAAAACCAGGCACAGAACACTGTTCAAACTCAGTTTTCATTCACTTCTATTCCAACCACCTCACCCCTCCCCACCACTTCTTACTTGCCCCCACCTCCACTGGTTCACAATGTGGAAAAATCTGTTTCTGCAGGCTTTATATTTATGTCTCCTAGTTCAAGCACTCAACACCCCGAAACCTAAGTTGGACTCTTCTACCTAAGCCCACAAACCATATGGATTAAAACCTTCAGCCAGGTTTAAGTTATTGCCCATTCTATAACAAACATTAATGCATTTACATAAATCAAACTTATTTTGGAATGCTGTATGTATCTAACACCATCCCAAGTACTGGGAATATGGTGGTGACCCACACAGACAAGATTCTAGTAGAGAAAGGCAGGCAATAAACAGGTTAAAATATAAATATCTGAGAGGCAAGTATATATACAAAATAAATAAATAGGACAATTTTCAATAGCGATAAATTAGAGCAAAATAATATATATAGCATGTGATGGAATGGAGGTCAACATTAGATAGAGACATAATAGAATATTTTTCTGAGATGATATTTGAGTAGAGACTCAAATGTCAAGAAGAAACCATCCATTGAATAATTAAGAGCATTCAAACAGGAAAGCATGAAAGATACAAAAGCAATGACCTGCAAATAACCAGCAAGGGTGGCTAGAACTTAGAGAAATGTAGATGATGTGGGGGTCCAAGAGAGAGAGGGAGAGAGAGAGAGAGAGAGCGCGCAAAAAATCTGTATGGGAAGCATTTAATTATTATTCAAAGAGGAGAAAAGTTATAGCCAGAGGGAGGGTGCTTTGATTTGCCCAAGTTGAATCTAGTATCCCTTGGGTTATGTTTTAATTTGGCTGCTGTTGCTACAGCCAGAGGGCTGTAGAAAGAGGAGGTATATTTGCCCAGGGGAACCATGGTTCTGGGCAGATAAAGAAATGAACAATTCTGTTCTCTTCACAATTCTGTTCAAGCACCTCTATTGTAAATCCCCTTAACAGTTAATCTTCGTATCTCATATTGTCAAGCACCAATAGCCACTGTACTTGCAATAGCCACTGTACTTGCAGTTTCACCAAGAAGTGTATATTTTCCACTAGTTTTAAATATGTTGTATTTTCTGATCTCCCATACAGGGTTCAGTCTTTTTAAAAGGGCTGGCTCCATATCTTCCGGCACTGGAAAATTATCTTTGTTATGCTTATTTGTTGCCTGATTACCAGGTGGTTAATATCTACTTGAATGGTGTCTATTGACTCTACACATTGGCTTCCATTTCCATTTCACTGGGCTTTGTGTCTTAAATTTCCTGTCTGCCAACCTCAGGTATCTGCCATGCTTAGGGAAAGTGATGGGATCCTGACGTTTACTGGATGTTGGTCATGGAATGTCACACAGATATAAAAGCAGTCAAACTAACAGGAAAAGGGAATAAAATGGAAAGGGATGCCAGGAGAAAGGAGAGAATCTGGGAGCAAAGAAAAAGCGGGGACAAACTGTAGACAGCGAAGATAGTAGTCACATGCTAAAACAAAGACATGGCCTAAAGAGTTATGAATCGCTGCAGCAGAATTAATGAGATGGAAAATTTCTCAAGGAAAAGAGCCAAGCGTAGATAAAGGAAGAAAAAAAAAACAGCATAAAAAGAAAAAAAACAATAGGATAAAAGAAAAAAATTTAAAACCCCAAGTGTTGAGTGAAAGAGTAAAACAAAACAGAGGATATATTAAGAAACGGTGCACTACATTCAAGTACATGTATTCTGTTTCTTTATCCTTATCTTTAGCTGTCTTCGCATTGCTCTGGTAGCAAAGCCAAACTGAAAGGATAATTTTGTTTATGTACCCAATTTGCATAATTGTGCAATATAAATTACAATGCTAATTAAGGACAGCCCTTGGGCTTCTGGAATTGGGTCAAAGTGGCTCCCCAAGTGTAAGAAGGTTGGGGCATTGGCTCGGTCCCCTCTCCCACCACAGGGAAGCTGGGCAAGAGAAAAGAACCTCTCTGACAGTGTGTGAAAGCTTGTCAGAATTTGTTGAACACCCAGAACTGTACATCTCACTTCAAAACTTGGCTTTTAAAATCATCTTTGTGTAATTCTGCAATGAGGCGCTTAAAAGCTAAAAGTTCTCCTGAAGGCTGGGTTGGTTATCTTTTTATGAGTAACCCTCTTTTTTTATTCAGAGAAAATTTTTTTTTCAAACTGTGAGTGATGGAGTGTGAACCTGGCATGCAATATTTTCTCACTGGACTACTGCCAGGATTGTCCCAAATCAGGGTATGACATGTCCTGCTCAGGCTCCTGAGCCTGTGGAAACTGACAAGTTGATTTCTGAGCTTTAGTTAAGTCTACATCCTTAAAAAAACTAAGCTATTTCACCTTAACTACATCAAAAATTCAGCCCCAGAGAGTTTACTTCCTGACTATTCATTCATAACGGGGTTATAAGGCCTAGGGGTTATAAAACCTTTAGCTTAAGGTTTTTCAAAGAAAGAATATTTCTGAGTTTCTACCAGGAAGGCTGACCAACTGCAATGGAGGAGGCTCTGTCTAGGACTGTTCAGGAGGTAGCATTTTTCAAGCTTCTTTTAACCACTGAATGCTGACCTCAAGCAGGGATTACGTGCAAAATAGAACAAACTAAGCCCAAATCACTCAGAGCGGGGGGCAGCTGGGCAAAAGCCTTGGGTCCTATCTAAGGCCTCTCTAGCTAGTCTTCCCTTTGTCTTCCACCTTCTGAGAGCATAGAAGCCACTTCCTGAGGTATTTATTATCTGCCTCACTCAGGTAACAGCATAAGAGTCAGGGATGTTGGTTTGATACACCCATTTTCACTTGAAGGCACCTAGAGATTCTTTGCACTGGGGTCATTACAGGCATCATTGGAAAGTATATGGCCTATTTCCCATCAATGTTACTTTGTGTTCTAGAACAATGTTTTCCAAACCCCTATGTCCAGACATATGAAGAAATGATCATGTTTCTATGGAACACTAGATAGCTGGGGACAGCTGGGACTTTGACAAGGCAACACATGCTCCAAATAACTGGCTCTGGGGTTCTGACCAAGCCAACCTTCCCATTACCTGAGGCCACAGCCATTAGCTTATGGTTGGACGTTAGGCTAAAGTCTGGCAAATGACAGTCTCAGGACCAATTAGGAAAGTTGGCAAAATTTCAGAATATTGATTGAATATGTAGATACAATCATGGATATATTTTTCCAACCTACCCCTGGTCTATAAGACAAAATTCTCCCTATTTTGCTAAAGCTAGTCTGAATTGAGGTAGTTTTTCAAGTGTGGGGTGGGGAGGGTGATCCTGATTAATATGTATTTCATTACCTAAAATTTGGATCTAATAGGTCATGTTCCAGTTTAAAAATATTTTGGACTCACCATTTCACATAGGATAGAGTCCAAATCCTTATCTAACTTTAACTAATATATAGCTATGACTATAGTACTCACCATGGGAGTGGTGATCTCTCCCACTGTTTTATTGATGACAGTGTCAGCCAGCTCTAGTCAGCACCTCTGGTCTGGTTAGTATCCTTTTTATCATCTTAGCCAAACAGCCCTCAGTAGACAGGTTGCTTAGCTCCTGGATCTAGTATACTTTTTGGTAGATTTTCTTTCTCTCTTTTTTCTGCTATCACTTAGGATTTAGTCATTCTAGCCTTTATATTTAGCATATACTCTGATTCCAATCATAAAGGCATAATGTTACAATGTAGATATATTAAAGGATACACCTTCTGATGATTGTAAATACTATATTGAAAGTAATTACTGTAGAGCAGTGGTTCTCAAAGTGATGATGTGACAGAGAATAAAAACCATACTACTCTGACTGACTGTGAAATAGAATTAGAATAAAATGTCCTAAAAAAATGTATGAAAGAACTCACATACTGACAGTTTCTTTATAAGCATATTGCAGGCACCAGCAGTTCCCGTTCCTGCTGGTACAAGAAGCGGGCTTGACCACAACCTCGGTGGACACAGACCACGCAGTTGCAGGGATTCGGCTGGCACTGACCAGTTCCAGGATTCTGACATTAAAGACCCATATCAGGACCAGCAAGGCCACAGGCTGCAGGTCCACAGTCCCTCCCCTTGATGTGTTTGTTCTCCTTGTCCCTCTCCCTCCTTATAAAAACCTGCGCCTGCACTGAGATGCTAAGATGGGCTTGGAGATGAGAGTCCCCCATCTTCCAGCTTGCTGTCACCAGAATAAAACCTCTTTCCTTTTTCACCAACACCTTTCTCATGAGTTTTGCTGTCATTGCGGCAGGCAGCTGAACGTTGGTTTCAGTTACAATGTTACACTAGTGATGTTGACATTACCTGGGAAATTGCCAGCAATGCCAATTCTTGGGTCCAACTTCAGAGCCACCAAATCAGAAAATCTTGGGATGGAGCTCAGAAATCTACGTTTTAACATGATGATTCCTTTGCACTATAAGGTCAGTGAACCCTTGTCAGGGAGGGTCAGGATTGTGGGATATCTTGGTTGGGACTTCTCTTTCTCTCATTATTCCCACATAATTTCCTTATACCTTTTAAATTTCTAGTTCATTGGAATTTTGTCTTCCAGAAGGAACTCATCGACTCCAAACCTAATCAACTAGGTTTGTAGTTTAACAATTTCATGCCTACTTGGGTGGGTGGTTATTATTAGGTTCTATAAAAATTTTCTAAAATATTAGAAAATTAAACTAACTACATTTTTATTAATCACCCACCATCATATCTCCTTCAGGGTAGACTTTTAAAATTATCATATTTAAGCTTCTTGATGATTTCAGGTTAGTATTAAAATCATATTTACTAGGCATATAAAAACAGACGACACTGTGACATACAAAACTATTCATATTGGGTGGCAAAAGGACATCATTCTAAACTTACACCTATGTCATTTGAAGTCCACCGAGAAGGCAAAGTGCGTTTGCAGAAGCTGAACTTTGACCATACTTGCATCATACGTAGTAGATACAGACAAAGGCTGTTTAGAGGTTCAGAGCACCTGCCCTGGAGCAAGCAGACTTCTGAGCTCAGATCCTCGCCCACCACTTCCTGGTGACGGAAGCTGGTGAACTCTCTGTGCCTCTCTTTCTTTATCATCCTGTCACAGAGAATGTGTCCAGTAAATTGGAGCTAAAGCTACAGCTGTTGAAGAAACATCCTGCAAAGGATGCTGACTCATTCACAATAGTCAGGTAAGGTCTGTATAAACTAAGCATCGATCTCTGAAAAATACATAGAGACTAGTATTTGGTGACAGAATTGGTTGAGAATATGAAAAAAAATACAATGAAGATTAAATTTTAAAAAACATATTGAGAGATGAAAGCAATGGCTGTTCTTATAAAACCTGCAGTATGGACTCAAACCAAATGTCATTTTCACTGGTACACAATACAATTTAGGGTAGTTTCCAATTTACCCAAGCCCAGAAATATGCACCAATTTTTGCTCAAATAATAGTTCAGTTATTTCTAAACTGCTCCCTCTTCAGTTGATTGCACATTATTCATTTTTTCAGTGTTTCATTCCCTTCTAGGATCCCCCTCTTTAGAGCATGCTACATTCATGTTTATAAATGGATTGGGCTGCTCTGTTGTTGCTTTCATTCCTGTAAGCACATATGATTGTTTGTGGAAAATGTTCCAAAATTTGTAAATAGGTCAAAGTTTATGTTAAGATAAGATTCTTGATATAAACATGCCCCGAAGTGGTTTAGCTTCTCTCCACTTGGACTACAAAAGCCTGCCAAGAGTTATTAATTACTGCAGAATGTTCCCGATCTCTGTACACATGCTCTTTGGGTGTCTGGGCTTCTTACATTTTACTGTTTTTCTATTTTACCCTCTATGTATATTGGCTACATTTGCTCCTTCACAGTTACCCCCATCAGATGCTTTCTCATCTTAAAAATTCATTTCATGAATGTATATACTTATTGAAATAGATTCAATGCTAGGCACTGTTCTAAGCACTAGGACACTAATCACTAAGCACAGTGATTATTTGTGTTATAGCCATTCCAATGCTTATGTTAACTTAGGGAAACAAAGTGTAATTTTATAGAAGACAGAAGCTGAAGGTTATGATATCTGTCTTATTCTTAGTTGTGTTGGGAACATAAATAGATACTCAATAAAAACTCCTGGGTTACTAAAATAAATATCTTATTTGATGTATCAGGAACTTTGGAGGAAGCTGGTTGAAGGAGGACTTACAGAGTGGGAGGTTATTTAAACTACAAGGCACTTAAAAGGGTACCTTCTGAAAAGGCTTAGTTTTTAAGTGGGGACTTGTGGGAAGTCCTGACAAGCACACGTAGGTCTGGTGAGAAAACCTGGGTTGGCTTTGTCGCTTTAGACCAGTCTCCCAAATTCACGAAACCTATAAAAAATGACTCATTCAACCTTTCAGGAATGCTGTAAGAATTAAATGAATAGAATATTTGAGAACACTGTGATACATTTTATAAATGTGAATTATTTTTCTAGGCAGACGGGATTGGATTTTGGGGAAAAGGTCTTCAATGGAAAGATAGAGGTAAAATGGAGAGTTGTTGGGAGAAGGGGAAACATATACTAGTTCCCAGTTATTAAGGACTGCCGTGAAATTCCATCCTCTCAGAAGTACAAAATGGGTATATATACCTTTAAGAATATGTAACTTGATCGTCAAGAGATTTAACCAGAACACACTTAGAGTTTAGACTACTATTGTCTGTTAGAGTCAGTTGAAAAATACTTAATCCCTTTTATTCTCAAATATTTAGGACAGGAAATAAATGAGAATTTAAGGATTTCTCAAGCTCATGAAAATGTCTAGCATATTTGTGTTAACAATTTCTTGGATTATTAGTTACTTTGTTATTTGTTTTTCAGTAGGTGCAAGCATATTGTAAGATGTTCTAAATTTATGAAACTTGTAACTCGCAGTGAAGATAACATAATGCATTTTGTGTGAACTAAAGCAATAATCCAAATATTTTATTAAAATTCAAACCAATATTTGGGGTTGTACATTCATAGATAGGTTTTTAAATACAGGGTCAGGCTAAAACAGCCCCATTTTTATTACAAAATCTTTTATTACAAAATCATAAGCATGTAATTAGGTAACATAACGATATCACACTCAAGCACATCATATGACATTTTAGGTGAAATGTTCAAATTGCTGTCCATCTCATGCAAACCATTCATGTATCCCATGAACTACTCTCAAACAAGCCTTGTGTCAGCCATACCCGGTATTACCAAAGGTGCATTTCTCATTGGCACTTTATAATTTCCATTTTTAGATTGTGGAAAATGCATTAGACTGAAAATCAGCAAACATGAGAACTGCTCCTGACATTGACTCACCTAGTTCAGATACCATGTCTTGGAGAACTCTTCCCTGCACCCCTCTCTCAATAGAGTTAAGCATTCTTGAACTGTACTGCCCTCTAATTTGTGCTCATATCTTCCTCTATTGTAATTAATGTGTTCAAATGCCTATTCTTTTGTATCAAACTGATGAAAAACATTTTTTTCTTTTTCTTCTTGGTAACTTGAGCATAAGACCTGGCACATTGTTGATGCTCAAGAAATGTTTCTTGACTCAACACAATCGAAATGAGTATTAATCTTTGTTAACTCTAGAGAAATACTGAAAGTGTGTGGGTGTGGGTGTGGGTGTGGGTGTGTGTGTGATGTGAAGTTTAGGTGGGGAGCGGTTGTATAAAGATAGTGAATCTTATGTGAGGTAGTCACTAACAGTGACTGACACTGCTTACCAGCCATTCAACGTAAGCAGAAGTGAGTCCACCTAAAAAAAGCCTTGTTTTGGCAGCTTCTGGTGCAGATAGCACTGAGCCAATTCTGGCCGGCGACAAATGAGCAGAAGTTTCTGGCTGGGGCTTCCAGGAAAGCTCTATAAGAGAGATAAACCCAATGGATGGTCCTTTATTCCCTTTGTCTTCCTCCCAAACGGATGCCTGGAGAGCAATCATCTTTTAATTATGAGGATTAAATTCACATTTTATGGTTGGTTTCAGAGAAATGCAGAAGAAATCTGGATCCTTGATGACACTGATCCACACTACTCATCCCATCTTCCTACCCATGGGCTTGTTGCATGAGACAAATAAACCCCGTATTTAATGCACTGTTGAGTTTTCTTGAAACCAAACACAGTATGATATATTTGCTCTTCCAAGCAAAAGGGAAAGACATGAATTTCAAAGTCTAGTGAGACTTATGTGTAGCCAAAACTACTCTAATGAAACAATTCCATCTCTGCCCAGGGTACAAGGGAATTGTTCTGAATGACATGTGATGCCTGATCATTTTATTTGTTTTTTGTTAGTTTTCCTAAAGCCTAAGTTTAAAGAACCCATGAAAGTTATCTTAGAGGTAAAAATATAATTTCTGTGGACATCAATTGATAAATTCAATGAACTGTATGTGTGCCTATGTTTGACAAAAATCAAATCAGTAATATTTTGCCCACAATATTGTTTTAATTAAGCTTTGCTTCCCTCTGGGTGTGATACCATATTGCAGAAGCATAATCAATGAACACTGATAATTATCATAAATGTTGCTCTTTGTCCTATTTATATAAATATTGTGTCAGTGATTCTTGAGTAACATGTTCCTGCAACTCATCCTCTGAAAATCCTTCTGAGTTATGCTGAAAGTGTTTCACTAAATTTTATATTTTATTCTTGATAAGTAAGTACATATGCTTGAGACTGGAAGAAAAAACACCCTTCTATTAAATCCAGGGGGTGATGTGACTTTGAAAATAGCTGATTCGTGCACTGCCCACTCCACCCCTATTACAAATAGATATTATTGAAGCAAACCCTGCCCTATACATTTAGCTCATCTAAAAAAGGAAGGTAAAATTACTTTATTTTAAAGATTTCTATAGGGTCTGTGTATAACTCAGTTTTTTCTCCCATACATCATATGATCATATAATAGGTTCCATTCCTAAGTATCAAAAC